>NC_087268.1:22861150-23162868 GCF_015220805.1 Pogoniulus pusillus | reverse complement strand
ACAACTTACCTAAGTTTGGAACTGTGTATGACTAAAACATGCAGAAAGAAAATTACTTTTCCTCTTGTAATGTCCAGTTAGATGAAGTATATGAATCACTGGAGAGCACTCAGGAAGATACATGTCTGCAACACAGGAGCTGAGATCTATCGACCCCAGAGGATATGCTTTGCAAAGCATAATTCCAGCTGAGCAGAGAGATGACAGTCAAAGGTGGCTGATAGGAGGTATCACAGTGTCCTGAAGGGACCACAATTTGTGAACAAAGACAGCGATTATGCTGAAATAATTAACATCCTTAATCAAGCAGACAAGATGTAGGGTTCAAAACACTGATTTTGTTCCTTTTATTTAAGAGAAAGGAGCTGCTCTTTTATCGCAGACACTGTAGCAGTTCTCTGTGCACACTGCCACAAGTCACAAAGCTCTTATTTTTCACAATCTGCTCTGAACACACCAAACTGTGCACAGCATGAGTGGACAAAGCTTGGCTAGGATTGTTTTTTTCCATATGTAAATCGCTGTAGACTTTAAAAGATTTCAGACCTCCCCAGAGTGGGCAAAAACTATTTTTAAAAGTGGATTTGATACAATGTCCGTTTTAAAAGTCAAGTCAAAAGAGAATACATCTGTCTGACAATGGGAGTAACTGGGATTGTGAAATCTATGCTGCAGAGACACCTACGCTGTGCTAAGAAGATAAGCGCACAAATAACAAAAGTAACAGAACTGATAATTCGTTGTGTACTCCTGGCACTCCCCATTGTCAAGGTCCAGGGAACAGACATTAACAATATCTGTGTCCAGAGGAGCAAGATCTGTTCTTATGGACTTCCGTGTTGTGAAATTAAGGTGCAAACGAGACCATAGATCACCACAAGGCTATTTATTAAAGGATAAGGTTGGACGAAACGGGGAGGGGGGTGGGGGTGGAGAGAGAGGAGCGGGGGGATAGATAATGACAGAGAAGAAAAGAAGAAGCAGGGAAGGAAAAGAGCTGTGATCATACTACCCTCAGTTGCAGATGGAGGGGGAGAGAGACAGATGAGTGCAAGGCCCAGGGATGATCTTCTGTGGAGTTCGTCAGGAGGTCTTCTGGTGGTGGTGCAGCTCTGGGAGTCTGGTGGAGGTCCACTTGGTGGCCTGGCAGAGGTCTACCCTTGGTAGTCTGGTGGGAGTGCCACTTTGGCAGGCATTTCTCCTGCCTTTTATCCAGTTTTCTGCTCGGTGTCCAACTGCAGCTCCCCAGGAACTCTTCCTGTGTACTCTCCTGCATTCGCAGGGGTCTGGCACCACTGGGGGGAGGGCATCCGCCCCCTCCCTGTGTGGTGGTTTAGGTGTTCCCCGCCCCCCCACACTTGAGAAGGTACCCAAACTAGGCTCAGCCGGTTCTGGGAATATAAATGAAGCTATTTATTTACAGATAGCACAATATATAAGCAGATATTTACAGTATATACAGTTATATAAAGTTATATACAGAAATATACAAGTTAAAAGTAACACAGAAACACAACTCCCCTCCCAGAAACCTGAGTCCCCAGGAGGGGCTCTCAACCACCCCTGCACCTTCCCCCTGCCCCTCTCAACCTTACCCCAGCCCTAAGGAAGAATGGAGGTTCAGCCAAGAGGTTAAGAAGCAAGGTTAGTGGCAGGCGAGGTTAGGGAGATGCAGCTCAGTCCGAAGCCAGCCAGAAAGTGAAGACAAAAATGGCAAAAGTGTTATCTAATGTTTACATTCTTCTTTAGCGAGACTCTGAGGGAAGGAGACATCACCAGTGTTTTCTTTTTACAGCCTATCATCTAGTTCTTTTCACCAAAACTTTCTAGCCTGCTTCAAACCAGCACACCCTGGCTGTACCTGTCCATACCCTGAATACACATCAGCCTTTTCTTTTCTGGGTAGCTGAGATAAGATGTATGCACCCTGGGCATTCCAGCCAGGCTGAGGTCCAGGAGTTTCCAAGGCGTTGTCTGTTGATTTGCACCCCTGAGCTTTAGGCCAAGCACCGAGTCTGAGTCCCAGGAGTTACCAAAGGCAATCTTTATCTTTGTTGATGAATGAGGGAGAGGATTTAGACTCACACCCACACACATACAAGTGTATCGACTTTGTCACAGAGATATAGCAGGCAGTTGTAGGTCAGGCATGCAAACTGCAGCTAAGGCATGCAAACTGCAGCTGGACTCTGCACAAACAGCAGCCAGTGCATAAAATGGGGGCAACAGAGAGGATTCCCTTATGGAGAAGGTTATACAAATTATTTTATTTGCAGATATACATATATGTGCATACTCTATGTATATATGTATGTACATACACAGACACATATATGCACATGTATATTCATATATGTATATGCACATACATATGTATACATGCACACATTTTTGGACATGATGTCTACAGAAATTTTAAGTTACTATTAAGTTATGAAAATATCAACTGTAGCTCAGCCACTGATGTGTTCCCATCTTGAAATGTCTCTTCTCTCATCTGAGCTCCCAGAGGGCATTAAGCATCCCCTGGGGCACACAAATGCCTCTAACAAGGAAGGTTCTTATCACCCAGTGAGGCAGCAAACTCTGAGGGAACCCAGTACATACAGAAGACAGGAGTGAAAGACCCCCAAATTCTCAGTCCTGTGACATCCTGTGGAAACATCTATTTGCAAGATAAATCTTTGGAAAGAACACTCAAATGTAAAGAAAATAAATCTGCATTTTAAAATATAGTAGCAAAACTTCCATTATGTTTAATAGACATAAAGATTTGCCACTTAAAAACCCAGAAACCTGTCTAACATATCCCTTCACTGACTGTCTCAGAACAGTAGTGGATGCACGAGCAAGCAGCAGTTTCCCACTTGTATTATCTTTCTGCCCTTGCACAAGAGCTGGGATGTGTGGAAATTGTAATTTTTGTTGCTGACTGCTTCTGACTCCTATATCATCCATGCATCCTTTTTCTGCCAGCACCTGCAGTCACAGTCTGTCAAAGTCAATTCTCTCTCACAATGGAAAAAAAAAAAAAAAGGAGAAAAGAGAGGAAGAAGGGAACGGAGGGAAGGGAGGAGGGAAGGGAGGAGGGAGGGAAGGAGGGAGGGAAGGAGGGAGGGAAGGAGGGAGGGAGGGAGGGAGGGAGGGAGGGAGGGAGGGAGGGAGGGAGGGAAGGAAGGAAGGAAGGAAGGAAGGAAGGAAGGAAGGAAGGAAGGAAGGAAGGAAGGAAGGAAGGAAGGAAGGAAGGAAGGAAGGAAGGAAGGAAGGAAGGAAGGAAGGAAGGAAGGAAGGAAGGAAGGAAGGAAGGAAGGAAGGAAGGAAGGAGAAAAGAAAAGAAAAAAGAGCTAATTAAAGGGCACTGCACTTTGGAATAGCTTAGAGAATGAAATTGTCACCTTTACTCTGAATCAGTTATCTCATAGAAAATATCTACCTGTACTCAGCAGTTTGTTCTTTATTCTTTATGCCATTTCTACAAAGCCATGCTACAAAACAGTGGGTTTAAAATTATGTTTTCAGTCATGTTTTATGAAACTATGTGAAGCAGTCAATCTATCTGGATTTAAAAAAAAAAAAAGACACTGTGCCATTTTCTTGGCAGAAAAAACAAAGCAAAGTTAAGATTATTATTATTATTATTATTTCATTTTCTCCTTAAATACTCTCAATATCTGTGGTAGAAGTAGGATTAACATGTCAAAAATATTATCCTTTGTGATGGATTGTTGGTAGGTGTGGATCCTGCACATGCTTAGGCTCTTCCCAACTTGACTAGAAGATTCCCAGAAAGGTTATTTTGACTTGCTTACTGTTTCTTAGAATTGATCATTTTGGAAAGATGGATATCTCTTCGTAGTCTAAACATTCAGTGTAGGCTGAGATGAACAGGGACTTGAATCCAACCTAGGTTTGTAGCATTCAAGTTGTAACAGGGCATTTCTGTAAGCAACCAAAATCTTCCTTTCTTCCCTGACACAGAATTCAAATCAAAACTGTGGTGCTAGACTTCAGTGTCATAGTGCCATGTCAGAGAGTGTGGTGGTTTGGGTGTTACCCACCCTCACCCCTACACTTAAGAAAAATCACACAGGCTAGACTCAGCTGCTCTGGAAATTGAATGAATGAAGCTATATTTACAGGTTGGCACATTATACAAGCAAATATTTATGATCTATACAGCTATATACATAAATACACAAGTTAAAAATAATAGAGAAACACAACAGCCCTCCCAGAAACCAGAGTTGCCAGGAGGGGCTCTCAACCACCCTTCCACATTCTTCCCACCCAGACTTTTTGCCTTATGTTCAAGGTGAGTTTGGAGGGTCAGCCAGAGGGGTTAGGAAGCAGACAGATTAGTCAGGCACAGAAGTGCATGCAGCCTAGGAGGCCCAGAGAGAGACTCTATTATCTGTGATTGTATTCTTGCTCTTATACATGTCAGCAAGCCTATGAGTGAAGTAGACATCACCATTGTTTCCTTTTCATAGCCTATAATCTAATTCTTCTCACCAAAATATCCCAGATAGGCTCAAACTAGCACATAGTGCCAGTGTTTTGTGCTTCACCAGAGAGCATCAATGGTTTGACAATAAAAATTCTTCCCTTTCTGAATGGCTCAAGACTGGCAGCACCCCAAAATGCCAAGTAGTATCATGAGTTGCCTCTTAATGTCAATACAGGAGAACTATTAAAGAATAAATTATTAAAGACTTAGTTAATAAATAATTAAATAATCTGATCTCAGCAGAACAGATAACTGGCTATGAAATCGTGTGGTAAAACAGAAAGACATCCCTCTAGGAAAAG
This sequence comes from Pogoniulus pusillus, assembly GCF_015220805.1. Taxonomy (NCBI): domain Eukaryota; kingdom Metazoa; phylum Chordata; class Aves; order Piciformes; family Lybiidae; genus Pogoniulus; species Pogoniulus pusillus. The sequence continues at coordinate 23,158,059 of NC_087268.1, read as the reverse complement.
CTGTCAAGACAACAAAAATCTGAATGTAAAAGTGGTGTAAATAATTATCTTCAAGCAATGAGCCAGGACAGACAAAGAAATACAGCCAAGAGAGAGTGAGATACAGATATAATCCATGCTTCAACAAGTGAGATACAGGAAAGCCAACCATTGATACAAAGTACAAGATAAGAGGGATTCTAGAATTCTGGAGTTCTGTTCCGGTAGAAAAATGGTACTTATAAATAGCTACTAACCACAGAATATTCATGTATTGGTGGTTATTCTAACTTTACTACTCAAGCACTCTTGTTTTTCACTTTGAACACAACTAAGTAAGATGAGTATGTAGATTAATCTAAACCTGGAGCCAATTTTCAATCATAACTGCTGAGTATTTGTACACAAATACCGTTCTGCAGAAATGTACCCTACACCTTTAATTTAGTACCATGAGTCCCGGAATCCTCTTTGGGCTGAATGAGTGGAAACTTTAAAAAGGTTTATACTCTGACATCAAGAGCTACACATAACTGTTTCCAAAGGGAATGCAAGATCACCAATGTGAAGTTATCTGTGCTTCGCATTCTTATTTTTGCTGGCTTATAAAACCCTTGCTGTAGCACAAGACTTTGGGACTCTGAGTAGCCTTTGCCTAACAGGGCCAAGCATTTTAACTTTGTTCTTCCTGCCCCTTGCTCACAAACACACTAGTCAGTGAACACACATTCCTGCACTTACTTTATTTCTCATCTCTCTCTCCCCTTCCTTCTTCTCCACCTGAGATGAAGCCTTTTTTCCTAAGCCCTGAACCCTTGTGCAGGTCTCAGATGACTATTTCTGATGAGCCTCTTGACCATCACAGGGCTCCTTTCCACCATGCTCCCAGGCTGTCTTTCCTGGGATCTTAGCCACAGTCCAAGCACAGTGACCACCATCTCCCAACAGCTCTCAGCAGTTGCTGGGTTTGAGCTGGAAAGACTTTGAGCCCTGCAATCACCTGGATGTCAAAAAATAATACCTTCCCAGATCTGTTGTTATACTCCAAGTTGCCCAAACCAACAGCTATGGAAAGGAGACACTTGTGCAGCTTGGAGGACACACACAGAGGCCTCTAATACCCATAAGTTAAAGCAAATGGAGCAGAAAAATATCTCTTCCTTCTCACTAAGACCTGCTGGTCAGGGCAGACAAACAATGAATGTTTTCATCTCCCTGTGTCACAGCAAAATGTTGCTGGAGGCATTTAGCTTTTGAGAAGTGCCAAGCTTAGAAGAACAAGAAAATGCTGGAGGTCACAAGGATTTCTCATATCCCTGGGGACAATATCTCTGACAAGGAAAAGCAAGTCTCAGGCTTCTTAATTGGCCAGTGAAACTTTAACACTGTACCTCACCTCCATGGTGCTTGCTTTGGTCTCCACTTTGAGTCAGAACTGCCATTTAGTTCTACCCCACAGTATGCTATGTTGCACTGCAACTATATAGACATCTATACAGTCACCGTGATGGGAATGGTTAGGAGACTGACAAACCAGACCAGAGTTTAACTTAAAAAATAATGTTACTAAATTTATCCACTATCACCTCTCTCCTGACAATGTTATTTTGCTTAAAATTTGGTTGCAAGGATTTCTGGCTACATTTTCTCCCATGCCTTCTGTCTGTAACTACACAAGCCTCCTCTCATCCCTTTGGTGGTCAAATTGCTCACACATATCTCTAAAGTACGTAAACATTGTGTCTTTCCAGCACATTGTCACGAAATACTTATATGCTGTGGTAGATCACATTGGGTTAGAACACTTTTATTTGGGTTTAAAGCAAACTATTATTATTACTTATACACTAATTGGACGATTTATAATCCATAGACATGACAGACCTCTGCTGGGACTGCAGTGGCATTGTTTACCTATTCTCAAGACTGTTTTTTGCTTGCACTTCTTTGATTGTATACTATTGTGAAACACAAAGACTTTCTTATTTAAAGTATCATTGGGATAATTTCTACTTTATAGTGTACTGCTGCATGTGTTGTTTATGCTATGCGTCTTGTGCCTCAAATAGATTTTCCATCCATTTTCCAAAGCCTCTTTGAAAGAAGACAACAGCAACACAAAAATAATGGTGTAAGAAATCCCCTTCTATAGACAATGAGAGGGTTGTGATTAATGGTGTTATCACTGCCACCACTCAACAATCAGAATGCAGCACACTGGATTGTGACATGCAAGATCCTCATTTTCCTGTATGAGATTTCTTGTATTGAAATGTGTGCCATGATTGTACTGTGCACAAAACTTAGAGCTGAATAGAACATAGCAGACAAGTAGCCAAAATCTTCTTGTGCCTCAAAGTTACGTGAGAAATAGAAAAAAATGATGTCAGGGTGACAGATTACTTTTAAAGGTGGCAGCATCTTTTCACTTCTCTTTCCCAAAATGAAAAAGAGACATCAAATACACATATATATTTTAATAAAATTAACCTCAAGTGGAGAGCTGAATCATTAAAAAAAATGAGTCAAAGAATAAGCAAATAGCAAAATGGGCCAATTTCTGCTCTAGAGAAGACTGTAAATACATGGAAGAAGAGAAGAAGAGAAGAAGCTGCCAGAAAGAGAATAGAAAGACAGAAGTGAAATGACAGATGGAAAAAGAATGGCAAGGAGCTAGATAATGTTAAGCAAAAAATAGATGTCTAGGAGACAAAAAACAAGAGTGGAACAAAAATGAAAGGCAGATGTCTAGGAAATAAACAAGAGGAGGAAAAAAAAGGGGAAGGGAATGTGCACATCTTAAAAAGGAAAATAAAAGTTTTTAAAATAGAAAAGACAGAATTCTAGTGAGACTGAATGATTGTGTAGCGGAGGCAAAGCAGCCTCAGGGGAAGAATAAGGACGCAAAAGTCATATTTCTTTAATTGTGCTGTGTAGCTGCACTAGTAAAAACCCCATAGCACAGAATCAGCTGTGCAGATCTTTGTTTGTATCAATAGAGCACATTTGCAAAAGAGGTGAAAAATATGTAGGGCAGAAATGCAGCTAATAGCAACAAAGACAAATCAAGGGTTGGGTTGAAAAAAAGATACAAGAATTGCACATTCTACTCAGCAGTAATAACAGAGTGGCAATTAAATGGTGTCTCTTGAGTTTTCCTGCAGAAAGGCATCACTTCTGTAATAAAATAATAAATTCACCTTTCAGAAGAACATTTCCAAATATTGTATGGTTCATTTTCACTTTAGGATACTTCAGACACAGGCTTAGCCTGAGCACTTTCAGGTAGAATTGTAGACTCATAGAATCAACCACTTTGCAAGAGACCTCCAAGATCATCCAGTCCAACCTAGCACCCAGCCCTAGCCAATCAACTAGACCATGGCACTAAGTGCCTCATCCAGGCTTTGCTTGAACATCTCCAGAGATGATGACTCCACCACCTTCCTGAGCAGCCCATTCTGATAGCAAATCACTCTCTCTGTGAAGAACTTCCTCCCAACATCCAGCCTAGACCTCACCTGGCACAACTTGAGACTGTGTTCCCTTGTTCTGTTCCCAGTTGCCTGGGAGAAGAGACCAACCCCCACTTGGCTACAGCCTCCTTTCAGGTAGTTGTAGAGTGTAATGAGGTCACCCCTGAGCCTCCTCTCCTCCAGGCTAAACAACCTCAGCTCCCTCATAGGGTTTGTGTTCCAGGCCTTTTGCCAGCTTCATTGCCCTTCTCCGGACATATTCCAGCACCTCAACATCTCTCTTGAATTGAGGAGCCCAGAACTGGACACAGTACTCAAGGTGTGGCCTGACCAGTGCTGAGTACAGAATAACCTCCCTTGTCCTACTGGCCACACTGTTCCTGATACCTTTAATGATCCAGCATAAAGTGAAGTTAGAGATGTAGAGAGGTTGTAGCTAGATGGTGATTGGCCTCTTCTCCCAGGCAATTGGCAACAGAACAAGGGAACACAGTCTCAAGTTGTGCTGGCGGAGGTATAGGCTTGATATTAGGAGGAAGTTCACAGAGAGAGTGATTTGCCATTGGAATGGGCTGCCCAGGGAGGTGGTGGAGTCATTATCTCTGGAGGTGTTCAAGAAAAGCCTGGATGAGGCACTTAGTGCCATGGTCTAGTTGATTGGACAGGGCTGGGTGCTAGGTTGGACTGGATGATCTTGGAGGTCTCTTCCAACCTGGTTGATTCTATTATTCTATGTTGTAATTATTCTGTTCTTTTTCACACCAAGTGAATACAGAGCACCTATTTTAATTCTGATGTGAGCAGGTACATCATCACAGACACCTAGCTCAACGTAGGCATCTGCAGTAAGATCCTGGGTAGGTCAGTCTTAAAGGTGACATGGCTCTGCTACATTATGCATTAATATACCCAGTCCAACAGTCAGAGACATTCCTACATTACATACTTTTTAATAATAAATCATAATTGATGGAGTGAAATTCATTAATAACAGAGTTAAGTAACAGGTAAGCTAATAATTATTATGGAAAACATACTGCTAGAGGAGCAGTGGATTTGTGCCTCCATCAGACTGCTTGTGGTGGTTTGGCTGTTATCTGCCCCCCCCCCACTTTAGAAAGAACCCCAGCTAACTCAGGCGGGCTCTGGGAATATAAATGAAGCTATTTATTTACAGCTGGCACAATATACAAGCAGATATTTACAGTATATACAGTTATATACAGAAATATACAAGGTAAAAGTAATACAGAAACACAACTCCCCTCCCAGAAACTTGAGTCCCCAGGAGGGACTCTCAACCACCCCTGCGCCTCCCCCTATCCCTCTCAACCTTACCCCACTTCTCAGGAAGAAAAGAGATGCAGCCAAGAGGTTAAGAAGCAAGGTTAGTGGCAGCGAGGTTAAGGAGCTGTGGCTCAGTCTGAAGCCAAAAGCAGAGTGAGAAAATGGTGAAAGTTATCTAATGTTTACCCTTCTTGTTCCCACAGCTCTCACCGAGACTGTGAGGGGAGTAGACATAACCATTGTTTTCTTTCATAGCCAACTATCTACTTTTTTCACCAAAACATTCTAGCCTGCTTCAAACTAGCACACTGCTAACCAGCCATTGCCTCAGAGATATGGAGAGAGGGCAGGTTAAGTCTCATTTACTTTCTCTCAAAAAGACAAGTGCTTTATAACACATACACAATAGAATCACTACCCAGCATTTCTCTGGGCAGAAAACACAGGTCGATTTTTTTGCATTGTGAGACACAAAAGTGCTACCCTCAAGTGTAATTAGATTACAAAGGTAATCTCTAAGTGTATCTTTATGTGACAGCTTTTTCTGACCCTCTTGTTAATTGCTGTAGTGGTTTGGGCGTTCCCCACCTCCCCACACTTTGGAAATCACCCAGAATAGACTCAGCCAGCTCTGGAAATTAGAATAAAGCTTGTATTTACAGCTTAACTCAATATACAAGCAGATATTTACAGTATATACAGTTATATACAGAAATAGAAAAGGGAAAAGGTAATACAGAAACACAACTCCCCTCCCAGAAACCTGAGTCCCCAGGAAGGGGCTCCAAACCACCCTTCCACCTTCTCCCACCCCTCTCAACCTTACCCCAGTCCCAAGGAAGAATGGAGGTTCAGCCAGGGGGTTAGGAAGCAAAGGGGACTAATCAGAGAGACGGCAGAGAGGCTAGAGAGAAGTGCAACTCAGGCAATGCCCCAAGAAGAAGTGCCTTATCTATGTTTGGATTCTTGTTCTTATACCTTTCAGCAAGCCTATGAGCAAAGCAGACATCACCACTGTTTGTCTCTCACAGTCTGTAATCTAGTTCTTCTCACCAAAACATTCTAGCCAGCTTCAAACTAGCACAACTGCCTACAAAGGTAAGAGCAGTCAGACACTTTATATAGTATACTGGCTTGCATATCCCATTACAAGAACTCCTAGGTTTCCATAAAAGAAACTAAATTTCAATTTCCGTGGATGTTTTAGGTTTCTAGGTATAATTTAATTTAATACTAGCACAAATCTACAGCATTTCCAAAACTCCCATCTTACAAGATGAGATAATTTATTTAGGGGATATTAAAGAAGTACCCATTTATACTACAGGGATGAGAAAGCTGCTTGATGACTTGGAAGGGTTCCTTCTCTTCAGAGTTAAACAAGGGAAATCATAAAGCTCATGCTACATGAGGATAAAATGAATATTTAACAAGAATTTTCCACAAGACTTCAGCTCTTCAGATACTTAGCTGAGCCAGGTTTACAGGGCCAGGACATAATGTAATTCTTATATATATATATATATATATATATATATATTCTAGTTTGATTAGAAGAGTTAGAGTTAGAATTATAACTAATAGGGGCCAAAATATCTCCTGAATGGAGAATGTCACTGAGGTCTAGATTTCACTAAGCTCTGTGCATGCTAAAGTACTGCCTTAAAATTATTTGCCCAAGTCAGTCATTTGTGTGTATTACACTTGCTTGATTTATTTCCCCACTTGAGATGGACACAGGCTATGAGCCATCCTTGTACCACAGAACTCCTTTTTTCCTCCACAGCTCCTTGTTTTTGTTTACCATATACACTGCCTCACCCCTAGATGCACGCACAGAAAAAAAAGCCAGTGATGCACAAGATTTTATGGGTGACAAGGGAATTCTCCTTTGCACAACCTTTTATTCCTGCACAAAACTAGCGTTGAATTCCAACTAACAGCATTTGCAATGACATAAACAACTATGTAACTGCTAGGATACCCTGCAGGCATTTTTATCATGTCTCAGTTACCCTTTTGCTTCCATAACAGCTGTGGCATGAGAAAAATTGCCTAAAGAGACACTACTGTTGGCAGTTGCTTACAGCCATGAAACCTCACTCCATCCACTATGGCCCCTCTGACTACAACATCAATAGAGATCCTTCCAGTGGCCCAAATGAGTCAAATAATTTCTGTCTAGGAAGCAGATAGAGCTGTGCAGCCCTGACTTTATTGGTACTTCTCTTGCCTGCATCTTCTCCAGGGAGCTTTTTTTGTGTTTGTTGGTTTTTGCTTTTGGTTTTGCAATGGCCCTCTTGGCTGTCCTGAGCAGATGTTTTGAGCTGTCAGATGGTTTGTGCTGGCAATGACTGACTATAAAGTTCTGGCAAAACAGAATAACTCAGTGTGAAATGAAGCTGCTATCAGGAGCTTCTGGGATCTGTAACCCTCAAGATGGTTTAGAGAGTGGTTATTATCATGCTACCAGTCAGAACTGGTTCCTGAGAAGCCTACTGAGGACAAAGCCCTACTTCTTGCTCCTTTATAACCTTGGAGAATCCACTGCAGAGTTAAAATGAGGTCACCTCTGGAAGTGGAGCCACAAAGCCCACTAAAATGCAAGCGCAAGCATGTCTCATGTCAGAAATGGTGGCTCTGTGTCCAGGAGTTAGTTTGACTTGTAAGCAAGGCTGAAAAATCCTTGCTCCCTTCACTGTCGTCTTTGGGGTTTGTCATCAGTCACCAAAAGCAAATGTCAGGGGTAGACAGGGTTGTGCTCTAGCTGACTCCCTCAGTTCCCTCAACTCCTTGGTTTTGTTTTTGTTCCACAAACACAGACTGATTGACTTGCTGCAGGGCCCTTTGTCGCAGGCCAACCAGGCAGGGGAGCATCAGGAGAACAGTGACAATTACAAGAAGTACAACAATCTCTGTTTTAACTATAGACAGAACCTATCCTGTGAGACCCCAAGCTGCAGTGGCCTATATTAAGCCATCTTTTTGAGGTGTCACCTCTTTTTATGTACCTGCTGTGGAAGGCTACTGGCTAATCTAACATGCTGCAAATGAAATCTCAGCATGTGTGTGTGAAAACTGAATCCAGTAAACTTTGCCAGAGTATTGTAACAAAGACTGTTCCATTCTTTTAAATCTTGACATGATGCCTGTCCTAAAGTACTACCATTAAATATAAAGAAAAACCCAAAAACTCCTATAATATCTCTATTCTGAACTCTTGACCTTAACTATGCTGATGCTAGAAATCCATAACCTAAAATATTTTGTTAAAGTTAAAACACTGAAATCTGAAAAAAAACAACAACAAAAATAACCCCCCCAAAAAGTTACATTACATGGAGTTCCTTTAAAATACCCTGGTACACAGAAAAAGGCCTTACAGCAATCAATGTAAAAGAGAATCATTAACCTATAAACTTACAAACAACTTATCCTATTAAAATTACACCAAACTCATTCCCAATATAATATTATATTACAATTATTAACCACTTATCATATTCTATTACAGTTACCAACTACTTAGCATACTATATTTTAATTACTTAAGCCTTATTATAATTACCCATGTATTTATTATTCATAAATAGATTAATACATTCATAGATTCATACAATGGTTTAGGTAGAAAAAGACCTTAAAGATCATTTAGGCCTCGTGCAACTTGGCCTAGAACACATTGAGAAAGGAAGCATTCATTGCCTCCCTGGCCAACACACTCCAGTGTTTTACCACACTCACTGTAAAGAATTTCTTCCTAGCATCCAGTCTAAATCTACTTTCCTCAAGCTTAAAGCTGCTCCCTATCATTCCTTCACTGCTTTCTAATAGGCCCCTGTCATGGAACACCAAAAATAGGCCTAAAACATGTCCTGGCTTGTCCAGGCATGATTCCCTTCTCACTGCTCCCTCTTCCCCCTGCTAGAGTGGGAAGCAATGAGGGAAAAAGGACAAAAGGCTTGGAGACACTGAGTCTGAGGACTTGGCTTGCCCAGACTTGCTTTCCTCCTGCTCACATCCTGTGGTAAAGAAGGTATATGCACATGCCTCATGCATAGACCCATGCTTTCTCAAATTTGGGTAAAGCAAGCCCCTGGCTTCACATAATATGGTTAGTTTTGGCCAAGTGCCATTACAATTGGTAAATCTCTGTTGTCCAGTGGAGCCACCAGGAAGGACTCAGGCATGAGAAATATGGCCAGAAGTTGTAAAGAACTCTCTTTGCTATGCCTTAATTCACCTTGCTATGCCTTGCTTTGCTCTGCCTAGCCAAGCTTTGCCTTGGAGGCCAGGGCTGCTTCAAACAAGCTTTGATCCTTCAAGCTTGTCTACCTGGAAACTTTGCCGTTTCTCAGTTTACCAAGGAGAGGCATTAAGTGCCTTCAAGCTGTAGGCAAGAATCATTGCTGAAAGCTGCCTGAGATAGTCAGCCTTAGTGTGAACAACCCTACCAGCAGGTAGCCACACCCTGGACTGCGCAGAAGGGGTTTACCCAGTAGTGGTTTACCTGGAGATCCAAGTGCCCTTGAGACATCTCACCGCAGCCTTCGGGGTGAGAGAGAGGAGAGAAAGCTACTGCCACACAGCAAGACACCACGCTTGCCTGCACACCTGCAACCATTCATGAGGAGTCTGGAGCCCTGAAGAGGACAGCTTTCACCTGAGAAGAGATCAAGACAAGGTCAGGAGACCGTGCAAGCCCCAGCACCCTGCCAGAGTGCTGGGGAAATTCCAAAAGCTTCCAACGGGTACCATACCACTGACAGCACAGCTCTGAGTGTTTTGGGTACTGTCTGGAACTATAACACAGCCCCAGAAATCCAGAGATACTAATTTGTGGGTAAATATTCTAAAAAGCCTCTTCATAATTAAAGCTCTTTGCTTTGGTTCTGTTCATTCTGCTTACTCTGTAATTGTGCCTTCTGCTTTGGCAGAAAGGAGCCTCTTGAGTCCCCCTAGAGAGCAAGCTGCATATTGGACTGCAAGAATCTCTTTCCAAGAATTTACTGTTTGTGTGCTTGCTAGTTCTGCTAAATTGCTTGGTATTGCCCTATGCACTGTACACATTCTGTAACTTCTTTTCACAACCAAGCATAAAGAGTCTGTAAATAAGTTAAGAAAATACATTTTGCATTAAAAGAATTACCATTTCATATTGAGTGCAGTTGCTTGTCTGCATTTCTGTCTCTATCATACTATGAAACCTTTTGACTGCCTCTGCAGCTCAGTCACCTGTTGCAGGAAGTCTTCTACCTGAGCACAGCTTTTGCAGGCAACATTGCTCCCCATCTCCACCTTAGCAGAAGGGTTGAGGCACTGCTTACAGTTCAAGGGTTAGAGTTAGTTTTGGGTTAGATTATGGTTAGGGGTAGGTGTAGGGTTTAGAGTTAGATTTAGGATTAGGGTTAGCACTAGAGGTAGAGTTAGGGTTACAGATTACGGTTAGATTTAGGGATAGGAGTTACAGTTAGGGTTTGGATTAGATTTAGGGATTAGGATTAGGGTTACGATTAGGGATAGTCTTCTGTGTTATTGTTAGAGGTCAGGGTTAAGGGGCTAGTGTTAGGTTTAGGGATAAGTAAATTAAAAATTTTACATGCAGATTGCTGGTAGCTTCTTTATCTATTTTATCACACAGTTTTCACTGTCATGGTTATGTATTTTTTAATTAAAAAAAAATCAGCCATCTTTAGATTGGAAATGCTGTGGATATCTGTTTGGTGTGGTGTTTTGTGTCCACTAATGATGTAGCCATATGTTGTTCACTAAATATTGTTCAAGATTTTTTTTCTCAGAGTTGCATCAGAATCTGCATCAGAATTTAAGAATTCTTCATTCACACCTTCAATCATTTTACAAACCTCTTTCAACTAGTGGGGACAGGTGAATTGAGATAGAATTTAAGTGTAAGTCTTCAGGCTAACATTGAGTTTACAATTTGCAGCAGCAACTAATCATGAGATAGGAAAATAGAGGTAGTTTTCAGGTGAAAGCCTTGTTCACCTTCCAGTGTCTCCCAGATTCAGCATGTGCACTGCAGATACTGTCTTGAAGTATTTAACTGCCATCCTAAGCAGCAGGTAGGATTTTTCAAAGGCTTGTGACAAGGTTGGCCTGTAGGATTTTTCTTTCAGAACACTTAAAACTATGTCTATGATGGTGTGTCTGCCTCTGACAAATTTTAAACCCTGAACTCTGTCTCTGGAACATGGGAGCATTAGACTGCTTCAACAGAAAGCATTGTGTGACATATTCATCCTCCCTTGATCTTATTCTTCACAAATAACTCAAACTGTCAAGCACCTTTATTTACTGGCAATGCTGAAAACTGTGTCTATAATGACAGTGGTTGTTATCTGGAATATATCTTGTCAAGATTTTGCTGGAACTCACCATGCGTGTGGTTCATGTGCTCCTTTCCCAATGGGGAAGAGAAAAGGAATAAGTGAGAGAGACTTAGGGAGTGGAAAACTGAACCAGTGTTAATGACAAAAAAAAAAAAAAAGAAAAAAATCTGTATACAAAATCAGTCTCAAACCCATCACTATCACCATGGATGTGGTGGCACGCACTGGGGAAGCCCCAGACTGGACTGAGTAGCCAAAGGGAATTGGATTCAAGAGGTGGATTCTGCAATTCACAGTATCACAGTATCACCAAGGTTGGAAGAGACCTCACAGATCATCAAGTCCAACCCTTTACCACAGAGCCCAAGGCTAGACCATGGCACCAAGTGCCACGTCCAATCCTGCCTTGAACAGCCCCAGGGATGGCGACTCCACCACCTCCCCGGGCAGCCCATTCCAGTGTCCAATGACTCTCCCAGTGAAGAACTTTCTCCTCACCTCAAGCCTAAATCTCCCCTGGCGCAGCCTGAGGCTGTGTCCTCTCGTTCTGGTGCTGGCCACCTGAGAGAAGAGAGCAACCTCCTCCTGGCCACAACCACCCCTCAGGTAGTTGTAGACAGCAATAAGGCCACCCCTGAGCCTCCTCTTCTGCAGGCTAAACAATCCCAGCTCCCTCAGCCTCTCCTCATAGGGCTTGTGCTCAAGGCCTCTCACCAGCCTCGTCGCCCTTCTCTGGACACGCTCAAGCATCTCAGTGTCCTTCCTAAACTGGGGGGCCCAGAACTGAACACAGGACTCAAGGTGTGGTCTAAGCAGTGCAGAGTACAGGGGCAGAATGACCTCCCTGCTCCTGCTGACCACACCATTCCTGATGCAGGCCAGGATGCCACTGGCTCTCTTGGCCACTTGGGCACACTGCTGGCTCATGTTCAGGCGGGTATCAATCAGCACCCCCAGATCCCTCTCTGTCTGGCTGCTCTCCAGCCACTCCGACCCCAGCCTGTATCTCTGCATGGGATTGTTGTGGCCAAAGTGCAGCACCCTGCACTTGGAGCTATTGAATGCCATCCCATTGGACTCTGCCCATCTGTCCAGGCGGTCAAGGTCCCGCTGCAGAGCCCTTTTGCCCTCCAACCCAGCCACATCTGCCCCCAGCTTAGTGTCATCTGCAAACTTGCTGATGACTGACTCCATGCCCTCATCCAGGTCATCTATGAAGATGTTAAAGAGGATGGGGCCCAGCACAGATACCTGAGAGACACCACTAGTGACAGCCACCAGCTGTATGTGGCACCATTCACCACCACTCTCTGGGCTCGGCCCTCCAGCCAGTTCCTAACCCAGCACAGAGTGTTGCCATCCAAGCCATGGGCTGACAGCTTAGCCAGCAGTTTGCTGTGGGGGACAGTGTCAAAGGCCTTGCTGAAGTCCAGATAGACCACATCCACAGGCCTCCCCACATCCACCAAGCGGCTCACCTGATCATAGAAGGAACCTCTTGGGTCCCTCAGCTATATAACAAATATGGCATATGTGATCTTGTTGGTCAGTTTATGTTCACCTGTCTGCTTCTCCCCCCAGGTATAATATTTTACTTTACAGCACCTTGATGTGGCACACCAGATTTATCAATGAGTTTAGTCTGCACATGAACAAGTATTTGCAAGAGCCCTTCTGCATTCCAGTCCTTGAGAGTAAGAATAAACACCAAGCGCTGTCACTTCTAGAAGCAGATGCTGTTGGCAAACTTACAACAGTAATTTCAGAAAGCACAGTCACTTAAAAGAGACTCAGCTGAAAAGCAAAATCACTGAACAGAATTAGCTCTGTTGTAGCTTGAACCAGGGCAACATGCCTTACATCACATGTAGGAGTTTAACACAGTTTTTTGAGCTCAAGCAAATCACATTCAGACTCTCCACTGATTTCAACTGGTAAGGCACAAAAATAGTGTGTAACTCAATTCTTCTTCAGTCTTACATTAGTATTTCTGCCCATTTTCACACAGTCAAGACAGAAAAAATATGCTCTTTGCATATGTTTTGACTAGTTAAAGTCATACTGTTCGAGCTCAGAGGTGGTGGATCTATGTAATGTTTTAGTGCAAGGTCTAAACTCCCCTCTCCCTCCTACTTTCCCTTCTTTTTCCTCTCTCCTTACCAGAAGATAAGAAAGGGAGGGGTGATAAAAAAGGCAGAGGGAGAGTTTTCAGTTGATTTACACAGAATATTTCACTCCTCTGCTACAAAGCTATCAGATTACAACAGTACATGTAGAGAACAGAAGGGAAAGGCATACTCATCCAAATCCCGTAACAGGTGAAAGTGCAGTCACCCACAGAAAAGCCAGAGAGAGAGAAAGAGAGAGAGAGCCTCCTTTCCAGGGCCATAACATGGTGCAGCCATGAATGCTGTAGCTGTAAATCCATAATCCTGACAGTGGGCAATATTATGCGGCTCAAACTGCTACAAGCAAAATCTTCCTTGAATATCAGACTGTATGCCCACATCAACTCGCAAAGTATTTTTTTTCTAACCAACCCTTGAAAATAAATATTCAGTCATGTGTACCCTTAGATCATGGAATAACCTTTGCAGGTGGAAATGCTCTTATCTGTAAAACAGAGAATATGTGCAATAGGTTATGTTATCCACAGTTTCAATCATCACTAAAAATCTGCAATGGTTTACACGGTATAATCAAACTAGTAGCATAAGGTTGGATATATTTCCATCTAGAATCATAGAATCAACCAGGTTGGAAGAGACCTCCAAGATCAGCCAGTCCAACCTATCCCCCAGCCCTATCCAATCAACTAGACCATGGCACTAAGTGCCTCAGCCAGTCTTTTCTTGAAGACCTCCAGGGACGGTGCCTCCACAGCCTCCCAGGGCAGCCCATTCCAAGGGCAAATCACTCTCTCTGTGAAGAACTCCTTCCTAATATCCAGCCTATACTTTCCCTGGCATAGGCGCTGGCAAGTTATTCCTAGTCTATATAACTTATATATATATATACATATATATATACACATATATATATACTTCCAGGTTTCCTTCTGTTAGGTAGCCTGGGAGATTAATAAATTAATTCACTGGCTATAATCTGTAATCATCTGAGCTCAAACAATGAATGCAGGAAAGGCAATGAGTATCAAACATCCTGAAGTATTACCATTCCTGAGCCAATACAGGGCTTTTCAGTTTATGTTCATGAGCCCCAGCACTGTCAGAATTACTGTGATTTTCTTTTTTTACTTCACATCAGTGTCAGCAACTTTTTTTCATGATCAATCCATAAAATGTACAAGAGAAGTTTTAGGTTGGGAAGTGCAATAGCTGAATATATTACATGGGAGGCTGAATTTTAAAAGGGAGACTATGCATATCACTCATATCAGGACATCTAAGAAAAAATAACTGCTCTCTATGCAACTTAATGTTGTTTTTGAGCTAAGACAGGTTTGGGGCTTTTTTGCCTTCCTCTTGAACTTTACTAAGGATAAATAGACTCAGGTCCTCTGGAGAGGGGCTGGAGGCAAAACAAATGAGGTAAGGTTTAATTTGGCATCTGATGGACTGGAGGAATAGAATGTGAATGAACAAGGAATAAGATTCAAAATAGCTGATGTCTATAAAGCAGTCAGGCAACAAATTTGAGAGGGAAGAGGGAAACATAGGAGGAAGACAGAAAAATAAAACCCTTTAATTCCCTGTGGTTTGTGCCTCTTATTTTTAGCACTACGCAGCTCCCTTCCACCCATTATCAGCTACATTTAGGGTAGATCATGAACAAACTGATGTGTGTTGATTTTCTTTAACATAATAGGATCTCTTTTACTCCAGCCAGGATAACAGTAATGATGGCCAAGACCACATCTTGAGAGGGCTTTCTTTCCATTACTGATTCATTAGGCAAAGCACTAATTGAAACTACTGCTAACGAACAACTGCTGCTTATCAAAGTAGCACCAGCGACCTGAAAAAAAGAAAAGAACAGCATGTGCTCAACTTTAAACACACTGCAAACCCCTTTCTGCTTATTATTTTGAGTAGCACTAGGGTGTTGCTAATCCTATAATATTTTCACTAATAAGAAATGTGTGAGTAAAGGTTTATTCTCTCATCCTCTCCCTCTAGAGCATCTACTGAGGAAGACTTTAATCCTTCTCTCAATAAATCTCCAACACTTGTTGATTTTCAGTTGCCGTTAACAAATCACTCAGATTTTTATATGCAGACTCCATCTGAGGTGGTTAGCACTTACTCTGGATTGCTAGGATTTCCATTTGTAAATTCACTTAAAAAATATTAATTTAATGCTTCAGCTATTTCATTATTTTTTCCTGACTTGGTTCCAAACAATTTTCTTAGCATCCCATTGCAACAAACTCAAAGGCTTGTGCTTAGCATATTTATTTTGTTTTTCAGGTGCCACTGATTGTCTGTCATTAGGAACCTATGAATTCTTTACTGGTGGTTAGCATAGTCAGCCATCTGATAGCTATTACACTAATGTTTCCACATGTTTTATTCTGATCTGCCATGGTTTTAGGTGGGACAGATTGCTCCTTTGCTGCCTCAACAAGGGACAAAAAACCTGCAAACACAAAGGATGGGAGAATTGGAAAGTTTAAATGGAGAAGCAATTCATGAGCTACGACGTTACAGTTCTACATAGTGGTGTCTTGGGTTCCCTTGCAAGTTCCCAGAGACTCTAATAATTTTAATAGACCCAATGACAATTTATAGAATTTATAGAGTGCCCTCCCCTCTTTCCCCTCCTTTCCCAAAAAATAGAGATTAGATACAGGGAGAGAGAGAGGTAAGCACACCCAAATAAATCAATCTCACTCGATTTGGAAGTTAAAAAGGGAAAGTTTAGCAATAACTTAGAAAAGGTATTGGAGGTAGGGAAGTTTACAAAGGATAAGGAAGGGAAAACAGCAAAATACAAAAAGGGATAAAATACAACCCGAGCAATGTGATGGTGTCTCTGCCTCCTGGCTGCCACGTGGTGTGCTGGTATGCAGTGTGTGTGTGTGTGTCGAGAGGGAGCGAAGAAAAAAGAGAGCAAGGATGCTCCTCTGTCTTTTATACCACAGGAAGTGGGGGGAGTGGGCTAACCATCACCTGGAGTGTGGCCCACCCCTGGGGAGGAGCCAAGACCCCTAGGGTCAGGTTCAGGGTTACTCCCCCGGAGTGTTAACCCTATACAAGTGGTGAGCATAACAAAGCATATAAAATACACACATTCATATCCAGCCTTGGCCCACTCCTTTGAGCTGAGCTTACCACAATCTTATTTGGCTAGTATGTCCCAAAGCCTTCCCCCAACCAGGCCTCAATTCCACTGACCTCAATGCCCCTTCCCTGTCTTTCTACCCCCGTACCAAAAGCGTTTGTGACACAGAACAAAATTTATCTTGGCAGCTTTGTCCTAACTGGTGGCATGGCCAAGGTCAGCAAATAGGCCTCTCTCCCCTGAAGGAGATAAGAACCTGGGCATCCTTTCTGGGAGGAGGGAGAGAGACATAAGCAAAGGGAGGATACAGCCAGGTTTTATAGGGATGGAGGATTATTGGTCTGAAATACAAAGATTGCACTTTCTGGTACACCTCCTGGACCTTTGTATCTCCTGGAGTCTTGTAGCTCCAGAGTCTGTAACTCTGCAGTCTTAAAGGCACCACCCAACCTCAAACTGGCACACATCTTTTAACTAAAAGCTAGCGTTTGCATAATTCCCTGCTATTTGATAAATGGTATGTATTTCTTTTGGAAAGCCCAAAGCATGCACAAAGGAAATATAACAGTTTAAAGCACTTCAAAAATTTAGTTAAAACCAGGAAACAAACACATAAACAAATCCACTGAATGCAAAAAGTTACACCGAAATCTAGCAACACAGCAGGAAACAGAAGCCTTTTCTTTCTGAACCTATTCCCACATATTGAAATCATTCTGAGTCACTGGGGGAATTCAGAATGCAAGTTGTCTGAAGACAGTTTTTGCAAATACTTTGATTTCTTAGATGATGTCTTTTTTGTGAGTGGTTAAACAATTTTCATTTCTAACTATACCTTTAAAATTGGTTTCTTAGAAACTATATACTTCATCTGATTTTTCACTAAAAAACCTTTAGTTCCTGGGACTACAATTTGGTGGAGTCACCGTCCCTGGAGGTGTTCAAGAAAAGCCTGGATGAGGCATTTAGTGCCATGGTCTAGTTAGTTGACTGAATAGGGCTGGGTGCTAGGTTGGACTGGATGATCTTGGAGGTCTCTTCCAACCTGGTTGATTCTATGACTCTATGGTGTTAACCAAAATATGGTATAAGAAGATGTAGTAGGGTCTAAAATAAGATTTTTTTTTTAATTGCTGTGACATGATTCATTCAATTAAGGAAACTTCCTTTTATATATATACTATGTGAAGTAGGTTTGTTCCCCAAATAATGAACAATTCTATATTTCTCAAGGCAGTTGGGCGCTTCTAAATCCTGCAGTTTTAATTCAGTATTCTCTTATAAATGAGAAATATTTTTTCAATCATACTTCAGTAATACCTGTGTTGAGTTTGAGCAGAACTGAAGTGAAAAGAACAGGCAGAGTGACTGAACAGACTTAGGTCATACTGATAAGGAGACACAGCTGCAGAAAAGTGGCCTAAGGAGGCTGGCAGAGAGGCTGCTATCTTGGCTGAGCCCTGTGAGAGGGTAGGCTGCTCAGCCCTGGGAACAAGCAATGTCATGGCTGAGTTCTTCCAAAGGGGGACTATGGGGGGTAGTTGGCCAGGTCTGCCTCTGTGCATGTGGGCAGCCCATCTCTGCTGTGTAAGTCTATCAGGAGTGCACGCCCCTCTGCCGACCTCCACTATATAGGTATCACGTTTAGCTCCAATAATCGGATTGACTGTTATGCACCACTCTGGTGTAAGCCTGGTGTCTCTCCCTCTCACACATGGCCTATAAGAGAGGCCAGCTCGACAAAGGTGTTTACAAAGCTTAGTGAGCAGCGTTGGAAAACAGTTTCATTTTTTTAACCTATTTTGATTTGATCTGTGGTTGGAATAGACTACACATATATGTGGTCCAATAGCATGAAAGAAATTAAACTACCACAGGATAAGGAGTATGACCCTTCCTTAAAGCTCTAGAGGGAGTCAGGCCAGCTCTGTGACGGTCATTTTATTTTGTAATCACCTAGATTTTTAAGTAAAAGGTTAAGTCTTAATAACTAAATGTTATTCAGGGTAGCTAAGACAATGTTTAAGAGTAAAGAGCCTCTGAAAACCCTTACCAGAGCAAGTGGCTGGGAAAAATTGGCTGGTGACATTCACTGTGGACAGTTGCAATTTAATGCAGAGGTGTAAAAACAACCCTAACATCACATGCTAGACAGTGTCCAGAGAAGGGCGACGAGACTGGTGAGAGGCCTTGAGCACAGCCCTACGAGGAGAGGCTGAGGGAGCTGGGATTGTTTAGCCTGGAGAAGAGGAGGCTCAGGGGGGACCTTATTGCTGTCTACAACTACCTGAGGGGTGGTTGTGGCCAGGAGGAGGTTGCTCTCTTCTCTCAGGTGGCCAGCACCAGAATGAGAGGACACAGCCTCAGGCTGCGCCAGGGGAAATTTAGGCTCGAGGTGAGGAGAAAGTTCTTCACTGAGAGAGTCATTGGACACTGGAATAGGCTGCCCGGGGAGGTGGTGGTGTCGCCGTCCCTGGAGCTGTTCAAGGCAAGGTTGGACATGGCACTTGGTGCCATGGTCTAGCCTTGAGCTCTATGGTAAAGGGTTGGACTTGATGATCTGTGAGGTCTCTTCCAACCCTGATGATACTGTGAGCTAAAAATTATTGCTCAGGAAATGTAGCTTCTTATTATGATGTGTTCCTCTATAAAAAATATTTTCCTCGACAAAATATATGTTCCTCAACTTATTTGTCTATAACAATTCAAGAACTTAATTAGATCTTAGGTATTTCTAGAAATAAAATGGAAAAGCAGAAGAAATCAGCAGGCTGCTGTCTAAATCCAGGGTTTGTCTGTGTCTTAGTTAGTGATCATTCTTCTCATGCCTTCGACTCAAAAAACTATAGTGCAACTTGCAACTATGGTGAAAAAAAGGAATGAGCAAAGATACAAGAGTACTCCCATATGAGAAATGGGCAAATAGACTGTGATTTCCAGACTGGAAGTGGGTCTATAAAACCACAGTTTAGAAAAATGATGGCTGTTCATTATCCCTTACAAGCTGAAAGATTTGGGAATGATGTTGAAGCAGCTGAAATATTTTCCCCATAGTTTATCTGTGAAACATCTTGTGACAGATGTTAAATGTGCGCAGGTTCAGCAAGGAGCTGGCTAAGTTTGTGGAATAACAATCCTTCAGGAGCAACGCAATATAAAGATGCCATCTCTCATTCAAGAGGGCTCTGAGTCACAGAAGTCTTCAAAAGCTTGGACAGTATTCTGGCAAAACACAGTTTTATGCATCCTTCCCTCTTCTGTTCTTCACAGGCACTCACTATGCCCCCTCATCAGAGACAGATGAGGGCTTAGCCACTCTCGGTGCTGTTCTTTGCTAGATAACTCAGTATTTGGTGAAGTTCTAACATGCCCCTGTTTCTTTGCTTGCTTTCAGTAATTCCCCTGCTTTATTTCCTGGAGATGGTTTCTTTTAAGGGGCTTTGCTTACATTGCTTTGTAATGCTATAATTCATACACCACTCTTACTGCACTATGCACCGTTCAAAAAAGGGAAACAGATCTCAGGGTAGTCACATGTTGATATTTACTCTATGGCTTAAAACAAGCATCACCAAATAGCCTAAAGGGATGTGAATGAAAATAAGAATCCCATCTTCCAAGATTAGCCACAAGCATAGTAAAGATAATACACTTTTACATAATTTATTACTTAACTATTATTTTATTCAGCCTTTTAGAGAGAATTTCATTGCATAAATAAATTCCACCCACTCTTCAAATTCACTCCATTTTTATGGGATGCTATACATTAGTTTTGTCACAGCTGTAGTCACATAACTTGCGCCCTTCTGATGCACAGATTACATTGATAACTATAATGGAAGTCAATGAAAAATATACCTCATTACTTTAAAATGATCTGAAGTACCTGGGTAATTTTCATTTTAGCAGATTGTCTGGTAATGTGAGAAACAACAGCAAGAGGCTAGAATAACATGTTTATCACCATTATTCCTCTGGTTATTGAACAGTAGATTACATTCACGTAAAGCACTCTGCAAACAAACAACTTTATCTTCTTACCATTTGCTGTGTTGCAGGAGCTCTCACTGATCTCCTCTAGGCTATGCAAAAGAAGGAACAAGGTTGTTTAAAGAAGAATAGCTAGCGTACTTGAAGGAAATCCTCAGGAAAACAGTACATTATAATTTTTTTTTCTCAGAGGCAGAATAAATTTAGCCTTCACTTTGATTGCCTAAAAGTGTGATCAATATGATTTTGTTCTCTCCGTGCACTACTTGCCTTCTTTTGACAGGACAAGTAACATAAGAGAAAGAAAATCTCATTTGAGTCCTGCTGATGTATCATTTCTGAAGCCAACAAGATCTCTCTCCCACTAAACAGTCCCAGAGAATTTGATAAGATGAATGAGTGGAAATGAATTACTGCACTGCTATTTTCCTTTATCCAGCAAATGGCACATGCAGATATGCATTTTCATGTCAGCTAATGTGATTGCACTATTAGAATGAGTTTGCTTAAGGCTAGCAGGCGAGTTTCAAGGCCCCAGGAGCAAGATAAGCTTTTTCCCCCCCTTTTTTTTTTCTTTTCTCTTTTTTCCCTCTTAAAAAGAACAATAGAGAAAAAATGGTGTCTGACTGTAGTCTCCTTTTTATACTTCCATGTGCTGGCAATGTTTAATTGAACAGAAGTGAGTGGAAAAAAAAAGAAAAGAAATGAAAGGCAATCTCCTCAAAATGAATGTCTTTTAGCAGAGACTGATTTTTGCATTCTATAGCACTTAAAACAATGCTTCTTGCACAACTGATGACTGCACTGAGATTGTCCCAATGTGAGAAATGTTGAAGTCTACAGAATATTGTGTGAATATTTTTTATGCAGGGATCAATGTTAACCAGATTATAATAAATGTTTATTTAATTGAAAGAGAATTCCACCTATCACAGAGGAAATTGTTTTTACAAAGACAAATCTCCACATTGAGAATGAGAGAGGCTAAATTCAATTTCAGACAACTTGTCTGAAATTGAACTGAGTCTTTTAGGCTCATTTTTTTTGATTTTGTTTTGTTTTTCTTTGCTTTCTTTCGATCCAGATTTGTGGCAGGCCTTTCATTTGGGTGGGACTTTTCAAATATAAAAGTCAGTGGAGCTTTTACTGCTTCTGTGAGAAATTCTGGTGATCTAAAGGTGGTCACTGTTGGAGCAGACTCAGGATTTCCCAGCAGTGCTGCAAAACTCAGGCCTGTTGTAGGATACTTCACCAATTTAGGGGGCCCAAACATGAGTGGGTCTGGAAGTCCTGATGGGAGGTTTAAGGGCACTGGAGAGAGCTCTTGCCATCATGCTCCACAAGCTGCTTCTACTACTACGGGGAGCAGGAGTTAGCCTCTCTTTGAGTGGGTGCTGTGACTCATTTCCATTAACCTTAGACTTTATTGAGACTCATAAAAACCTCATTATCTAGGTGAGGGATACAACCTACACATGAGTAAAATAGGATGTATGATTAACCTCACATCCTCTGTGGGAGAGATACGGTGTTTCTCTCATCAGGTTGTCTCAAGGACTAAGCACAAGTCAAATGTATGTTTGATCATCTCTGCTGGCTCCCTGCCATCCACCCTTATCCACCTGGGCTGCACTCAACAAGTTGCCAATTTATCTACCTCAACATAAAATGGACTCGCCAGAGGTTCAGATCGGTCCCAGAAAGGTATTGGAAGATGGGGTTTGGCATCTTGACTGCCTCACAGGATTTGATATTCATAATAAGAACTATGATGTTTTGGCAGCTAGTTGTACCAAACAATATATTTGGTTTCACACATTATTGTCAGAGAGGAGGAAATCAAAGCCAAAGAACCATCTCGTTCTTCCATATAGTGTATTAATCTATTAAAAGATTTAGAGTATTCTATCACAGAATTGAATTGATAATTGAGTGGAAGTTGCCCAGTGCGTTATCATATTTTATGTGCATACTTCTGTAAAAAAGAGAGGCATTTGTTAAGAGTAAATAAATAAATAAACAAAAGTAGCTCAATGCTGGTTGAGAGCTTTAAAATTAAAACCAAAGTCTCAATAGAATGCAATTCTGATTTGAAAATGATAGCTTCTTCCACAGCACATTGTCAGGAAATGTGTTTATTTTCAAAGCTAGATAATGATACAACCTTCATAGTGCACAGACTTTCTGCTTAACTGTCTATTACTACAACTTGTAGATTAGTTACTTTAATACAAACAGCTAAATAGATAGACAAAGACAAATGGAGGTCTAAAAAGACATTATTGAACTTCTGCGATTATGAACAAATTTTTCATCTCCAAGTGTACTCAGACTGTGTCAACACAAACTTCCAGGCTCAGCATATTCCCTTGAGATTGTATTCCTAATTAAGTATATGAAATGGTTTAATTTCTAGTTCTGTAATTTTTGTGGCAAAAGAGAAGGTTAAGAGTGACCCAATCTAATCCTGATAATTTTGACTGATACCATATATTGCAGTTTTACACTTCATTTTCTTTTGACATGTCTTCTTAGCATTCTGATATATAAACTAAATGAAAGAGAAAACTTCTTTGTGTCTTGAAAGTATAAATTACTATGAGTTCCAACCTATTACAACATGAGCAACAAGAAGATAGCACATCCCGATGGTGCAGGAGACAATCATCATAGGGAAACCTAACCTGAAACAACAAAGAAAATAAAGGAAAGGTTAATAAGGGTACAATAGTTTGTTTCCCAAGCAATTTCTGAAAGGAAATTCAAGTTATCTTATACATTCCAAGCCACAATTATGCATATAGCAGTGTACTGAGCATATGACAATGCCTAGGAGTATAATATTCAAGTTCACATTTCTACTTCTGGTCTATGTAAGAGATAAGAAGTCAAAGACAGCCTATTTACATTGATTCAGATCAGTCTGCTTTGAATCTAGCATACTTTGCCATTTTGTTTGGGGGTTTTGCATGCAACTATATAGGTGAAATAACAGTTCTTGCAAATGATGCATCATTAGAACATATCATCAAGTGTGTCTCATTTCAGATTAGGCATGTAAATTTGATGTGTCACTTTAAAACTTAATCTGTATCTGAAACTCATTAAATTGTGTCCCTGCTAATCTGCAGTCACATAGAGTGCTAGTAATTCTCTTCCATAACTCTCACCAGGTTTGACACACTTGAACATTGATGAACAGTTGCAAATAAACCCCATGCAGCTGCAAGAGTGTTAAAACTTTGCCGTTCTATCAAATCTGCTATTTCTTTCTCACCAGAGAGTATTTTTTTAAGACAACAGCCAGATTACAGGCAGCAGAGATGGAGACCTGGAAATGAGGTGGAGCTGGCCAAGTCCTACTCTGCCTTATTCATAGGTCTTACACGTGTGAAATGGAGTTTTCTGAAACTTAAAATCATTATTGTATGACACTGCAGGACTGTAAAGAACCACTGCTGCGATCACACTCAAGTATTTGTTATGACACTAAAATTACAAGAACTGAGACAAGAAACAATCACAGTACCAATGACCCTTCTTACATACTTTGTTTTGTCAAGTTCAGCCAAGATTTCAGTAAACCTCTTCAAAGTCTGGCAATGTTCTCTGAAGTACAATGTTTTTCATGTATTCTCTTCCACAAAGTAAGACCTGCTTATATGTGGGTATACTAGTTGTGCCTTTTTGCCTTGCTTGTTAAGAGCCCTTAGGAAGTTTCCTTGAGTCTGTTCCTCTCTGCCTTTGCTGATGAAAGCACTAATGAAGAGATGTCCATTTTATAGGTGAAAGGAGGACACCATTCAGTAAGCTTAGGTGGATGAATAGCTCCTTTCTTTAGGAAGCTACAGCTAGAAGGCATCTCTAGACGAGTTAAGCACGGTGCCTGCTTTCTCAGGGCATGAAGCCATTTGTATAAAATCAGAGTTAAACTTTTCAATGGATTGCTGCAGCCTGCTCTTTCTATCTGCAGCTGTGACATTACTCTAAATTTTGGATGATTCATGTTTCTTTCATTATTGCTTTGATAAAAGCTGACTGATGGAAGCAGAGCTGTGACCAGCTGATTGGACATGCTTTCATCTCTGATATCCACTGGTTCAAGTTAGTGGCAAAGGAATGAGAGTCACCACAAACACAAAAACAGTCAGCTCTGACCACTAAAGTTTGCAGAGTTATTAGGAAATTTATGAAACTCAGTCTATTTAAAATGTTGGAAGTATTTAGAAAGGAACAAATTTGTCCAAAATGCCTACCTTATGGCCATTTTTGACCCACTATCAAAGTGAATGCATGTGATACACAAGTAGAAACAGAGGTAAATCAAGAACAAGAGGAAAGCAAGACTAGAAAAGTACAAAAGGCAAGAATGTCAGGGCTGACTAATCATCTCATTCCTGTTTCCTTGCCACTCTTCTGGAGAAACTGGAATATCCCTGTGTCCATGACTCAGTGATGCCTGCAAGATCTGCCCCAGAAAGACAATTTCCAAACATGACTTGATAGTCTTTCTTCTGCATCTCTGAATGATGTAGGACATATTGTGATGTCCTCTACTGCCATTTTGGTAACAGCCATTATTATTATCCTACTGGCTTCAGAAGCATTCTGTTAAGATGGTTTTTGAACCTGAGAAAAGAGAAAGAGAGTGAAGACAGAAGGGCTGGCTGTGTTCAAGTGGTAAAAGGATAATTTCCTGAAACACGTGAGCTGAATTCAGAAGGGTTTTTAATTTGGGATTGTTTGGTAATATGAATGTGCATGAATATTCTGCATATAAGTGCTATTTCTTTTGCAGAGTGACTACTTCTCAGATTCTTTCTTTTGAATGACTCATTACTTCAGGGTTGCCACTAAACCAAGGTGATAATACTTTAAAACAGCAGAGCTAAAGCACCTCTGGTAATTATTTTAGAAAATAAATAAATATTCCATTCATTTGATGGCTGGCAAACAGCATCCTCACTTCTCTCAGAAAATCTGACTTTTGGCCTTCTCTAATCTCACTGGAAGTGCCTGAATGGGACCAAAAAGCAAACCTAGAAACAGATGTGGGAATAAAACAGGACGGCTAAAAAATCCTCCTCTCTTACATCCTTCAGTATACCTAATGAAGGTTCCCTGCAGTTGTATCTAGATGACAGGCTGCTGAACTAGAGATTGCTACAACTCTCATGAGAAAATTGGCTGCTTGACAGATTTTTATTGACCTCACAGCTAGCAAACAAAGACCTGGTACTGGGAGAAGTGGGAACAGTACATATCTTAATCTGTACTAACGCGACCTAACAAAGCTGGCTGGAGAAAGCAGAGCAGCTCAGCACTGAACAGCATTGAAACTCATTTGTGAAGACTGGCAAGGG
Source organism: Pogoniulus pusillus (assembly GCF_015220805.1). Taxonomy (NCBI): domain Eukaryota; kingdom Metazoa; phylum Chordata; class Aves; order Piciformes; family Lybiidae; genus Pogoniulus; species Pogoniulus pusillus. Next base: position 23,132,367 of record NC_087268.1, on the reverse strand, counting down.
GAAGGAAGAATCCAAAAAGATTCAAGGGCTACTCAACCATTGAAAAGAAAACAGAAAAGCTAGCTCCAGCTTGGAGGAGGCCTGTGCAGGAAAAAGGATTAATTACAGAGGGTCACATACAAAGAGACAGAAGCTGTGATCATACCCCCTGTATCACAGAAACAGCCAAACATGCAGACAGAGCCAGACACAGCCTGTCTGGGGCTCGTTTCATTTAGTGTGGATGCTTGCATAGGGAAGAATTGTGAAGCTGTTATTTTCATTGCATGGATAATTACCCCTCAACTTGAGACCTGAATTTCAGGCTTGCTGGCCTGAGTACTGATGTAATTGGATCAAATTCAATGTGGAATTTGTGTTCCAGAGAGAGCAGAGATAAGACTTAATCAGTAAGTATTAGTTACTTTGGAGTTAATCGATTTCTTGAGTCAGTTCGGTGTCCTATTATGCTATTGCACTACTCGTTGCTCTCGCTCTCAAACAAAGGTTCAGCTCCTGTTCCAGGCTACATACAATGCAATTTTTAGGTACATGTGTTTTCTTCAGTGACATCAAAGTCATTTTGAACAATGTAAAAATTATTTCCAGCAACTTTTCATTTCTTCAATACTGCTTGGAGTCAAAAACCATAATGTCACCCAATTGCTCCTGTCCAGGAAGGATCAACAGAGAAGTCATAAAAATCTTTCTTGTGGTAAAACCTTGTAAGAAATGTTAATTAACATCTTTGACATAAAAGTCATGTTTTTGTATCCTGCACTGGGAAACCTTTCCTTCTCTTGCTGCTGTCAGCAGACAGGGGTATACACATGCCCTGCTTAATACAGAAGGTTCATTCCGACTGTCCACAGAGAGCTCAGGGACTTTTCACCACTGCAGAAAGGAAGTAAGACCAGATTCAAGGAAAGGATGGATGACAGGATCTAGAAATCTCTCCACATTTTCTTACTACTCTTTATACTAAAAGCTCACACAAAACCCCTGTGGTCTAAATTAAATCACCCAGCTTAAATATACACAACAAGTCGATGTCAGTTCAGTGTGAGATAGTGAGAACATTTCAAGTGAGAGCCCCTGGGATTTGTCTTGAACAAAGTTTTACTTATTAATAGCTTCAGCAGTCCAGTTGTGAAAAGCTTGCAAATTGCCCCGGTATAGGAGAGATGTCAGGCTCTGTGGAGAACACAATTCAGCATGTTACTAAACTGAAACAAGAATTTGAAATTAATGAAATGAAACTCTCTGAAGCTAAGTATAAATTATGTATTGGAAGTCAATCAGGGGCACAAAACCAGCAAGGGAAGTGAAGCTTTTCATAGGTAATGAACTAATAATTTCTGCTCCTGTCTCACTGGAGGATTTCTGGCCCTCTATTTACTTTTGGGAAAAGGAAATTAGCGTATGATTATTCTGGAAATAAAAAATATTTTTAAAGAGTATCTAGATGTGTGAAACTTGCAGTTTTCTAAGGTTGTACATTGATCCAGCCTTATTTTCTAAATAGTAATAAAGATGCCAAGGGGGTTCGAGCTGAGTTTTACTGGACAAACTGATCTCCTGCAGTACCTTGCAGCTGTACTTTGTGATGCTTCAAGAGCCAGCAGGACTCAGGATGTACAAGACCCAGGTTCAGTGTCCTGTTTTGCCTGATTTGGGACATGACATATGAGAAGTGCTCACTCACAAAACCCACAGGTACTGCTTTCCTTGACATTTGCAATGCACAGAGCCTGTGCCTCCTCAGGGAGATCTGTACAAAACCAGACCTCCAAGCAAATGTGGAACCTTCAGAGTGGTTTCCCAGTGGAAAAGTATCAGGATCAAAATGCTGGCAACAAAGTAAGCCTGGTGATAGCCAGGCGTAAGAGTTAAAAAACAGTTAAAGATAATTCTACTCCTGCTTGTATTTGTAACAATGCACGATTTAAACTCAACTGGTGGAGCTTGCATCAGGCTTAAAATTTAGCTTTTTTCACTTCATATCAATTTTATACTGCAAGCTCTATAGAAAGTATAGCCTCAACTTTTCTGAGAGTACTTTGGAAGTCATAGTGAACTTGGAGTTCACAGTGGACACAAAAGCCAGGAATGTGCTTTTGAAACAATGAATTCTTGTGAGTATTGGGCTGCATCAGGAGAGACATTGCCATTAAGTCAATGGAGGTGATCCTTCCTCTCCAGTCAGTGAGGCCATGCCTGGAACGCTGGGTCTAGTTCTGGGCTCCCCAGTACAGGAGAGACGGATGTACTGGAGAGAGTTCAATAAAGGGCCAGAAGGACAATTAAGGGACTGGAGCACCTCTCATCTAAGGAATGGCTGAGAGGACTGGGACTGTTTAGCCTGGAGAAGAGTAGGGAGCAGAGACCTCACCAATGGGTGTAAATGACTGAAGGGATGGTGTAAAAAAGATGGCACCTGGCGCGTCACAGTAATGCCTAGTAACAGGACCATAGGCAATGGGCACAAACTGAAACACAGAAGGTTTCCTCTGAACATGAGGAAATAATTTATTACTGTGATGGTAACTGAGCACTAGCATAAGTTGCCAAGGGAGATTTTGGAGTTTCCAGCCTTGGAGATACATAAAAGCCCTAGTCAATGGGCTCTAGGTGGTCCTGTGTGAGGGCAGAGGTCCCTTCCAGCATTCTGTGATTCTCACTCTTCTACTTTTTCCTTTGTTGTTGAATACAGTGTTAGAAAATGTCATCTGCACACCTAAAGATTAGCATGTCATCAGATAACACTTAGCAAAATACAGACAAGAGGTAATTCTTCTCATTCTTGGACAGTCTCTCATTGTATGCTGTGGTTTCCTTTGGAAGTCTGATAATCACAAGCTCATTTTTTAAACATACAAACCCTTATGCAAGCAGCCTTCAAAAAAAACAGATGTTCCAGTGTGGGTATACTTAAGATACATAAGATTATTCTCCAATAAAAGGAAATTGACACCCATTAATGAAGTGTCCTAGTTCAGTTTGCAAAGTAACTCATTCATATTTCTTGTCAATAAAAGTGTATAAACACAATATCCATGTATCATGATGGAATTAATATATCATAACCCTCATGAACTGAACTCTAGAAAGGTGGGGTTTCTCATGGAAGATAAGACAATTTTATTTTGATGAAAACCAGAACTCAGCTAGTTAACAAAAGATATACAGGGCTGTTTAATCATAGAATCATAGAATCAACCAGGTTGGAAGATCATCCAGTCCAACCTAGCACCCAGCCCTAGCCAATCCACTCGATCATGGCACTAAGTGCCTCATCCAGCCTTTTCTTGAACACCTCCAGTTATAGTCTATATGTTATAGGCTAATGCAGTAAAGCTCCGTAAGCAGTGTCTTTTTCTATACCTCAGCTAGGATCATAAAGCAGGGTTAAAACCTTTTGAGGGAGGAAAAGAATTACATTTATAAATATATGACTTGCTTGTGAATATCCTACTGTGCTAATTTGAAGCTGGGTAGAATGTTTTGGTGAGAAGAACTACATTACAGGCTTTGGTAAGGAAACAGTGGTGAAGTCTGCTTCGCTCACAGGCTTGCTGAGATGTATAGGAACAAGAAATGAAAACATTAGATAATCACTTGGCACCACTCTCACTGGGGCTGTTGGCTGAGCTGCATCTCTCTAACCTCACCCTCCATTTTGGACTAATCCACTTTGCCTCCTAACCCCCTGGCAGAACCTCCATTCTTCCTTGGGACTGGGGTAAGGTTGAGAGAGGTATGGGGAAGGTGCAGGGGTGGTTGAGAGCCCCTCCTGGGGACTCAGGTTTCTGGGAGGGGAGTTGTGTTTCTGTATTACCTTTTACCTTGTATATTTCTGTCTATAACTGTATATACTGTAAATATCTGCTTATCTATTGTGCTAGCTGTAAATAAATAGCTTCATTCATATTTCCAGAGCTGGCTGAGTCTAGTCTGGGTGACTTCTAAAGTGTGGGGGAGCAGGTAACACCCAAACCATCACACCTACTTTTCTAAGTTCTCCTTACTTTCTCATATTTATCCACAATGATCAGTTTAATTATGCTTTTAGACACAGCATCACAGGATGTTGGGCATTGGAAGGGACCCAAAGAGATCATTGACATATAGCTCATTTTCATATGATTATTTACTATCATATTCTCCTATGGAGAGATATTTTCAAAAGTTTATTTTGACTTTTTGTCCTAATTGTCAAAAAAAGGAAAACTTTAGAATTCTTGGGAAAATGGTGCCATTTTTATTGGCTCTGTCTATTAATCCTCATTTTATTTTTGGCTCTGGAAATGAATGGAAACCAAAAGGAAATATTTTTCATTTGTTGTCTGCTTTATTCTGAAAGCCACAGGGAATTTTCCTCTCAGTCAACTCCTCTGCTTTTATTATATCTGTGGTTAGTTGCCTGTCACCTTACTTATTCTCTCCCTTTCTTTCAATGCAGATTGCCTTATGTGTTTCATGCCATTTTGGATGTGTCAAACTTTCCATCATTCCAAGTTTTTGAGATGCTGAACCAGATCAGCTGAAAGGAAAGTGTGGACTTTTCTAACACCTTAAAGAAAATATTTTAAATGCTTGTCACATGCTTATCTCCCCCTCAAATTCACACACCTGTTGTAGCTCAGGAAACAGGTGGCTAAAACTGAAAGTGATCATTATTTCAATGTTAAGTTGCTACAAATTTCATGTAGTCTGGAATTACATAAAAATTATAGTGTGGTTACCTACTGGTTACCACAGACATGAGTTACTGGGCAATTTAAATCACAGAAGAAATCCTGTAACACTGTTTTCTTCTGATTGCTAAAATTATAATAATTTCTCATTATAGTCTATCTGTTTTGAGTCCATATCAAGATTTCCCGCAGAGTTCCTGCAAGCACTGAACCTGAGATAGGGGCAAGCAGATTCTCAGTGAGAAAACATAAAGGTGTTAGGTTTTGCCTACCACAGTTTAGAGTAGACTTGATATTAGGAGGAAGTTCTTCACAGAGGGAGTGATTTGCCATTGGAATGGGCTGCCCAGAGAGGTGGTGGAGTCACTATCCCTGGAGGTGTTCAAAAAAAGACTGGATGAGGTACCTAGTGCCATGGTCTTGTTGATTGGATAGGGCTGGATGATATGTTGGACTGGCCGATCTTGGAGGTTTCTTCCAACCTGTTTGATTCCATGATTCTATCTTTGTAAAAGTGTTTTGCTGAAGCCTCAACTCATTTATGTGCAGAATGAGCACTGAGCCTTTCCTCAGCCCTTCAAAACTCTGGTTATCTAAACAAAAGGGCACAGATCTTCATTGTAAGAACATAGTTGGTCTGCCAGTTTCACTTTACAAATTCATATGATTACTGATAGATTGTGTGTTTCAATATTTACGTCTTGTGGCACAACTGAGATGAAAATACAGGACTGTCAGAACAAGTGACTGATAACTATGCAAAACCTATTCATACATGGTAAACTACTAACATGTAAGAAACAGCGAGAGAGAAATTGGAAAACATATTAATTGTACTTAAAAAAATGCTGCAAATGATTATTTAAAAATCAGCAGGAAGCTAGTTATTAGATAGTATCAGTATCTGACTTTTCTTTCACAACTACACATGCAACTCAAAAAAGAAACGCTGAAACCATGAAGACAGCAGGGAAGAACAGAAGCTTGACTAGAGAAACATACTTGAAAACACAGACTTAATAACAATATTTAACTCATGAAGAGCAACGTAACACTGATGGATTTTTTTCCCCACTATCCTTGTGACTCCAACACATCTTTAAATGAACAAATCCATGGTAATAATTTGCAACCTGAACAGGGCGTTCAAAGTCTTTTGACAAACGGGGAATACAACATGTAACTTCCTACCTTGAGTCTTGAGAACCCCGCGGCAAACATAAAATCACTGTGTTTAAATGAGAATGAGAATTACTTGAGTCATGCTCACTGGTGTGACAGGCTGTGGAGGAAGCTGGGTTGAGATCTCTGCACATGGCGAGATGTTTTTTACTAGATTTATACAGATCACTCAAATACAGATTACTTCCCTTCAGTGTAGAGTTATTATAGAGACATGCACAACCCAATAGTTTGAAGATGCTTTCAACTTAAATTACGTGTTTAAGCATTGGGCTAATTCCATCCTAACTTAAAGAACACATTTAAATATTTTGCTGGATCAAGACTCAAACAGATAAATGAAGTGGCCCCATATATCTCATCTGTAGTCCCTCTTGGAAGATCTCCAAAGGCAGAAAATCCAATATAATAAGGTAAGGCAGCATGACTCCTCTGTGTACATGTAGTGGTAGGTCAAAACAGGCCTAATAAGAGCCCTGGCATGTCCAGGAATGGTCTCCCACGTACTCTTCCCCTTCTGGAGTGAGGAGAGACACTAGAACTAAGACAAAGCCACCTGGAGCCAGAGTCTAAGGACCCTAGACTTCCCAGACATGTTTTGGTCCTGTTTACATCTTGTGGTAAACAAGGTCTATGCTTACCTTATGCAAGTCCCATGCTTTTCCAAATTTGGGTAAAGCTTGCCTATGCCTTCACCTAATATGGTTAGTTCTGAAAAAAATGCCCTTCTGATTGCTTAATGGTTGTGTTTACCTCCATTGCCCATTAGATCTATTTCCTAAAAGCTGTACTGGACTCATTCAAGCAGTCTCCTGTCCTTCTTGAACTGAAGGGCCCAGAACTGGACACAATATTTCATATGCAGCCTCACCAGGGCAAAGTAGAGGGGGAGGAGACCCTCTCTTGACCTACTAACCACAGCCCTTCTAATACACACTGAGATGGCACTGGCCTTTTTGGCCACAAAGGCATGTTGCTGGCTCATGATCATCCTGTTGTCCACCAGGAACCCCAGGTCTCTTTCCCCTTCATTGGTCTCCAACAGGTCAGTCCCCAACCTGTACTGGTACGTGGGGTTGTTCTCTCCCAGATGCAAGATTCTGCATTTGTCCATGCTGTATTTCATTAAATTGCTCCCTGTACAACTCTCCATCCTGTTCGGGTGCATCCAGCAAACCTGTTGAGATTGCACTCTGTTCCCTCATCTCGGTTCTTGATGAGTATGTTAATAGTACTGGTGCCACTACTGACCCCTGAGGAGCTCCGCTAGGTATAGGTCTCAACCTAGACTCCACAACTCTCTGACTTCTTTTCTTCAGTTCATAATCCACTTTGCTACCTGACCTGCTGGACCACACTTCCTCAGTTTAGCTGTGATAATGCTGTAGGAGAAGATATCAAATGCTTTACTGGAATACAGATAACTGTGATTTATTTTAGTTCCAAAATGCTTCAAATTAAATAACCTTTGCTCACTTTGCATTATCTTGCTTTTCCTCAGTGAGGATTCAGGAATGGCAGTTACTTGAATGTTGTTTGCACTAATGTCCTTTATCCTAGCCAGCACACTGTATATTGAGGCACTTTGTTTCTTTTTTAATCCTAGTGTGCTTTTTTATTTTGGTGAAAGCACCAGATAAAAGGGAAATTACATTTTACAGTGGAGATTAATCAGTCAACTCTTTAATAATTTCAACAGAATAGTCTCAACTATTTTAAAAGCCCTGGAATTTTATCAAAGGCCAGATGCTACGTAAGAAAGAATATATTCCACTCCATTGCCTCTCCTGTTTCTCCCCACTTTGAGATTCCCATTCCTGTGCCATATAATGTAGTGATAGAGAACCCATGTAAAACAGTTTATTGGGACAAAAGAGCAGTATAATTGCATTTTGAATTACAAAGCAGAAGGATGCCACTAATAATTGTTTTACATTATGAATTCAGCAGATGTAAAAAAAGGTTGTTGATAATGAAGGTCATTACACTTTACACCACAAGCTCTATGTTCTAGGCCACCCAGTCTAAGAGAAAAGCAAAGAGGAGAGATTTTCAATCCAGAAGGGTGCTTTTGGAGGATTTCCAGTTCATCATGAAGTGCCAGCCAAAGGCAGACAAGGGAGCAGCTGGAACCACTCAAGCCCTCTCTGCTATCATGGTACACTGAACAGGTCTTTCTGCATCAGAGAAGCTACAAATCTGAGCTTCCATGAGCTCACTACAAGGAAAGCTTTTAACCACGTGTTTCATTTTATTTGCACTAGCAAACTAAGATTAAATAATGTGAATCCTATATTAAGTCCCACCACCAAATCACATTATTAACTTTCTAAAATATCAAGATCATCCTTTCAGAGATGTTTAATACATTTTCTATTTTACTTTATCTGAATTTGGCCTTTTCAGCTAAGGTCAACAGACTTTTGAATTTCCTATCTCTGTCAGAAGTAGGAGTTGCAGAGATGCATTCTGATGTATTTCAGCTGTAGAATAAGCTTAGCATTAATGTCCTTACATTGCCAGAGATGGAATATGAATATTTCTTGTCTGTGTGGAATAATTAAGGGGTTTTATTTCCTTTTCCTTTAGAAAGTCTGCTCTTTAAATAATTGCCATAATACTAAGGAAATAGTTTACCTGCATGGATACTACTTAATTTTGAGCCTCTAACAGTATTTGCTCATCTCTATCATCAAGTAGTAGAGAACAAGTAGTAGACAATGAACCCAGAAAACAAACAACCAACCCCCCACAAAAACCCACCCCAACACTGACCCACACACATTTTTAAAATTCTTTAGTAATACTTACTAACATATGTGTTAGAGTACTAGAAATTAAAACAACAAAGAAAACAATTGAAACCAAACCAGAAATTTCCAAACTTTCCTATCATGAATTCTTCCCTTTTTCTAAATTTTCAAGACAAGTATAATAAAACTGATTCCTAAGAAACTCCTCCATAGCCCTAACTCTTTGTCAGGAACATGTTTTATAGCTTCTCAGAAAAAAAACAAAAATCCAGCCCTTAGTCACCAATATTGTAAAACTATTGCCCATAATAATCACAATTTTAGCCTACTGAATTGCTCTATATTTGCTTAGAGTATGCCTATTTAAGAAATCCTCACTGAAGCTGAACTGCAAGTGTCGACTAGGAAATTATTTTTTGAGGGGTTTATTAGTACTGTTTAAATTAATGTAATACTCCTTAGTGAAAATATAACCAGAAAGGTATATTTTTAAAGTTTTCAATTAAAAAAAAGAAAGAAAAAGGGCAAATAATATAGTAAATGCTAACAGGTTTGTGGGTTTTTTAGCATGACAAATAATGTCTAGCTTACACATGGAAATTATAATCTATTTACTATTCTATGAAAAGCACCACTTCCTATAAGGAGTTCTAATTTCAAACACATTATAATGAAAATAATGTAAACATTAATTCCTCTGTTCTTCTGATCCCACTGGAAGACACCAGGTTAGTCTTGTTTGACACCTTATTTAGTGACAGAGAGAGAAATCTATCAAAAATCTCAGATTATTTGAGAAAATGAAATGTCATCTGAAACTATGATTCTGGTGTAATTCCAAGTGTCTGTGTGATGCTTTGGCAAGCAAACATGAAGCATGGGATAAAGTAAACTCAAGCTAGTGAGAATTAATATATTCTCTCAAGAAGGCTTGTTGGATAGGGTTCACGTGGCAAATATATATAAACTTCAGACTGACTGCATTCTCTGTATTTCTCAGGCTTCAGGTCTCTTCCTGCCATTTTACTTACCTTTGAGTTCGGATCTCTTGCAAACTGTTTTTCAAAGCAATGATTAGGCAAATTTTCTCAATTCAGCACTTTGTGACTAATTCTGGTAATTGCCAAAGTGGAGCATTTAATCAGAAAACCACTTTCTAATTTCAACAATGTTTGAATAAGATTCTTGTTCAGAAACTACAGTGACTGTTTAATCAAATTGAGCATGCTGTAATTAACTGGAAACTTGGTACTTGATGTAACAACTGTACAAAGCTGCAAAAAAACAGGAATTTCTTACCTAACAAAAAAAAATTACCAAAACATGACATTACATGTGTGAGAATCCAAATATATCTTGCTTAGTACAAGTAACTGCATATGAATTTTATATCATCTCCCAGATGGAATAAACACAGAAATTGATTTAAGACAATCTGTGGTGGGTTTTTGTTTGGTTTGTTGGGTTTTTTTTTCTCCTCCAAGTTAAATGACAAAAAGCATAGAAATGGCCAAGCATGTCACTAGTTCTTCCCCTCTTTCGATCACCTCTACTTGGCTGAACTTGTTCCATTCTCAAACCCCTTCCTCCTATCTCTCACTATTTCACTCCCATCACAGTTTGTCAGAATACAACTCTCTTTTCCTCTGCTGTTCATGAGCTAAATCCTGTTCCTGGGCATACAGCTCATACTCTGAAATAAATCACTTTCTGGAAGTCACTTCTCTCCATTGACTACAATGAGAGCTGGGTGTAGAAACAAAGATATCAACACTGTAAAATGGAAAAGTGAGGTGAGAGTAATCTTTCCTTTACTGACAAGTAGCTCTATGAACACCTTTATTTCCTACCAATTTGTGTCTTAAGTTTGACTGACTTTCTGTCAAAGCAGAAAGCTCTAGATGAAAATTTCTTCCATAACTTATAATGATACTTAGCTGCATGGATTCTTTCAATATGTAAAGACTCACTTCCCTTCAGTGGGAATACTAATCAGGTTTCTTTTCCTAGCCACCAATGTTGATGAAATTTCAGGGATTTTGATTATCTTTGAGAAATCATGCTCCCTTCTCCACCATCCTCTTCTCTCTCAAAAGGGTTTGAAGTTGCTAAGTATATTCAGAATTCATTAGGTGGTAATCACAGAGATACATTCACAGCAGTATGATTGCACAGGAAATCAGCTGAAAAGTTAGATTTTGACAGAAATCAAGGAACAAGAAGCTTTCAAAAAATTATCTTTTTTTTTTCCTGAAACATAATTCTTACAAGTAACTAACTGATCTTGACATGCACCAAAGGCTAATCTTGATATAACTCAATAATGATTAGAGATGGGCATCTAGCTTTGCATGTGCATACATTACATAGTTCTAGTCTCCAACTTGTTATCAGAAAGTTTATGGGCACGGGAAGGTTAACAAGGAAGAGAAAGAAAAGTAAAGTTAAAAGTTGGTAGGAATTAGCATACATTTTTGTTTGAAATTTCATAGAGTTCTTAAGGAATTGTTAATTAAATAAATAAAGCCAGATCTGAAAGTTATAAAATTAAGTTACAAGACAGAAAAATTGTTACAATTCAATAGTAAATTTCAAGGTGATTTTAACTAGGGTAGTGCTGTTGACACTTCTATAATATATAACTCAGACTTTAAGAAGAAATAGAAAAATCAAGTTCCATTTTAAAAACCATGTTACAACAGCGGTATGACTTAATGAATGATCACAGATAAAGTCCAAATAAAGGGACTATTTTCATCAATGTGCTACTCAGATGTACACCTATTGAACATGAAAATATTCCTGATGTCATGAATAATTGATCATTGTTGCTCACAATGATAAAACTTCTACATGCAATTTCTATTCTGAGTATTGCATACAGTTCAGAAATCTCATAAAGCCAAAAAAATAGTATTCCAGCAGTGAATGTCATAACTGAAAAGTCCAATTGTTCATATGATAAGAATATCTGCCAAAGTTCAACGAACAAGTGAACTGATTGTATGTTTTGTTTGAAATTATTAAACACAAAAACGTATTTGAAGGGTTTTTTTTCTAAACTCAGTGACATCATTAGTTCAGACCAAATATGCTGTGCTCTGGTACTTACAGTGGAAATAAACAACTTGCACAAGTCTCACTGAAGTCATCTATTTAATGATAAGCTTCAGCACATTATTTTGTATTTAAAATTCTTCTATGCATTGACGTGTTAATTGCTAGCACTTCAGAATATACACTGACTACATGCACTTTGTGTTAGAAGAATATACTCACAAGATTTTCTGTACAATGTTCAAAACATGGGGTAATTTTAGTAACCATCAGGAGATACTTATTCTGCAGTCTGACTAGTACAATGACAGAACATCAAGCTCTGTGTAAACATATGATGTGATTGCAGATTTAACCAATGGCTTTTTAAATGTCAGTGTATCAGTCATCAAGCTTCTTTTTCTTGGTATGTAGGTACATGCATCTATGGCAAGAAAAAAAATTAGTTTTTGTTGCAAATCAAATAGCCCTTCAGGGGCAATGTGAAAGATACATATTACCTTCTGGCTATTTCTCCATGGAAAGAGCATAAAACTTGTGCAGTATACACAGCATCTGGTGGGATCAGCTCTACGCTCTAATGTAATTCTTCTCTAGGTTAGTGTATATAAATATGTACCAAAAATTAGAACTTTCCTCAGATAAGCTGTAATGTAAGCTACTACAGTCATGCACAAATTTCATTTCAGGCCTCAGCTTAGCCTTCAACTCATTTCTTCCTTTTTCTTCAGTTAGTGACAGAAACTTTAAAGTACTTTATAATAATACAGCACTTCATTTTATTATCAAGAAAATAATTCTCGATGAAGTCCACTCCACTGATCTCTTAGGTTAAACTAAAAGCAACATTCCCTCCTCATCCTCTGTTGTGGTAGGCCTGATAGGCCGAAATAGACTTATACATCTCCTGGCTTGCTCAGACATGTTTTTCTGCTCTTCCTCCTTCTGTTTTGGGAAGAAGGAACCATGGGATTCTGGCCTGCCCAGACTTGTTTTGCTCCTGTGGTAAACAAGGCATACAAGCTTAGCTTGTGCCTGCCTTGTACAAGGTCTATGCTTTTCCCAAATTTGGGTAAAGCAGGCCTGTTTTCACCTAATATACCCAGGCTTGGCTAGCTGCCATTCTGATTGGCTATTCTGTGTCCAAAAGCCCATTAGTCTCAGTCTATAATGATAAAAGGAGATAAACAGGCAAACACAGTGTGTGCACTGCCATTGTACTCATGCCTGCTGTTGCCTGCGGCTATTTCTTACTGCCTCCATGCATCCTGAATTGCCTGGAAGCTGTCTGCTTCAAGTTTTCCAGGAACAGGCTCTAAATACCCCCACGTGATTGGCATTCATAGCCAGCGTGACACTGTGCTAAGACTGCACATCGCAAGACATCCTGCCTACACCTGCAAGTCTCCTGCCAAGACAGGAAGTCCTGGAGATACATAGATCATCCAGAGAACCAGGTCAGAGATTGTCTGCCTCCTTTCCACAGAAGCCTAGGCAGAATCAGAAATCTCAGCAGCCAACAAGACAGTAACAGAATTCCCTGAAAACGTTTGGGTGCTATCTGAAGCTGCAGGTAGCCCCATGAGTTGGGAAATAATATTTTGTGAGTGAATACTCAAAGCCTCTTGTAATTCACCATTGCCTTCTGCTATAAGCAGAAAAGTGCTCCTTGAGTCCATCTAGTGGACAAGCTATATTGGCCGCAAGCAGTATATATGTTGACCATAGGAACCTTCTCTTCCAGTTCAGTTAATGTTTATATTTTTGCTGGTTATTTCTTGATACTGTGCTATTATCTGTATAAAGTTTCCATGACCATGTGAAGAACTGATTGTTATTAAAATTAGTTGTTGGGGGTGGCAAGAGTTCTGAATATCAAAATTTAGTAAACAATATTATTTTTGAAAATATCATCTTGCATTAATTAATTACCCCTTCATGGCACCCTCCCAGCAGTTACTAGTTTTGACATGGCTGCCTGTACTGTTCTTGGCTTTGGAGACCATTTCCTCCTGTAGATTTCCTCTTATCTTGCTTTATATGTTTTTTACAGCATCCTCTTCTTCTTTCTACAAATGTTGTGCTTACTGTGTATCAATGTCTTCCAAGAGTACTAGCACCACAGAGATCTCACACATATAAACACAAATCACAACAGGGAAATGGTTCCTGACTGAAGAGTAGCAACCTACAGTGCCATGCAAACCTAGGTTTAAGGTATAACAAAAAGAGCAAAAATGATGTAGACAGTGTGTGCAAAACACAGTATATATGGTTAAAATTCGAAGGGGGTAAGAAGTAGGTATAAGAGTTACAGCTGAAATGTGAATGATAAAAAATGAAGAGTAGAAAGAAAATTACTCCAGCGTGGGATCTTCCACATCATTACTTACCCATAGTAGGGTAAGTACTTACCCATCACCTTTGGTAGAAAAAAAGGGATCTGTTCTTCTCTTTACATTTCACAAAGTTTTGCTGCCATATCTCTGTAATACTTTGTGACACATTATCTTTTACTGTATAACTGGGCTGAATCACAATTCTAAGGAAATGTGTTTTTTCTGTTCTGGCCTTACAATTCGACATAGCGATATTTCAGTATTAAGCTGCTATCCTTGAAGATACAGTATAACACCTATGATAATATTCTGTTCATATTGACCACACAGGAAATACAGAGCAGGTTAAACACCTCAATTCAGTAGCCTGAATTACCCTACTCTTTCTATTCATTACTACTGAACAATCTTACATGCAGATTAGAAGTTGGCTTGAACAGGTACCATGGTTTTGATCATTGCTTTTACAGTGTCTCAACTTTTTACTGTCCTGGGCCTTGGCAAGAGCTTGGTAGCAGTAAGTGCACAAATCACAAAACAAACCTGAGTGGAGCAAGCAGCTCTGGATTGAGAACATGTACATTAATGCAGTTCTTATGAAACTGCCTGCACAATGACCTCACTTTGTACTTCTGCAGGATAAATCAAAAGCACAATGTGATCTTAAAGGAAGACAGAAGAAGCATTTACCAGAAGAAACACAATGCTCTCCACAAAATGTGTTGCTATCAAAAGAACAATGAAATACTCTGCAATACTGAAAGATGCTGCCTTGACTGTTTCGGTTCACAGCCCTGGTAAACAAGAGTTATTCAGCCACCGAACATTATACTGTCCTCAGGAACAGATACATAACTCCTGCAATTTGAAGATGTGAACTTCTGTTACATTAATTTATATATCTTCTTTTATAACGTATGTTCCTGTGAATCACATTCAAATTAAACAAGCAGTAAGAGGAAAAAAAAGGTGGTATCAAAAACAGAGGCAGATATTGCTAGATTGAAGAGGCCCTTTTGGTCCCAAAGCTAGACGACTGGCCAGAGAGTCATTTGCTGGCTCATAAGCAGACTTGTAATCACCTATCAGCAAGGTACAGCTCTATCTGCCACAAGACAATTTCTTGCACTAAACTTCTTGTATCACCTTCTGAATTACACTTATATTACCGGATCATTTCATAAACTCTGTATATAATCCAACAGTGCCTCTAGTGACAGTTTAGTCAGACAGTCTAAATGTTTGCATTAAATATATCCTTGCACAGAATGAGAAAAAGAAAATGTACAAGAGACTCTGGAAATACTCTTCAAGTGCAAGGAATTTTTTTTTCTTGTTCAGTTCTTTCATTAACATGACTCATGTTTGCTCCATAAGTGCCTAAGTCTCAAAGAGGTATGAGCAGTTCTGCCCTTCCTGTAGAACGCGTGTTAGCTTCAACTGTGATTTATTAGACTACCAATGTGTACTTTCAGCCATCAAGGTCCTCAATGTTTTGGTTTTAAAAATGAGAAAGAAACAGCCTTGTCAGTAACAACAAACCAAAACCAGTTCTGTCTCTGATACGCACATCTGTCTAAGAAACAAAGTTAAGAGCAACGGTGTGTAACATAGACTCTGTGCAATGAATGAAATTGAACTCCCTCATCTGAAATGTATGTTCCAAATCCTCTATCCTTCAGCCAGTCTAGCCCAGGGCCCCTGGTCCCTGTCATTCATCAGTACCCTTAGAACCTGAGACATAGTCAAGCATGTAGAGAACAAGTCTTACAAGGAGCGGCTGAGGGAACTGGGGTTGTTCACTCTGGAGAAGAGGAGGCTGAAGGGAGACCACGTTTTTCTCTACAGCTACTTGAAAGGAGGTTGTACCAAGGTGGTGGTTGGTCTCTTCGTTCTACTATCAGGTGATACAGCAAGAGGAAATGGCCTCAAATTGTGCCAAGACAGGTTTAGATTGGATATCAGGAAAAAAATATTTACTGAAAGAGTGGTTGGGCATTGGAATAGGTTATCCAGGTGTGTGGTAGCATCACTGTCCCTGGAAGCGTTCAAGAGTCATATGGACATGGCACTTTGAGATGTGGTTTAAAGGCCACGGTGGTCTTAGGTCAATGACTGGACTCAATCTTTGAGGTCTTTTTCAACCACTACGATTCTGTGATTCTATATTTAGACCAAAGATCACAGTCTGATGCAGACAGCATGGACAGGTAGTGCTATGTCTGCAAGCAGCAATACTATATGCCAAATCTGGAGCTCAATGCATTCCACTTTGTTAGCTGTGTAATTGTGATTACACTGCTACAGCTGATCAAGGTCAGCAACACTACGCTGAAGTCATTTGACATGTCCTAGATTGTGGAATTCAGCTCCACATTCATACACCTAAACTCAAATGCCTATTATGTAGACATCTACATGGGAGGTTGGTAAGTTCTCACTGGAGAATCAGTCAATATAGCAAGTAGAAACTGCAGGTGTGTTTGTCTCACCCTGCCATGACGCTGTATTTGGTAAGATAAGGAGATTTTCAGTCATAACAGAAAAGCTCTTGAGGAGAAAGTGGTGTTTACTAGAAAAATAATAAATCTTTAAAAGGACTGACAAAGTTAATCCCTGAGACATTTATGTGAATTTTCCATGTTTTTCTATAGTTAAACATTCCCTCCTTCCACTATGAGTTCACAGAAAGGTGCAAAGATAGCACAGGGTATCTTTTTGTAATAAAACTTCTTTTGTGGTAATGAAATTAAAAGATAAATTAGACTAGTGCTAGATCCAAGTCCTCCTGATATTAGCTAAGTCTCACTTGCAAAACAATCCCACTCTCCATTCATCTCTAGAGCAGTAAACCATGCTCTTTATCCTTTTAAACTTGGGTATTAGGCCTCCTTATATATGCAAGAATGTCCTTATTTTATCACAGTATCACAGTATCATCAGGGTTGGAAGAGACCTCACAGATCATCAAGTCCAACCCTTTACCACAGAGCTCAAGGCTAGACCATGGCACCAAGTGTCATGTCCAATCCTGCCTTGAACAGCTCCAGGGACGGCGACTCCACCACCTCCCCAGGCAGCCCATTCCAGTGTCCAATGACTCTCTCAGTGAAGAACTTTCTCCTCACCTCCAGCCTAAATCTCCCCTGGCGCAGCCTGAGGCTGTGTCCTCTTGTTCTGGTGCTGGCCACCTGAGAGAAGAGAGCAACCTCCTCCTGGCCACAACCACCCCTCAGGTAGTTGTAGACAGCAATAAGGTCTCCCCTGAGCCTCCTCTTCTCCAGGCTAAACAATCCCAGCTCCCTCAGCCTCTCCTCGTAGGGCTGTGCTCAAGGCCTCTCACCAGCCTCGTTGCCCTTCTCTGGACATGCTCAAGCATCTCAATGTCCTTCCTAAACTGGGGGGCCCAGAACTGAACACAGGACTCAAGGTGTGGTCTAACCAGTGCAGAGCACAGGGGCAGAATGACCTCCCTGCTCCTGCTGACCACACCATTCCTGATGCAGGCCAGGATGCCACTGGCTCTCTTGGCCACCTGGGCACACTGCTGGCTCATGTTCAGGCGGGTATCAATCAGCACCCCCAGATCCCTCTCTGTCTGGCTGCTCTCCAGCCACTCCGACCCCAGCCTGTATCTCTGCATGGGGTTGTTGTGGCCAAAGTGCAGCACCCTGCACTTTATGCATCAGGGATTTTCTTGTGTTTACTGTGAACTACAAACTTCCTGATCTTCTGTAATATACATATGAGGTCTTCAAATTGCATGAAGACCAACAATTTTCCAGGAACTTGCCCCCAGGCTGCTAAGTTAATTTCCTATACCTTAATTTTCCTGTAAAGTCTCAGGTTCTAGGCAAATCCAAGTAAGCATAGCTGGAAAAAATCATCTGGAAGGCTAGTTTCAATCTTAACCACTTTGGTATTGCACTTTCTGCACCAAATGTTTGTGGGAAATAAAAATTAAATACTTTTTGTGATAAATCCTGGCCCATATTAATAAAAATGTATTTTGAATGTGTATTAAGTGCTTCCTAACAATATTACCTAGTTTTATTTCTGACTAATGAACTATAAAAAAGTCCAACAGACTTTACTTTTAATTAGATAAAATGTTTTAAGAAATTAGATGCTAAATCAAAACAATAAAGCAAAGGTGATGTATAATGTTTCCATTACATTCCTTGAGGATATGTTGTCCTTCAAAGCTGGTCGTGTTATTGCCACAGATTTTAGAAAGAACAAAGGTTTTAATTTCAGATTACCATTTTTATAACCTAAAATAGCACAGCACCTAGGTAGAAAAGCGTACTTTGTGGAAACTAGTTATGTGGAAACCTTCATACTGGAACAATTACTAAGGAAAATGCTAAGGAAATTTGAAAAAAAAATACAAACACCTCACCCAAAACCAAAAAACAAACAAACAAACAAAAAAAAATCTTGCTCAACAGGAAAATATCATAAATTATGATGAATTACAAATTCAGAATTTACTTTATTAAGAGTCAACACTGGGAAATGTAATAATGATATAGAAAGAAACTACTATATGAGGAAAGAATTCTCCTCTTATTGACTAACCATTTCCTGGTTCTTGTGGAGCACTTTAAGAAGCTATCTGAAAAGGCCACAAAGCTAAAATATTACTGAAGGAATTATTAGAAATGTTTAAAGCAAAATGCACAAAAAAGATATTTCTCTGTTGCAGCCAGTAGGCCATGTAAGAGACAACATTCTTTAAATTCCATATATTTTCCCATTTTCTATTTTTTTGCCCCACTTATATTTTTTTTACTAAAGAACTTAAACCACTGGCATCTTTTCTGCTTTAAGGGACTATTTCCATGCTTAAATTTAGGCATAATAGTGGGCAATCACAGAACTTTTCTTATTTTTGAGCATCAGTATGGATTGGAATTATGAAAACAAATCATATCATCTGATCTACAGGAGTCAGCACATGAAAATAGAAGAAAATATTAATTTCAGTTTTACCTTGGCTTTCAGCAGGCTGAAGGGACTTGCTCTTAATTTTACATTCCTTTAGTTCATGCTCAGTCATTGTTTTCATCAGTTTTGAGAATCTTATGGAAATACTGGGGTTCAATAAAAGCAATATTCATTGTAGTCACAGCCTTGACTAAGTCCTGTGATCCTGAATGGTCTGTTACAAGTCTTGGCAACAGTAAAAGTAAAGAAAGATCACAGTGTTTGCCATGAAGACTCTCCGAGTATTTTATTTACTGCTCTTGCAGTAGGAAGCTTTTGATAATTTTAACGTTAAACATCAATTAAATCTCTAATAACCTTGCAACTGAAAAACATAACTCTATGGAGCTGGGCCTGTTTAGCCTGGAGAAGAGGAGGCTCAGGGGTGATCTTATTACTGTCTACAACTACCTGAAGGGGCATTGTAGCCAGGTGGGGGGTGGCCTCTTCTCCCAGGCAACCAGCAATAGAACAAGGGGACATAGTCTCAAGTTGTGCCAGGGTAGGTATAGGCTGGATATTAGGAAGAAGTTCTTCACAGAGAGAGTGATTTCCCATTGGAATGGGCTGCCCAGGGAGGTGATGGAGGCACCGTCCCTGGGGGTCTTCAAGAAAAGCCTGGATGAGGCACTTAGTGCCATGGTCTAGTTGATTGGATAGGGCAGGGTGATAGGTTGGACTGGATGATCTTGGAGGTCTCTTCCAACCTGGTTGATTCTATGATTCTATGTGTATAAAGAGAGAATGTTCTTTTCTAACAAACAACATGCTTTTGTGACTTCTGTAATTTATGACAAGTATTATCACACACATAATGCTTTCACTTCAAAATACTTTATAATTTTCAACAGGAATTTATTCTTAATAACAGAAATTTTCATCTGCTTTTAACAAAAAAAAAGAACTTATGTCACACTTAATGGTGAAATCTGCAAACATTAGGTTCATATTTGGAGTTTAACTGACTAGATGATCCTCAACTAAGGAAAAATAATGAATCACCTCTGTAAGAATTTAACAGTGGATGAAGAAAGTTAGGCACAGAACCATTAAAAAGGAATGTCAGGGTAAAAAGTGTAAAATATTTTTATGAGTCTCGTTGAGAAGAATTCTTCAGGGACCACAGATGTTCCTATAAACTATGAAAATAAACAGCTAATCTTTCATTTCTTCTGCAGCAAAGTCTCACCAGCCAATAAAACTTTAAGGTTCCCATTTTATGCATGACCAGACTTGAAGATTATACAGATTATATCTATCAACAATGCATGATTCTTACAGCAGTTATTTTCATGGAGTTTGAAATTTGAAGTAAGTATGCATCATGAGATTTTATTTTAATATATATAATACATTCTGGTCTAAATCTGATAAATGTAGAACTTAAATAAAAATACATTATATGATGGCAGAAGCAAGGAAGTATATTCAAAACGTTTTCTTCTTTTCTGATATGAGAATTTTAAGAAGGAACAAACACAGTCAAAGGGTTGTTTTCAGCAGACTAAATGTCTGACTGGTGAAGATTTGCAGGTTGTTAACTAAGTATGTTTTGCATTTGGGAATGCAAAAACAAGTTGATGTCCTTCCATTTTTACCTTCAGAATGCGCTGAGCAAATGATGCCTGTTTGGTGTACATGTATATTTCTTTAGGTGAAGTGAAATACAATGACTGTGACTGACCACTAAGCATCAATGTACAATCTTCACCAAGACCGCAACAAAAAGGCACATGAGGAGAACCCCTTTCAAATCTGGTATTCCCAAGGAATTAGACCTTGGTGAGTATAAAACTGCACTCTCCTATGAATTGCCCTTTTATGATTGTTTCAGTGTTGGTGGGGAAACTACTTGGAGAGAAAGTACCACAACGGAATGAGAGACACCCAGTCCCCCTGAAGCCAAGGTCCTGTCCCTTCTTCACCCTGCAGCATCAAGGACAGCATCTTCACTGCTCATCAGTAAACCCCTAACAATGACCCAGCATCTTAAACTCCAGAATCATAAGAAGACCATCATCATCCCTGAAGCAGCAAGTGGCTGACTAAAGAACAAGATTGCCATTTAAAGTTCCTTTCATTTGTTTAGCCAGATGAAATATATATTTAAACCTGGCTCATTCAGATCCTGATGAAAAATCCTGACCGTTGACCTAATAAACATGAAGGAGCTTGGGAAGCACTAGGTCTTTGTCCCTGGCTTTCTCATAGCTGTCACACATCTCTAAGAGAGATGAAAACACTACCTGCTACTAGGCAGGAAACAATAAGGGAAGAGATACAAACAGAGGGACAGTAAGAGATGAGAAGAATGAGTAGAATGCAAAATGAAAATAGATTAACATGTTGCTGTACCTTAAATGGAGTTTCAGTGGACTGTGTTGTTGTGTTTGGGTTTTGGTTGGTTGGTTTTGTTTTGTTGGCTTTTGAGGCTGTTTTCCAAGTGCATACTTTCTACATTTCTGCCTTGGTTATCCCTTATTATTCTCTTCTTCATTTTCATTTGATTTTTTTTTTTCACTTTGTCAGTGTATGCATGAGAAACTTATGCTGTGATTCATCTCCAGATGCAGTTACATGTATAAGGGAACTACATGTGAAAGGGCTGTTTAGGTAAGTTCCCACAGTAGACAGTAAAAAATCCAGTCAACACAGTAAGCAGGGTGTAGAATAGATCTGTCTACTACAGGATGACACAAAGTACATGGTAGATTACATTGAGTCTATTGTGAGATGCTCGAATTAGTTGCCCTAGTGAAGGGATATAGTGCCAGTGGAGATGTGAAGACTGCCCCACTCAGCTTCCAGCTGACACTTGAGGATGGTATGGGTGTGTATATCTTATGTCATATCTATCAGAACCATGAAGATACTCTAGGTATAGGACTAGATAAATATGTGTGTTTAGACAAGTGAATAAACTTTTACATCCCTGTTGGGACCTCCAATGGGAACTTAGACAATTAGCTCTTATCATATCACAGTATCACAGTATCACCAAGGTTGGAAGAGACCTCACAGATCATCAAGTCCAACCCTTTAGCACAATTCTCAAGGCTAGACCATGGCACCAAGTGCCACGTCCAACCTTGCCTTGAACAGCCCCAGGGACGGCGACTCCACCACCTCCCCGGGCAGCCCATTCCAGTGTCCAATGACTCTCTCAGTGAAGAACTTTCTCCTCACCTCCAGCCTAAATTTCCCCTGGTGCAGCCTGAGGCTGTGTCCTCTTGTTCTGGCGCTGACCACCTGAGAGAAGAGAGCAACCTCCTCCTGGCCACAACCACCCTTCAGGTAGTTGTAGACAGCAATAAGGTCTCCCCTGAGCCTCCTCTTCTCCAGGCTAAACAATCCCAGCTCCCTCAGCCTCTCCTCCTAGGGCTGTGCTCAAGGCCTCTCACCAGCCTCGTCGCCCTTCTCTGGACACGCTCAAGCATCTCAATGTCCTTCCTAAACTGGGGGGCCCAGAACTGAACACAGGACTCAAAGTGTGGTCTAACCAGTGCAGAGTACAGGGGCAGAATGACCTCCCTGCTCCTGCTGACCACACCATTCCTGATGCAGGCCAGGATGCCACTGGCACACTGCTGGCTCATGTTCAGACGGGTATCAATCAGCACCCCCAGATCCCTCTCTGTCTGGCTGCTCTCCAGCCACTCCGACCCCAGCCTGTTTCTCTGCACGGGGTTGTTGTGGCCCTGCACTTGGAGCTATATTATCACATCTATTTTAATTGAAGCTGAATCCCATCTTCAGGTAAGCTATTGTATTGAAAGTCAAGATACTTTTGTTGCATGAAGTTTAGCCATAAGAAAAATTGTATTAAAACAGGACAACAATAAAATTTTTGGTCTACATTTTTCTGGAATAAAAATAACCCTAAAAACGTAGTGCTTGCATTGATCAATAATATTTGAAGATTGCATTTGACTGGTTAGAACACTACATGATTTCAAAACTGATGTGAGTTTGATCTACTTGGTTTGGGTTTTTTTTAATTGACATGTTAATTAAATTAGATATTAACTTTTAATTAAATCCACTAAATGTAGAATGACTCTCAGCTACTATGCCTTGTGTAGGCATATATTCATGCATGAATTCCGTGAAAAATTGTCAAGATAAATTGGGAGTTTTACCCTTTATCTCACATTAATTAAGAAGTAGTAAAAGGAATTGATCATATAGCACTATTTCTTTTGTACATGTACTGTAGTTCAGCCTTTATCTAAGAGCTGTTAAAATGTAACTGTATGTATGGTTTACCTAAGGTACAATTTGCATTATTTGGCTTCAAGAAACACCAGTATGGGGTTATTTTTAGTCATTTGAAAGAAAGGGATTTAAAGAAGGTAATTCTTATCTCAGGATATCTCTTCAAGATGTCAGGATGAGTCAAGCCTGTTCTACTCCACTGACTGAAGAAAGAATATGAATGGACTGAATTAAATGGGTGAACTCAAGTGTGATATGTCTCGTTTCAAGACAAGTATCCTGTTTCTAACTGCTGTCTTGCTGTTTTCAAGGAAAATGTAGAAAATTCTGGATTAACACAACCATAGAGAAAATCTGTAACTTCTGTGAGGTGAAGGCTAATCCAAAAAGTGACACAAAAGGTCACTGACCAGGATAAACTTCTTTTACAATACTGTATTATCCACACTCATGAGTTGAGCATGCAGTTTTTCATGCTGTGACACAAAAGGTCGCTAATCAGGCTAAACTTCTTTTAAAATACTGTGTTATCCACACTCTTGAGTCTAGCATGCAGTTTTTTGTGCTGTGCCTTACTACTCCATATACACCAGGCAAAACAGCCTGCAGACATTGTTCACGTTGGTAAATCATCTGATTTTCGATTACACTGCAAAACTGCCATGTTCCTGAGAGCACCCACAGACAGCCCTGTCCCTGCACAACCTGAGCTGCCCTCTGCTCATGGCCAAGGATCCCATTTCACCCCTCTCTGGAGCTCTTCTACCCAGGTGTTCTTACTGTCAAGAAACCACATTGTACATGAGACATCAATGTGTTTTTTTCAAAAAGTGGGTTTTAAAAATAGTTATCTGGCCCCATCCTTTTTAACATCTTCATAGATGATCAGGATGAGGGCATGGAGTCAGTCATCAGCAAGTTTGCAGATGACACTAAGCTGGGGGCAGATGTGACTGAGTTGGAGGGCAGAAGGGCTCTGCAGCGGGACCTTGACCGCCTGGACAGATGGGCAGAGTCCAATGGGATGGGGTTCAATAGCTCCAAGTGCAGGGTGCTGCACTTTGGCCACAACAACCCCATGCAGAGATACAAGCTGGGGTCGGAGTGGCTGGAGAGCAGCCAGACAGAGAGGGATCTGGGGGTGCTGATTGATACCCGCCTGAACATGAGCCAGCAGTGTGCCCAGGTGGCCAAGAGAGCCAGTGGCATCCTGGCCTGCATCAGGAATGCTGTGGTCAGCAGGAGCACGGAGGTCATTCTGCCCCTGTACACCAGAACGAGAGGACACAGCCTCAGGCTGCAGCAGGGGAGATTTAGGCTGGAGGTGAGGAGAAAGTTCTTTGCTGAGAGAGTCATTGGACACTGGAATGGGCTGCCCGGGGAGGTGGTGGAGTCGCCATCCCTGGAGCTGTTCAAGGCAGGATTGGACGTGGCACTTGGTGCCATGGTGTAGCCTTGAGCTCTGTGATAAAGGGTTGGACTTGATGATCTGTGAGGTCTCTTCCAACCCTGATGATACTGTGATACTGTGACACATAATCAGTTTTCTATACTGCAAGAGTTCAGAATAAGCTGTTTTTCAGAAAAGTATTTTGGAAATCTCTACATAGTCAGAAAAGTTAAGAATTTCAAAGCATATAATTCTACTCCATCCAGAACAGTAAATATGACAAGCACTGGCTTATCACATGCCTCTTAATTAAACCAGTAATGATTATTTATTATATTTATTAATAGTGTCATAGTAACGGTCTCAAAATTTACAGAAAAGCTGACCACTCGTTTTGAATTTGTTTCTATCTTTTCCTCTCAGAAGAGTCATAGAAGTTCATCTTTTCATGGCAGTTTATTCTGTATGTACAAGAGCATCAATTATTTCTAACCTCTCAACTAAGAGAAGGCACATTATCTGTCACTGATCTTTTGAGTTTGATATCAATTATGTTTCTCCCATTAAAAAAAGACTTATTAGAGCAACACAGAGTCCTACCCAATCAATCTGTCAAGAAGATTTTCCTTTAAAATGTTCAAAGAGAAAACCTTTTCATGTCAAGCAAGCAGAAATTGTGGTGGCAGGCTTTAACTTCAAAATTAAAGCCCAGAGAGTCCAGACACTGTACTTTGCTCCCTTGAACATGACAGATAAGGGAAATTTTTATGTATTTTCACAATATTGTGTTTAAGTAATAAAATTTGATGGATTGTGTATTACACAGGAATGCTACCTTGTTTCTCATCATAATAGCCACTCGATCAAATAACGAATGTAGTGATAGGCCTTAAAAATGACACTGATTTTATTCACATATATTCAGTTGCATAATATAAAATATGATGTTAATATACAAATGACTGCCTGCTGGTTGCAACAGTCAATGCAATACTGCATGTTTTTCGTTTTCAAAAGACAAGAATTTAGGCAGAAGACAACAATTTGGCACTTCCCCAGAAGATCTTGCAGGAATAAAACAAATATGGCAAAATTAAAAGAAGTATACAGGCAGTAGGCAGTGTCTTTCTGACATTTCTTTTTGAAACTGGAAAAAGAGATTGAAAAAGTCTTAAACATGAAGCAGTCATTAAAAATACATGATGGAGAAACTAGTGTGAAAAGACAAAAAGTTTCCAGAAATTCCTGTTCCACATCTCAGCCTATAAGCAGATGACTTGGGCTACTTAGCAGGAATATTATTAGCTTGCTTTTCTCATCTAGATGGGTAAGGTATTTGTACTGACCTGAATGGCCATAACACACAGCTGCCCAAAGACAAGGTCTGTTTCACCTGAATGACAGGTAACAGCTATTATGCTCTGCTTAAGAGAAAGAACATTTTGTTCAGCCATGCCAATTCCAACCTCATTATGATTGACTATTTTTGGACCAGGTGCCACACATGAGCAAGTGACAAGCCACCAATAATCGAGTTGTTGTCTGTGAACATACATTCTAAAATTAATAATGCAGTAATAAATACCATGGAAATAAAATAACTTTAAGGAAATAACAATATTATCTCACACCTAAAAAAGAATAGTGATTTCCAGTGAAAAATGAAGCCAGTTTGGACTGACTGAAGCCTGGTAGCACAGAGAGAGGGGGCACAAGGAGACTGCACACTTCAGAAAACTACAGTTGTCACACAATGGACCAGAGCCTTTTTTTAAACAAAAGGTATCTCTTCCACTTTTTAACATATTTTACCTCTGTAGTTTAAAATACTCCAAAGTTTTCTGGCACTTGTTTCAAACATATCCTTTTTAGAACTATTTTTAAACCAAGTTATCCAAGTTTAAAATCTTGCATATTTCTCCCCCTATAATATACAGATCTTTTACAACTACAAAGCACAGAGGTCAGCCAGGAACCACATCTAAGAAAACCAGATTCTTTGCTTTTCCATGTGCCAAAAGAACTATCTATCCAATTGTTATCTCCAAGACCTGGTAGGGAAAAGCTATGAAGACCATTTCAGACCTCCTCCTTTGCTTCTCATCAGGAATATTTCTCTAATCTTTGCTAGTAAAACAAGCTGTCAGTATCAGGTGCGCATGGTGATCGGCGGGTGGTGTCACTCAGAAGAGACTGTAGACTCTTCTCTCCTCACTCATAGCCTGTTAATTCACTAGCTAATCTTTAATTTAATGGTCTGCAATGAAGTACAAGCACTAGACTACAGTGGCAGTAGAGACATGTGCATGCTAACTCTCGATGCATGACCCACATTCATGCTAACGCTATTGACATTGATAAATTATCTAGGAAAATAATGGACTGAGCTCTTTTAAATACAAAACCTCTCCAGTTTAATAAGCTTCATTTTAAAAAAAATCATGAAAAGCTGTCCCAGGCTGAGACTATAAGGTTAAAAATTTTCTGGGGACTAGAAGATTGCTATTCAATCCCATAATTCTGCTATCTCCTTATAAACTCAGAACAAGGGCAGTTCTGTCTCCTTTCCTCCTCCTCCTACCCTCTGTGTGTGGCAGGAGCCACTTTATCAGGAGGAACATGTAAGCAGTAGGCCTCCAGAGGCTTGTTTAGGCCTCTTTGGATGGCAGAGGGGTTGGGGGGGAGAGGGTTGGAGCACTGGGGAGTATTAGATTTAGTTTGGCAGATGGGGGAAAATTCAAGGAGGGTGCCAGGGATGTGGTAATTGCTTTGTAATATCTGCCTCTATTTCTCTCTAAATATAATTGTATTTTCTTTCTCCAATTTCATTTGAGAGTTTAATTTCTGCTGCTATCTTTAAAAAAAAACACAACAAAAGCCTAAAAGCACAGTGGTACATATGACCTCACTGGATAAGGGCAGAGATGCCATCCAAAAGGACCTGCACAGGCTGGAGAGGTGGGCCCAGGCCAATCTCATGAAATTCAGCAAGATCAAATGTAAGGTCCTGCATCTAGGTCGGCGCAATCCCAAGCACAAATACAGGCTGGGTGGTAAATGGCTGGAGAGCATCCCTAAGGAAAAGGACCTGGGGGTCTGGATTGATGAAAAGCTAAACATGATCCAGCAGTGTGCATGCACAGCCCAGACAGCAACTGTGTGCTGGGCTGCATCAAGACAAGCATTCCCCTTTTACTCTGCTCTTGCCAGACCCCACCTGGAGTACTGTGTGCAGTTTTAGAGCCCCCAACACAAGAAGGACATAGAACTGTTAGAGTGAGTCCAGAGGAGAGCCACGAAGATGATCAGAGGGCTGGAGCACCTCTGCTATGAGGACAGGCTGCAAGAGCTGGGGCTCCTTAGCCTGGAGAAGAGGCTATAAGGCTTCGAGGAGACCTTATAGTGGCCTTCCAGTATCTGAAGGGGGCCTACGGGAAGGCTAGGTAGAGACTGTTTGCAAGGTATTGTAATGACAGGATGAGGGGTAATGGGTTTAAACTGGAAGAGGGGAGATTCAAGCTAGACATTAGGAAAGGTTTCTTTGCAGTGAGGGTGGTGAAACACTGGAACAGGTTGCCCAGGGACGCTGTGGATGCTCTCTCCCTGAAGCTGTTCAAGGCCAGGTTGGATGAGGCTTTAAGCAATCTGTTCTAGTGGGAGGTGTCCTTGCCAATGGCAGGGGGTTAGAACTGAATGACCTTTGAAGTCCCTTTCTACCTAAACCATTCTATGATTCTATGGCCTGCATTTTGTGCCTTTTAGCATTAAAAAAAAAAAAAAAAAAAAAATGTTTGCCTCAATGCAAAAGCAGAAAGGCTGCAAATTGACTCCTGCCCTGATGGTGCAGAAGTTTAATTAATTACAGAGCCTTCCTATTTTCATTCTGGATGTCCCTAAAACTGCATAACACTTATTGTAATTATATCTTATATCTAACCAATCTGTATATTCAAATAGAGTCCTTTTTAAACTGGTTTTAGAGGATCTGGTAGAAATCACACTCAGTGAAATGAAAAATGAGGTAATTTACTTGGCTTTCGGAAAAGAGATAGAAAGGTGAATATTCAGGGGTGATTTCAGTCCACATTAATACTGGCAAAGTATGATTTGACATGTCAGCAAAGAAAGAGCTTTTATTTAAATTCCATCATCTACCAGTGAAAAATTATTCCCTGAGGATTTTTCTAGCAAATATTTTTTTTAATTTTTTGGGTGACTATTTCAAGAGTGACTGTAGAAGCCTTACACTGTTCTTTGGAGCAAACATTCTATCCACTATTCAGCACAAACCCTAATCTACTATCACAATTCAGGGCTTTGGGGATATTTAAGAATCTTTTCGTAAAAATATGATTCTGTTCCTCTTAAAGTTTCATGAAGGACTTCCCAAATCCTATCTATTTCACCTACTTAAATGTAGTAAAAACTCTTCTTCAGCTTCATTTACAGATTGTTAGAAAAAGAAATGCAAAGGCATTGTAGTCTAACAACCACAAAGTCTATAAATAAGTAATATTTTTCTTACTGCAATATTCACTTAT
The DNA here is from genome assembly GCF_015220805.1 of Pogoniulus pusillus. Taxonomy (NCBI): domain Eukaryota; kingdom Metazoa; phylum Chordata; class Aves; order Piciformes; family Lybiidae; genus Pogoniulus; species Pogoniulus pusillus. The sequence continues at coordinate 23,103,225 of NC_087268.1, read as the reverse complement.
ATAATAACCGTCATAGCTCTGTGACTTGAAAATGGAATTAATCCAGGAAATTTGTACAGCCTTGTGATGGGGAAAAAGACATCTATGGAAACAATAGAATTAAACTAGTCTCTATAGAAAGAGAAGATTTTAAATCTTTCTAAAATGCCAAGTCAAGGTAATAATGAATTTCTCCTTCACAAATACTGTTTACAACTACATTTTAGAAGAGATCCTGTTTCATTTAGGGCTACTCTAATAAAAGATGATGAATGTGATTTCCTATGTAGAAGTTAAAACACAAACTCATTGAGTGAGATAATGAGTTAGCTATAAAAATCACTTCATCAGATGCACGTCTGATTTAGTTAATGGATTTCAACATTCATCTGTGGTAAAAAAGATGATCAAGTCACACACAGATGAAGAATAAGGCTTCAGTGTGATAATCTTTCTTCCAAGAACACAATCAATCTCTAAACAGGCTATGTTCTAGCTGTATACCACCTCCAACCTGAAATGAGAACTGAGACTACAACAGCCTCTTTCATCCTTCTTTCTCTCTCTTCATTTCTTCGTCCCCTCTCCTCCCAGATTCTATAGGAAGGAAATGCAAATAGGAACACCAGATTGGAAATACTGCATATTCCAAACCACACCTCAAACTGGAAGACCCAGGGACAAGGACCCAGGGATTACAAACCACATTACCTCACGTCTGCACCATGCACCTATGTTGGAAGTTAAAGAAAGAACTCCCATACATATTTAAACATGGTTGATATTGGCCAGAGGCTAGCCAAGCAGCTAAATACATATTTCTGTTACTAAAAATGTGGTGCAATTTATTCAAAAGTGTTAAGAAACCTGTCTTTGATGAGAAAACAAAAGACATTGCTGTTGTGTCCTTTCATTATATGCTGGACTGCATAAAAACTCTCTCTCCATGTTTTCAGAATGCCTCAGCATGGCTCCCAGTTTTGTTAGTCTAATTTTTCCCTTCCTACTGTCTAGATTCCCCTTGCCATCTGTACTGAATGTGAAACAAAATTGGAAAATGTTGGTTGGAACAGACAAGAAAGAGATTCATCTTGCCAGACATTACTTGTGTAGGAGTTCCAGACTCCTTCTGTACAAAATACAGCTATAAGTATGTACACAGAGAAAAAATCATCCTGTGTATTTTAAATTCAAAGCTTAGGATGTAATGCTCTACAGGTATAGTTACACAAATTTATTTGATGTAGATTAACACTGTAGAGTACTATAGATTAATAAAAAGTTCTGAAACACCACTCCTATCCCAGCAGGTGGTATCAGTCTAATGACATAACTAGTTCAGATGCACAAGGGGAGAATTTTATGCCTTTTCTTCCATGAAGGAAGACACAATTCAAGATGCTTTATATAGGAATAGAACTGTAAGAACACAGCAGGATATCCATTTTCTGACACTGCCAAAAAATATCTCATAATCATTACTGTTAAAACTATTTTCCTTACAAATACTGTTGAGAAGTTTCTAGGTATTGATTCAGTTGATATACTGTAACCAAAATCAAGTTATGGTCAATTCAAGGTTACAGAAATATATATATATAAAATATACAATCTCCTTAGTGTCCATTGATTGATTTTAAAATGTTAAATTATTTTATATTGCTCATGACTTATCGACATCCATTACATGCAATTTCTAACTCTGTAAACATGATCACTCCTATAACCTGCACTTCTAGTAGGAGCAGGAATGTGACCATACATTTTCTAGTAAAAACCTTAATTCCTCCATCTATACTGGATGCAACTATTATGTTTTCCAGAAGAAACTAAAATCAGTATCCTACATTTCAGCAAACAATGAAAGTTGCATTCTCAGTATGATCCAAAACAGTCTTTCCCTCTCTGTCCTACTTGTTTATTGTCCCTGCTCACTTTAGTAGCATGTAATACAAAAACATCTTCGAGAACAGGATTGATACCTTTATGCAGATCATTCTGTCGTGGAGGGCCTGTAGGCCTGAAAAGAGGCTTATTTATGCCTATACCTGCCTGGATATGTTTTTCTGCCAGGACCCTTGGTTGTAAACAGGTTGTGTAAGTCTCCACACACCCAGCTCATGTCTCCCTGGGGTAAACTCATGTGATCCCCATATTTGGGAAAGTCCAGGCAAGAGCCTTCTGCCTATTATGGTAAGGTTTGGCTGACTGCCAACCTGATTGGTCACTCTAGTGGCCAAGGGGACCATTAATCTCGGCCCACGGTCAATGAATAGGGGTGCACAGGTAAACAACATACACAGCTCAGCTCAGCTCTGACACAGCTGCATGGCTCAGACACAGCTCTGACCCTCACTTGCAGCACTCAGCCGCTCAGACCCCCACGCTCGGATGCCATTGCATAGCTCCAATGCTCAGAGGCTCAGACCCTCATGCTTTGACTTATTTGCAGCTCACCTGCCTGCGTAGCTTAGATGCAGAGCTCATTTAAGCCTGCCTATAATATATATATGAGGAGCCTATAGCCTCCTAAGCCAGCTGTGCACATCTGCATGCTATCATGTTATCAGGACCAGATCCTGCATTGCCTTTACCTACGGAGCTCAGATTCCCAGCAGCCGTGGACACTTTGCATGCCTGCTGCCTATCATTGCCTGGTAACAGCCACTGCCGCTGAGATAACCAGGAAGCAGACTCTGGATTGTCTGTGCACACACAGAGCCTGCTAGCCAGGACAACCGTGCCAGAGACAGCACGATATTCTCCTGCTCCTGAAATCCTGCCAGCTGAGAATTCCTGGACACAGCATCCAGAAGAAGCCAGCAGCACCAAAGGCAGAGATCACCTCTTCACCAGGAGAAAAGGTTAGAGAAAACCTATTTCCCCAGAAACTGGGAAGATTTATCCTTTCCCCTCAAGCCGGGAGGATTCCAGCCTCAGAGTCCACAGGCAGAGATCCTAGAGTAGTCTGGACACTAGACACAGGCTGTGATGCAGTCCCAGAGGGTGATTAATAATTAATAAGAAGAATTGTGAGTAAAGCTTTAATACCTCTGTAAATATCTGTTGCCTCTGCCGTAGAGCAGAATCAGTTTCAGCCCACTCTGCTGGGCAAATAGCATAAGACCCCAAGCAGCATTAAGCCACAGGGAAAACTCCTCTCCCTGTTTATAGTTTGAATGTTTGCTAGTTAATTACAAAATTCTCTGAACATATTTTATCCTAAATTGTTTTCATAACCATGTACTGAACTTTAATATTAATATACAGTGGTTGGGGGTGGCGAGAGTTCAAAGTATTGAATTTAATAACTCTATATTTTTATATAAAATTGCATCACCCCAATTAATTTCTCCCCTCCGCAAAATAGGCATAGGCACTGAGAATCCCCCCCTGCAACATATTCATACAAGTAATATTGCACATGAATTATACCTCCAAACACATCATCAGAAATATGAGGAGTTTGCATCTATTGGACATGAGTCAACAACATGCACTTGCAATCACATACTGGAATGAATCAAAAGAAGAGTGGCCAGCAGGTCAAGAGAGGTGATTCTGCCACTCTGCTCTGCTGTAAACTTAGCTGGAATACTGTGTCCAGCTCTGGGGCCCGCAACACAAGAAAGACATGTAAACCTGATGGAGAGAGTTCAGATAAGGGCCACAAAAATGACCAGAGGGCTGAAGGACATCTCCTATGAAGACAAGCTGAGAGAGTAGGGGTTGTTAAGGCTGGAGAAGAGAAGGGTCTGGGGAGACTTCACAGTGGCCTTCCAGAACCTGAACTGTCACTTCCAACTGAATTTTTCTATGACTGTTCTAAGATCTTCTGATTAGATACTACTATGTGCACTAGATGTGCCTGGAGAATCAGTGCTTCCTATGGAGCCCAGTGAATCCCTGGATCATTGCAATCAAAACTAAAATAACATCTTTTTTTCAAGAACAAAGAGGAAGAAACACATTTCACAGACTTGGAATGATAAAACCACATTAAAATGCTAATACCTGTATCATAACGTTGTTTTGAGATAAGATGATAAGTATTTAAATCCCATCTATACCTCAAGTAGAATCTAATTTGCTAGGCCAAAAGACTTCATGGTGAAAGAAAAAAAAAGAAGAAGAAATAAACAATATCCATATGTCCACAGGCCAAATGATTGAAAGATATTTGCTCTACTTAGAAGACATAGAAGCATTTTAAGCTCCATGGAAAACTTCACATCATATAGATCAATCCCATTTCAAATTGTAAAAGGATATATCCTCATATTCAAGGGTTCAAAATAATAATTTCCCCCTTTCTGCTACAAAATAAACCATTGAAACCCACATTTGATTATATTTTCTTCAATAAAGTTGTAACAAACAAACTAATTAAAAAAACTCAAACACCCATAACTCAGAAATTATTCTTAAAATGACTTGTACCACACTACTGCAGGAATGCTTGCTTGTATGGTGTTTGACATAAGTAATGCAACTGTTTAAAAGAAACTGCATTCATTTTATTCATTTGCCACAGGTGTCAGTGTAACATTTTGTAATGGTTTGGCTGTTCCCTGCCCCCCACACTTTCAGAAATCACCCAGACTAGACTCAGCCAGCTTTGGAAATATGAATGAAGCTTATATTTACAGCTAGCACAATATACAAGCAGCTATTTACAGTATATACAGTTATATACAGAAATATACAAGGTAAAAGGTAATACAGAAACAAAACTCCCCTCCCAGAAACCTGAGTCCCCAGAAGGGGCTCCCAACTGCCCCTTCACCTTCCCCCTACCCCTCTCAACCTCACCCCAGTCCCAAGGAAGAATGGAGGTTCAGCCAGGGGGTTAGGAAGCAAAGTGGATTAGTCCAAAATGGAGGGTGAGGTTAGAGAGTAGGATGCAGCTCAGCCCAGTTCCCCAGCAGCAGCAAGACTGGTTATCTATGTTTTTATTTCTTGTTCCTATACACCTCAGCAAGCCTATGAGGGGAGTAGAATCACCATTGTTTTCCTTCCACAGCCTGTAATGTAGTTCTTCTCACCAAAACATTCTAGCTAGCTTCAAATTAGCACACATTTGTTTAAGAACAGCAGGTACATCAACACTGCAGTTCAAAATCTTGCAATGATTGTTCTTGAATAACTGAAAAAGTGGCATTCTTAACAAATGCAACCTAGAATTTAACATTGAAAGATGAATTCATGCTGAACTACATTTTTCTACATTGAATGCTCAGCTGAAAACTAGAACTGTCTATGCCTTTTCTCTTTCCTAGCATATAGTGAATGACACATCAAAATCTAAAGCACATTTGTTAAATTTAGTTCCTTAAGGCTGATAATAGAGAGTTCCATCATTAAAATCAGTTATTTGAAAACAAACAAAAACCTCAAATGAAACAACCCCCCAGAACTTCTAATATTTTCCTTACACATCAAGATAAAGATGAAAACAAGCCAATGTTGTAACTATCAACGATCTGGAATTATAAAGGCAGAAAATCTATGAAACAAAAGTTATGAAAATGTAAGACTCAGCTAAATTAGAACTGTACACTAACTCACTCGTTGAAAGGGCTTTGCTGAAGCATTGTTTTTGCATGTATTTGAACAGAAGAAATCTGTTACCATAGAACCATAGCATAGCTTGGCGTGGTAAATACCTTAAAGATCATATAGTTCTAGTCCCACAACGTGGTCGTCTCCCACTAGCCCAGGTTGATCAAAGCTGCATGCAGCCTGGTCTTAAACATTTTCAGGGATGATGCAAACTTCCCTGGGCAACCTGTTCCTGTGTCTCACCAACCCCATAGCAAAGAACTTCTTAATGTCTAATCTAAAACTACTCTGTTCTAGAACCACTGTCCCTTGTCCTGTCACCACATTCCTTCTCCAGCTTTCCTGTAGGCCCTCTTCAGGTACTGGAAGGCTACTATAAGGCCAACCCTGATCTCTCTCTTCTCCAGGCTAAACAGATTCATCTCCCTCACCCTGTCTTCATAGGATAGGTGTACCAGCCCTCTAATCATCTTCTTGGTCTTCCTCTGGACATTGTCCCATAGATCCATGTCCTTCTTGTGTTAGGGACTCTAGAGCTGGATACAGCACTCCAGGTGTGGCCTCAAAAGAGCAGAGCAAAGGGGCAGAAGGACCTCCCTTAACTTGCTGACCACATCTCTTTTGATGAAGCAAAGGATATGGCTGGCTTTTTGGGCTGATAGTGCACAGGTCAAGTGCCTCATCAAATGCACTACCAAAGTCTCTGTAGAGCTGCTCTCAGTCCACTCATCACCCAATATGTATTTGTGCTTGCAATTGCCCCAACCCACGTGCAAGACCTTGCACTTTGCCTCACTGAGATTCATGAAGTTGGCATAGGCCTAGCTCTCCAGCCTGTCAAGGTGAAATGTCAACACATAAACCATGAAAAATTACTCTTCCTTACTGATAAAAAAGTAATGGGAAATGAGATTGAGCTAACTCACGAAACTCACTCAACAGTTCATTAAATCTTCTTTATATATATTTAGCATCCTGAAATTCTCTCTTCAGGAGCTACACCATTGACCAGAAAGCCTACAGGTTAGTTGCATTCAGGTGTTTGGATACTATATTGCCCAAGTGAAATTTCCATTATTAAAATTCACACCCAAAATAGTAGGTCTGCTCCTATTCTGATCAGAGTTATCCTTAAAACAGCAACACTGTTTAGCATAGAGTGGTGTTAAGACCTAGGATTTTAAAGAAAACAAGCAAAGAAATCCCCCCAAAAACCAACAAACAAAATAAACCCCAGTCATTTTCAGTGAATTGTGTAAATACAATACATTGATGTAACACACATCACATTTGGACTCCCCGATGCATAAATGGCAGCTCTTATGGGAAGCACTGTTTTGCAGTCTATCCTGAAGATATATTTTTGGACACTTCCAAATTATTGTCACTCCCAAAACATATACAGAATATTAATTTAGCTCTTCAGATGACATATGAAGTGAGAGCAATGAAAGAGGAATCCAAAACCTGGAAATGTGCACAGTGCTTTCTGCATCATGCCCAGCTAAGCTAACCACTGCGATCTAAATTAGGTCCTTGGGTTCGTGCCCTGTGTTCTTATGGGCAAACTGATTTCCTCATGTCTTAAATCATCTCTCCCATATGGTTATCTCATTACATAGAGTTATCCAATATTTTTCTCTCTTACCTATATATCCCACGTGATGATATATTCACAAGCAGTCTGAATTTACTTGAAATAAAATTAGAGTATTTTGCATAATACCCACTTTTTTGTGTGTGTCAAATAAGCTCAGCACTTATCTGCATTTTTTGTTGTTTTTTTTTTAATCTTATCCTACATCATAGCGGATTTAAATTGGATGTTAGGAGCAGGTTCTTTCTTATGGGGGTGGTGGAACGCTGGAACAGGTTGTCCAGGGACATAGTTGGGGCCACATCCTTGGAGATATTTGGGGAGAGGCTCAACAGGGCTCTGGGCAGCCTGATCTGGTTAAGGATGCCCCTGCTTACTGTAGAGAGGGTTGGACTAGGTGACCTTCTGAGGTGCCTTCCAATCCAGAATGTTCTATGATTCTATGATCACAGACACACAGGAGTAATTGGTATTGAATTATAATAGGATGAAGTAATATGATCCATTTTATGTTTTAAATACTAGGTTTCTCTACAAGGTTATAAATACTTCTCTTAAAGAGAGAATTAAAATCAAGCTGGCAATTTTATTAGCAAGTAGAAAGATAATTAAAGCCCCTACAGCAATGAGAACTTCTTATGCTATGAAGCTGTAACTGGATTTTTTTCACTGGTAACGAAAAGATTCCTGTGAGTCATTTCTGTATTCCACAGAGCAGGTTGATCTAGTGGAATGCTATATTGCAACAAGCAAACTTAGAGATATATTAGTAAAAGATTTTAAAAGTAACATGAAATCAAGCATCTAGATTAGAAGAGACATTTGTTCTATTTCTTTTACATTGTTCCTTGAGAAAAACAAAACTATTCTTATTATTCTACAGCCTTAATTGATATGAAATTACTATGTTAATCTCTGGGAATAATTTGGCAACAAGACCTTACCATCTTTATGGGACCATTTGCCAAGGAAAACAGTATTGTCCTATATTTAGGGGTTTCCTTTATGTTAACCTCTTATTTATGATTTATTGTTTCTCCAATAGCTAGACTAAAATTCATCATATGCACATTATCTTTCCCTACCTTCTGTTAACTCACACATGCTGCCGCTGAGTAATTACCTTCATATTGTAACACAAGTGACATTTTCTACAGGGTCAAGAGTACCAAAGAAATTAATCTTCTCTCCTGAGGCATAACTTGCTTGCTCTGATGTTCACCCCTAACCACTGTTCTCTATGTCTTTTTACAGACCCCACCGAATCACAGTTATTCCTGGTTTTACCACTTAGATTACCACTCTCTGTCCATCCTCTAATTCACTTATTAGATCACACAGCTTGTCAGTTCCCTTTTATCTCTGCCCATTGGTGATGTGTCAGTTAGAAACACTGTAGGAAAAAAACAAGAACTTGGGCAGAGGAGGAAACAGATCTACTTGCACTCAAGCAAGTAACAAAAGCTGAAAGAGACTTGGATTTAACAAGCAATTTAAGCAAGAATTTGAAATTGCCTGGATTAATAATGAAATGGCAAAAAGCACTGTGTCTTGTATTTCATCTTATCTTTGTAAAATAGGTTAAATAACAGTACTGTGCCTGAAATATTGTGCTCGGCTCTGCCTTCTGAATTACTGCAGAGATAATAAAATATTAGGCTATATATAAGATTTTTTTTTCAGGAGAAAAGAATAAAACATATAAATACAGTTTAATGAGGAAGTTTCTAAAGTAGAAAAGGAGTGTGATTTGGCTAGACTGACTCAAAAAATGCAAAAGTGTCTTTAAGAAAATTGCTACTTGAACTTCTTGGACTTTCATTTTTCTTCTTGTCTTAACATTGCTTCTTTTCCTTTGAGTTTGAGATAGTCCAAATGAATCATTCAGTGTCGGATATTCATTATTTGCCTTCAGATTTGGATCCAAAATAGCTGAGTTACAAAGGCACCACCAAGGATGGCAAACACCCTGGGAAGCACCAGTAAAGACTGGCCTCCAGGTGGAATTTGTGCTGCTGGTCACTGCTCTGAGAACTCATGCCTCCTCCATGTCATTTGTCAGCAAGTCATTTCTCCATTCAGCAGCAGACTCACATGCCCTAAACTTCGTCCTGCTCCTGATACATCAGTGTAGATGTATATATATATATATATATGAGGTATGTGTGTATATATGCATATAAATATATATATACTGATGGATGGATGTGTATATACGTATATAAAGGATATTTATATATATATATATATATATATATATATATATAAATTGTATATATATGTATATATATGTGCCCTCTTTTGTTGCCCTGCTACCTTGTAGAACATATTCAAAGGTAAAAATATTTTCATGGTGATAAAGTCAGTGTATTACAGTATTTGTGTAATTCAAGGCATGTGAGAATCTTTATTTCAATGGAACATAATGAAGTACCAAGAAAAGCTCACAAGAATCAGAAATAGCCAGCTGAATTTGCAACAACCAAGGGGTCTTTTCTTACAAGTAATCTTGATCTTTCTTGTGAGCACTGTTGAAACAGGACTGGATTCTACATGAGTTGACAGGTAATGTGGGAGAAGGGAACAAGATCTGAATCCATTCTGGGTAAGATGTTTGGTGACACTGTCAAGCACCCTCACAGAAAGGCATGTATGGATAGGGATCTGGTATCTCCTCGACCAACAAAGTGCTCTGGACACCAGACTGCTTTGAATTTCTTCAACACAGAGGGTGAGGATCTGTGGTTTTGTCTCTCTTTTCTCAGTATAATCTTTCACAATTACATGGCATCCTACTGAGACCTCCCTACAGGCACATCAATTCCAGAACACGGCACTGAGTTACTTGGATTGGTGAGGATAGCACGTCACTGCTGTCTGTCTGTCTGTCTTTGCAAGGAGATGAATACCTCCAAATTCTTGGGGAGGTAGGACTTTAATCTGGGAAAGGGAGCAATTGGATGTGACTCTGGAGGGGAATCTTCCCCAGGGTGACAGATTTCTGACAGACTATAGCACTCACAGTCATTCAGGCATACATCCCCCTACACAGGATATATTATGCTGAAGACACTCCAGAAGGAAGTGTATTGAGTCAATCAGACCACAGTTTTCAAGGCAGGCAATCACACTCAGCTATCACTGGCTCTACCTGGGCAGAGAATAACCTTGCACCACACAGCAGCTTGTATAGGGTTAACACTCCTGGGGGAGTAACCCTGAACCTGACCCTAGGGGTCTTGGCCCCTCCCCAGGGGTGGGCCACACTCCAGGTGATGGTTAGCTCACTCCCCCCACTTCCTGTCCTATAAAACAGAGGAGCTTCCTGCTCCTGGGGAGGGGCCAAGACCCCTAGGGTCAGGTTCAGGGTTACTCCCCCAGGAGTGTTAACCCTGTACACAGCTGGGTTGCCACTACTTTTCTAGAAAAGAGAGCAGAAAACTTGAATCACACCAAGTGCCACTGTGCAGACATACACAGCAAAGGTCCTGAGCCTATCAGCCCTCTTACAGGGCACAGAGTCTGGTTCTTGTTTTTTCCTTTCTCTTTCTACAGAGACAGTAATGATGATGTCTCTCACCACTAGGCACCCGAAGTCTCTCCACCCTTGTTTCACGGTGTACTCACCAAACCATTCAGAGTTCCTCCTCAGACCACCAAGTCAAAATATGTTTGGCAAAAAAAAAACGCTGCTTCTAGCAAAGACACCCCTCTTTAAACATAGCTGTATAATTTTGGCTTAGCATGGAGGTAGGGAGGAAGGGTATGAGATGTAAAGTACTGTACTCTATGTCACCAGGTGCCATCTGGAACAGGCAGGTCATGTTTCTTCTGCCTAGAGACACAAACAATACTAACACACTTTACACCAAAAACATCTTAGCAAAAGTCAAGCAGCATGGTACCCATGATTTTTCTGTAGTGATTTGTAGGGGTTTGCAAGATGAGAATAATGATCTGTGACTGTACTGGTAGAAGCACTACAGAAAACACTGAATAGGGGTTTGAAAACTAATGAGCGATCCTGAACAAACAAGGAAAAAAGGCCAAAAATTCACTTCATGCTTTGATACAACCTTGATAAATAGAAGTAACTTCACAACATTAAAAGGATGCATGTAATACCTCTTCATGCCAGAAGATGAAGAAACAATTGAACTGCGTCACATGAGATTGAAACAAATATTTTCCTAAAATAAGTTATGATGGAGATTATAAACTGCCTGCTTAGTGACTGAGAGGAAGCCACAAGTGTTGCACTTCAGCCACAAGCCCATGCAAGGCTGCCAGCTTGGGGCTGAACAGATGGAAAGCTACCCAGTAGAGAAAGACCTGGCAGTGTTTATCTATGTCCGGCCAAACATCAGCCAGTAGCGTGCTCAGGTGGCCAAGAGGGTCAACAGTATCCTGGCCTGTATCAGGAATAATGTAGCCAGCAAGAGTAGGGAAGTGGTGGATGCATAGATGTGGTGCTAAAGAGATGTATCTTAGCACCAGATTTGGTAAAGTTGGATAATGGTTGAACTCAATGATTTTAATGACTTTTTAAACCAAAATAATTGTATGATTCTATGATTCTAAAAGTGGACTTGAATGCTCTTTTTTTTTTCTAATTAATATCCATTGCTATCTTCTTGTGACCATTCTGAGGAGACTAGTCAGACTTTACACTTTTGTTTCTGCTTAGATACGTGATGCCATGGCAGCTCTAAGAACATTTCTCAGCAAAGTCTACATGTTGCTACATTGCTACATTACCAAAGGCAAGCTGAGCATCTGTGCAACAAGAAAAGAATGCTTCACAAACCCATTATTACTGTATTGCTATCTGCTTTTGTACAAGGACTTGACTTCCAGTAAGTCTGTACTGCAGTCTGAAAGGTCCGGACAACCAAGAATTTTATTTGATAGGCACTCCATCTTTCCATTATCAAAAGACTGTGGGTGAAGAGATAAGCTACGCTATGAGCAGCACATGCTCATTGTAACATTTTTAGGAAGAACAGTTCAGATCATCTTTCTTTTCAGGATTATCAATGGCTCTGCTCCAGGGACTCTCACATGAGTAATCACATTGATTATGCAGGTTTGAAGGCTTTGACATAAACAAAATAAAGAAAAGCAGATAGAGCTGAGAAACTAAACAATAAACAATGTTGGAGGAAGAAACAAAAATGAGGTGGAGAGAGAAACATATTGGCTCAACACTCTTTCATTTTGGCTGCTAAGCAGCTGGTCAAAAAAAGTATTTACTTTTAGATAAATAGGTTTGTTCACAGAATCATAGAATCAATCAGGTTCAAAGAGACCTCCAAGATCATCCAGTCCAACTTATCACCCAGCCCTATCCAATCAACTAGACCATGGCACTAAGTGCCTCAGCCAGGCTTTTCTTGAACATCTCCAGGGACGGTGACTCCACCACCTCCCTGGGCAGCCCATTCCAATGGCAAATCACTCCCTCTGGGAAGAACTTCCTCCTAATATTTAACCTATACCTCCCCTGGCACAACTTCAGACTGTGTCCTCTCATCTTGGTTGCCTGAGAGAAGAGACCGCCCCCATCTGGCTACAACCTCCTTTCAGGTAGTTGTAGACAGCAATGAGGTCACTGCTGAGCCTCCTCTTCTCCAGGCTAAACAAGCCCAGCTCTCTCAGACTCTTCTTATAGAGCTTGTGTTCCAGGCCCCTAACCAGCTTCATCTCCCTTCTCTGGACACGTTCCAATAGCTCAACATCTCTCTTGAAATGAGGAGCCCAGAACTGGACACAAACCATGGAATAAAATTGTACTTAGCCCAAGCTGGGACATCCTACTTTCTCCTGGAGATGGAATGTTCATGAAAATGTGCTGCTGAGAAACTACATTTAAACTGTATTTAACAACAAATCAACAATTTAGTATCACTCCAGAGATGAAGATAAGATTGAAGGTGATCAACACAGGAATTTCTGAGCCTTTGCTTCTCCCAAGTTTCCACTGTGCTCCCACAGCATTTACATATTCTATTCACAGTACACAAAAGTAAAGGAATCTGCCCTCCTCTTGGATTTCATTGCCAAAACCAAGTTAGGAACACAGTTCTATTTTATAGATCCTTCCTTCAGATTTTCTCCCTGGAGGTTCCGTTGTTTGCTTGGGGTGGGGGGAGGAAAAATGAAAAGAGGGAGAAGGGGAGAGAGGAATACAATGACAAATTTAAGGTGAGAAGTTTAAAGTTGTACCTGAAAAACTCCATGAAAGAGAAGCCATAACCATGCTGTTCAGCAATTCCTGCACAAACGACGTTTGCAGATGCTCCAATCAATGTTCCATTACCTGCAGTTCAGAAAACAAGTATCAGTTTAAAGTTGCACTCTGTTTCTTACCCTTTGTCTGTTTGTTCTGTGATAAAGTCCTAAGATGTACTAGTTAGAAAAGAAAAATCAATTTCTCTTGTATAGGCTTGAAAAGAAACATGCAGGCAGTATCACTACATCCTATAAATAGCTTCACACTTTGAAAGATAAGCCTGGTATTATTCCCTGACTCCACATAAGCCAGAAAACTAGGGAAAGAACATAACACCAATCTAGCAGTTGTCAAAATGACATCAGGGACTTGTATTCAGATAAACCTGCTGATTTTTGCTTTTATGTGCAAGCAGGTGCCATCAGATGAGCTGAAAACAAAGGATGAACATGCTAAGGAAAACCGATGTCTTTTTTACCTCCCCCAAACTTGGCAATGACAAATTAATATCTTTTTACAAAGAACTAATTTCTAAGATTTTCATTTTTTAAAAAACAGAAATTTAAAAGAAGTGGGATATTGGAGGGGAAAGGATATGTTCAATGCTTCTGCTAAGGCACCACAAATACACATTCTGCTTACCAAACCACACCTTTAAAAGATAAAGGAAGATAGCTTTATTCAGTGAATGTCATCAAATTACATTATTCAAGTCCCCTTAGGAGAGGAACACACCAAAGGAAGATAACATGCCATGTTTATAATATACATTCATTGCATTAGAAGAACTACATACTTCTCCTAAGCTTTTTCCAGTAACTAATTTATGTCTGCATTTTCTTCAAACTTTTAACAATCTGGCATGTAGAGGAATCAAGCACTCAGAGCTCAGAAAGACCCATTTTCTATAGCTTTCCCATGAGTCATACTTCAGACTTCCACAATGCAGATGTCTTCACTGATTTTTTCTGATCTAAAGCACGACTTGGGAAGTGACAGGGACTCCTACATTCAGTTCTTTAACTGAAATTTTGAACAAAAGAGGCAACAAGCTAGGAGAAAAAATGTACAATAGCAAGTCATCTCTTTTGTTATATCTTGCTACATTAACAATCCACTGTTTAAAGCATGATTCTTCCTTTGCTCCCATTGGCATATAGGTACTATTCTCATTTTGGCACTGCTAAACACTACTGCTGAGTGAAAATTCCTCTGATGTGACTTTGAGAGAAACAGATCAGAAGACAATTCATGCTCCAGTTAATTGTTTCAACTCAGAAAATATTTCAAGTCACCCAAACTGAAGTTTACTGAGCAAAAGCAGAAGGATTATTTCTCTATGTGTTCACACATGGGACCCATGGTCTTCTTCATCTGAAACTGAACACAAATTATAAGACATCTAAATATATTTTTAGAACATAATAAAACACCCTAAGGTCAAGCAACAACCCCAAACCTTTCACCACAGAGCTGCTCTCAATCTATTCATTCCTCAGCCTGTATTTGTACTTGAGATTGTCCTGACCTGGGTGGATCTTGATCTTGATCTTGGCCTTGTTTAACTCCATGAGGTTTCCAAAGACACCAAGGTCTGTTTATGACCTAGGTTTCTTACAATACACAGTGAATCACATCTACACCCACACGTTCTAAAGTTAGGGAGAGAACAGATACCTTACTAAATGACCGGAAACCTTTTAAAAAGGTGTCTAACACTGATCATTAGGAAGTGCACAGCCAATTTTCTTTGCCCTCTCTTTGCCTGAGAGCATACATTAGTTGCTTTAATGATGTTTAAAGATATTAAACTTGGAACATCGGCATTCCTGGTAGGCTCTGGCACAAGAAAGCAAAGACACAGGGTGTGTGGAACAAATGAACACAGATGATGTTATTAAAGGAGTCAGGCAGGAACACTTAAGGAATTTTCAATTCCAAAAGTAATCAGTACTCTGAAGCCTCCAAACATTTCATAAGAGGTTTCTGCTCTATGTGTAGAACAATCAGACATCACCATCAGAATAATATTACTGTAGACAAGCAATATATCTCTGCCTTCAAATTAAAGAAACAGGACAGAAACTGCACTTATCCTGTGTCTGTGTCTAGATAGGGTCAACATCTCCAAACAGCACACACTCTCTATACTGTACTTGGGCTATAGTAATCCTTTCATATAATGAAGTATTATGGGAAGACCTTCTGCTTCATCAGTGAATTGATTTCCCCAAGCAGATTCCACTGAGAAGAAATTGTCACCTTAGATGTTATCTGAAAGAAGCAGCATTTCTTTTTCATGCATTCAGAGAGTGTGTGCAGTTTAATTAGGTATTGGCTCAACAGGCTTCAGAGCACTACAATGAAATTAACAATAGAGGCACATTTTGTTTCCCCTCACAGGAACTTCTGTCTCCATGGCAAACACTTAACTCCATATTGAAACAGCAACACATGCCCTCTGAATCACAGAAATCCCAAGAATCGGTTAATGGACATTAAACCCTATTCATTTTAAATTTAATCCAGTTGATGCAAAATAAGAATAATCATTTTCCAGGACTTCGTCCAGTCTTTATCTTCACATCATCTTAAGCCTTAAGAATAAGTAAATTTTGAAAGACTCTTGCTTGTTTGTGTGATCACAAACGCAAAAACACACACGTGACCTGTATCACAGAATAACGTTGCAATAATCAGCCTTGCTTTGATGACTCCTATCGGAACTTTTTTTGATTACTCCTAGTGTAACAGATCCTTTATTACAAGGCTAGATGGTTATTAAGTAACTGGATCATGACAACAATTTAAGAATTATATTTCTAATATCAATAGTATGTGACATGTATAAGGTAAGCCATACATTTTATCCTGGATATCTGTGTTGCCTGTTACTCTTGGTAGACAACACACGTTATTGTCAATACTAGCTATGCTTAATAATTCAGTAACATGAAATTAAGAAAGACATTTTTCTTAATGCAAAAAAAAAAAACCCTAATTCTCTCTTTGAGGTGTCATCATATAAGATACAGACGCATCACCTAAATGCAGCAGCCATGCTGCTGTCTAGGCTAAAAAAAAATCTTTCTGATATTGAATATCTTTAGGGAATGTGAAATCAATGCTAAATATAAAGAATATTTTATAATCTATCATGAAAGATCCAAAGCCAAAACCCACACATTAAAATGTGTCTTTGTGTCTCCAGACAATTTAAAGGTATAAGCATCAAGACATTGATAAGGTTTAGTAAGCTTGGTTTGGTACCTGCAGTATCTATCAGCCTTGCTTCCTCCACTCTTCTGATTCTGTTTGTATCTACTTCTCTACCCAGTTTTCAGCTATTATCCTCTGCTACACAATTCCCTCAGAAACTACAAAATTCAAATTCAGAACCTGAACACCACATGTAATACACCTCCCTGGTACTCAGACTGCCTCTCCCTCATCAAACAGTGTCTGCCTAAGTGATTAAGGTCTGCAATGCACTGCAAAGCAATGCTGGGAGAACCGACTCAGCTTACTAAAAGAAGAGACTGACAAATCAGAGTAGAATCCTAACAAAAAAAAGGGAGAGAGTTTGCAGTAACACTCTTTTTTCCTCTCACTTTTAAGCCTCATTCTCAGCTGCTGAATTTTATTTGTCAGCAGTACATCTATTATATCTAAATTGCATTAGTTCTCAGGAATGCCTTTGGTATTTCTCCAGCAGGAGCAAGCCCTAACCTTTAGGTTTACTACATTAATATGTCTGCCTAGAAAATCACCTCAGCATGCCAGGTAGGATTAGTATTTATTACTCAAAGCATTGAGAAATCAAAGGGAAGGGATTATCACCATTTGGTCTAGCAAGAGCAGCTTTCATAAACAGTAACTTTCTCAAATATAAAGGAGCCGGTATCTTGTGCAACAGTAAGCTTCAAGCTTATACGTGGATTGCTTACAGAAAAGTCATGCTCTGCTGTGAGCATTACAAACCACTTCCCAGCCACATGCTCTGACAATGGATAACAAGCTAAACCTGTGCTTAACAGATCTTCTGCTTTTTTCCTTCTCTATATCACTGGACAGTTAATATGCAAGCAAAAAGACTACCCATCTTTTACGTCAGCGCAAGCCCTGAAAACAGCTTTTCCCTGAGTAAACATCTGCGACAGACTCAGTTTCACACAGGCACAGCTGTTTGCACTGCTTTGTCCCAGACTCTTGTCTGAGGTTTGCTGTGTAGACACAGCCTTTTGCTATAGTCAAGCCATCTCATTACAGTGTGAAAGCAAAATGTATTGAAACCAGTTTCTTGCTACCCATCCATCTCCAAATTCAGTCAAGCTCCACCAGGGGAGGTTCAGGCTGGATATTAGGAAATATTTCTTCACAGAGAGGGTTATCAAACCTTGGAATTCTCTGCCCAGGGCAGTGGTGGACTCAAAGTCCATGCAAGTGTTTAAGCAGCATGTGGACCTGGAAGTTACGGACATAGTTTAGTGTTAACATGGTTTAGTTGTTCCACACTGGCTCAAGGGTTGGGCTGCTTGATCTTTTAGGTCTCTTCCAACTGGGTGTTTTCTGTGATTCTGGAATGAAAACTATATGCAGTTTCTTATATGCTTTATCATCAATAAATAAAGGTAGACTGATGTGTGTTTTCCTTTCCACAGCATATTACATTTCTTTCCTTAAAGCACCATCTGCACAAATGTAGCTTTGGGCTGCAGAATGGAATGTTGAACAGTTACTGTTTTGATTAGCTTTACAGGAGACAGACTTCATATCTTGAAAGAAATTTCTGTTTCATACAAAGCTTATCTATCTGTGTGGTGCAGCAGACAGGCTGGAGGGAAGGGATGCCATCCAGAGGGGCCTGGACAGGCTGGAGAGATGGGCACAAGCCAACCTCATGAGGCTCAACAAGACCAACTGCAGGGTCCTACATCTGGGTCAGGGCATTCCCAAGCACAAATACAGACTGGACAGTGACTGGCTGGAGAGCAGCCCTGAGGAGAGGGACCTGGGGTGCTGGTGGACCAGAAGCTCAACAAGAGCCAGCAGTGTGCATTTGCAGACCAAAGGGCCAGCCAGATCCTGGGCTGCATCAGCAGAAATGTAGCCCTCTACTCCACTCTGCTGAGACCCCACCTAGAGTACTGCATCCAGTTTCGGAGTCCTCATTACAAGAAGGATGTGGATGTGCTGGAGCATGTCCAGAGAAGGACCACTGGGTTGATGAGATGGCTGGAGAACCTATCCTATGAGGACAGACTGAAAGAGTTGGGGCTGTTCAGTCTGGAGAAGAGGAGGCTCCCAGGTGACCTCATTGTGGCCTTTCAGTATCTGAAGGGAGCCTACAAAAAAGCTGGGGAAAAACTTCTCAGGATATCAGGGAGTGACAGGACTAGGGGGAACAGAACGAAGCTGGAGATGGGTAGGTTCAGACTGGATGTGAGGAGGAAGTTCTTCACCATGAGAGTGGTGAGAGCCTGGAATGGGTTGCCTAGGGAAGTGGTTGAGGTCCTGTCCCTGGAGGTCTGATCTAGGGTGGGGTGTACCTGCCTAGGGGAGGGAGGTTAGAACTAGACGATCCTTGCGGTCCCTGACTGATTCTGTGACTCTATGATTTTTCTCATTAAACAAAGCCATTTATATTCATTTGTTAGATATCCACAAGCCTTGAATATCTTTTAATATTTTTATGTGTAAAAATTAACAAGCCCTGGATAATGAAACCTTGTGGTCAAGAAAGAGCTACAGAATCAAGGCCAGCTATACCATTAACAGTCCCTGAAATAAAAAGGAGCCACAGGTCATAGGCAGTAAAGGGAAGAAAGCATACATGAATTTATTCAACATTGCTATAGATGGAAATTTTACGATGTCTAAATTTTACTGATTTGGAAACATTTTTATGGGATGTTTCTGCACAAATGAACATGCATGGACATTATAGGGAAAAAATAAATAGAAAAAGATAGCATGAATCAAAAAATTGAGTTATCATCTCTAAAAAGTTCATTGAACTGCTTTCACTTAATCAGGTGAACTATATAATTTTTAATCATAGAATCAATCAGGTTCAGAGAGACCTCCAAGATCATGCAGTCCAACCTAGCACCCAGCCCCATCCAATCAACTAGACCATGGCACTAAGTGCCTCAGCCAGGCTTTTCTTGAACATCTCCAGGGACGGTGACTCCACCACCTCCCCGGGCAGCCCATTCCAATGCCAATCACTCTCTCTGGGAAGAACTTCCTCCTAACATCCAGCCTATGCCTCCCCTGGCACAACTTGAGACTGTCTCTCCTTGTTCCGTTGCTGGTTGCCTGGGAGAAGAGACCAACCCGCACCTGGCTACAATGCCCCTTCAGGTAGTTGTAGACAGCAGTGAGGTTGTCCCTGAGGCTCCTCTTTTCCAGGCTAAACAACCTCAGCTCCCTCAGCCTCTCCTCATAGGGTTTGTGTTCCAGGCCTTTCACCAGCTTCATCACCCTTCTCTGGACATGTTTCAGCACCTCAACATCTTTCTTGAATTGAGGATCCCAGAACTGGACGCAGGACTCAAGGTGTGGCCTGACCAGTGCTGAGTACAAGGGAAGAATAACCTCTCTTGTCCTTCTGGCCACACTGTTCCTGATACAGGCCAGGATACACCAACAGGAGGATAGTTACTATAAACACTGCATTACTCGATGTTCAGTGCTTCCTTTTTTCTATGAGAGGAAAAGGTAAAACTTAAATTTGTCACTTTTCCACCCCAAGTGTGAAATAAATAAGACAGGTTAGTGAACATCCTTCATTTGCTACTTTAACAATAAACAAATCCATAAGCATCTTTCAAAGCCAGGCATCTGTAAAAGAGACATAAAACCAGTGACGATCGCTTGACCACTCTCTTCCTTGAAGTCAGCTTGTCCAGTACTAGGGCAAAATAAAGTAGTATAATGAAGAATAGTGTCATCAATGTACTCTCATACATCATTCCATTCCCTCACACTTTGAAATACATATTCAAGTCAGTTCCGTATGAACCCTTAAATGCTACACACAAGTCCCGGTTTGCATTTTTTCATCTCTGATTCTTTGATTCAGAGGTTAAAATTACGTCAGCTCATTTTTGCAGCTTCCACACACACAGAGCACTATTACTAGGTATCAAATATTGGAAAATGGTTCCAATTATAGGCACCTGGCATAAAAGTACATTATTCAACTTTACCAGAACTTACTTTGAAGACGAGCTGAACAAAAGAGTATTTAAGAAAGAAAAAGAGAAAAGGTGTCCCTCTGTTAAGTTATTTTAGAATACCAGCCTGCTTTAAATTCAGATTCTGACTTCAGCCAGACTGATTTTTCATTGGAGCCTACCTATTATGTTTTGCTATGGTTCAAATGCCACATTTAGAACAGCTTCACAGCTCCTACTAGTGTTTTAGTTCTGCTGCCCACAACTGTGCTAGGTGTATTTATTAGTATCTTTGAAACACAGTTATTAGCTAAAAAATATTATAACTTTATCTAGCGTCATGCAGTGTCCAATTCATCAGTAGAAATCGAGATGATTATTGCAGACTGATACATTTTTCCTCCTTTCTGCCGCACCACTCAAAATGCAGAAAAGATGTTATTGTCTGGAAAAGGTCTGCAGAGGAAGAAAATTAGATTGTCCAATACTATCTTCTGCACTTAAGCCTTTTAAACCTTGCTATAGCTCTCCTGTTTTGGTCCATCTGGTAGTCCAAGTGCTACCCTCTACTTGAATGTGTATCTATATCTTTACATATAATCTACACCTCTTCAACTGAGAGTTATGCATAGTATGTATTCTCATACTGCAACAATTCAGCAATACCACATAATGTATACTCTATATAGTTCTGAAAACAGAAGTTGCCAAGGTTTCCAGAAAGAATTTTTTGAAACTTGTGCTAACAAATGCATAAAATAAGCAAATAAAATCGAACAAAACTCCATATATCATTTGTAGGTGTCTCCAATGTCATATCTGACCAGTATCTTATCAATAAGTTGCAGAACTTTATAACATGAAGTTATTTTTCACAGATTGAAAACCATTAATACAAGCATTCAGAATTCATCAGTAATGCAAGCATCAGAATCAAGTACTATACTAATGATGTCTGGCATAAACTCTTTTTCTGATTCAGTGTAGAATACACACACCTCTCTTTGCTTCCAGTTTAAATTGTAATACTCACCATCCAAACTACAAATCCTCATCAGTTCATCTGAAATGGCATCTTTTAACCCATATACTTCACATTTCTCTCTTAGCGACACACACATCTATCTATGCAAGCCTGCCAAGGTAACCCTTTTCAAGCTTAGAAAAATGTCCTTGCCAATTAAAATTAACTGAGTTCAATATGTGGGTTTTTTTAAGACACTAACTCAGTGTCTTGAAGCCAGGCAGGATGATCAAGTTGAGTCATTATGGGTGAGACTTAAGGCAAAGGCCAACAAGGCTGATATCCCGGTTGGAGTCTGTTACAGACCACCCAACCAGGAAGAAGAGGTTGATTTATTACTCTTTAAGCAACTGGAGGCTGCCTCATGATCATCTGCCCTTGTTCTGGTGGGTGACTTTAACCTACCAGACATCTGCTGGGACTTAAACACTGCAGAGAAGAAGCAGTCTAGAAGGTTTCTGCAATGTGTGGAAGACAACTTCCTATCCCAGCTGTTACATGAGCCTACCAGAGGGGCAGCCCTGCTTGACCTGCTGCTCACAACTAGAGAAGGGCTGGTAGGGGATGTGGTGGTTGGAGGCTGCCTGGAGTCCAGTGACCATGAAATTATAGAGTTTTCAATACATGGAGAAACCAGGAGGGGCATCAACAGAACCTCCACACTGGACTTCCGAAGGGCAGACTTCAGCCTATTTAAGGAACTAATTCAGAAAGTTCCTTGGGAAAAAGCCCTTGAAAACAAAGGGGTCCAGGAAGGCTGGACCTACTTCAAGACAGAACTCCTGAAGGCACAGGAGCAGGCAGTGCCACTGAGCCGGAAGATGAGCCGACGAGGGAGGCAGCCAGACTGGATGGGCAGGGAGCTGCTGAAGGAATTAAAGATTAAAAAGAGAGTGTATCACCTTTGGAGAAGAGGGGAGGTGTCCCAGGAGAAGTTCAAGGAAGTTGCTAGGTCTTGTAGAGGAAAAATTAGAGAGGCAAAAGCCCACTTGGAGCTCAGGCTGGCCACGGCTGCCAAGGAAAATAAAAAGTGTTTCTTTAAATATATGAATGGCAAGAGAAGGGCCAAGGACAACCTCCAGTCCCTATTAGATGGAGATGAGAATATAGTGACAAAGGATGAGGAAAAGGCAGAGGTGCTTAACACCTTCTTTGCCTCAATCTTCAATAGGGGGACAGGTTGTCTCCAGGACAGCTGGACTCCTGAAGTGGCAAATGGAGTCAGGTAGCAGTATAGTCCCCCTCTAATCCATGAGGAAGCAGTAAGGGACCTGCTGAGTCACTTGGATCCTTACAAGTCCATGGGATCAGATGGGATTCATCCTAAGGTGCTGAAAGAGCTGGCAGATGAGCTGGCCAAGCCACACTGCATCATTTATCAACAGTCCTGGCTCACTGGAGAGGTCCCCAAAAACTGGAAGCTGCCCAGTGTGATACCCATCCACAAGAAGGGCTGGAAGGAGGAACTGGAAAACTACAGACCTGTGAGTCTGACCTCAGTGCCAGGCAAGGTCATGGAACAGGTCATCTTGGGTGCCATCACAAAGCACCTACAGGATGGCCAAGGGATCAGGCCCAGCCAGCATGGGTTTAGGAAGGGCAGGTCCTGTCTCACCAACCTGATCTCCTTTTATGATCAGGTTACCTGCCTGGTGAATGTGGGGCAGGCTGTGGATGTAGTCTGCCTGGACTTCAGCAAAGCCTTTGACACAGTCTGCCACAAGAAGCTCCTAGCCAAGCTGGCAGCTCATAGTTTGGACAGATTTGCTCTGTGCTGGATCAAGAACTGGCTGGATGGCAGAGCCCAGAGAGTGGTGGTGAATGGTGCCACATCCAGTTGGCAGCCAGTCACTAGTGGTGTGCCCCAAGGATCAGTGCTGGGCCCAGTCCTGTTCAGTATCTTTATTGATGATCTGGACCAGGGGATTGAGTCCAGCATCACTAAGTTTGCAGATGACACCAAGCTAGGAGCAGGTGTTGATCTGTTGGAAGGTAGGAGAGCCCTGCAGAGGGACCTGGACAGGCTGGATAGGTGGGCAGAGGCCAATGGGATGAGATTTAACAAGGCCAAGTGCAGAGTTCTGCACTTTGGCCACAACAACCCCAAGCAGCGCTACAGACTGGGGACAGAGTGGCTGGAGAGCAGCCAGGAGGAAAGGGACCTGGGAGTACTGATAGATAGTAGGCTGAAGATGAGCCAGCAGTGTGCCCAGGTGGCCAAGAGAGCCAATGGCATCCTGGCCTGCATCAGGAACAGTGTGGCCAGTAGGACAAGGGAGGTTATTCTTCCCCTGTACTCAGCACTGGTCAGGCCACACCTTGAGTCCTGTGTCCAGTTCTGGGCTCCTCAATTCAAGAAAGATGTTGAGGTGCTGGAACATGTCCAGAGAAGGGCAACAAAGCTGGTGAGGGGCCTGGAACACAAATCCTATGAGGAGAGGCTGAGGGAGCTGGGCCTGTTTAGCCTGGAGAAGAGGAGGCTCAGGGGTGATCTTATTACTGTCTACAACTACCTGAAGGGGCATTGTAGCCAAGTGGGGGTTGGTCTCTTCTCCCAGGTAACCAGCAACAGAACAAGGAGACATGGTCTCAAGTTGTGCCAGGGGAAGTATAGGCTGGATATTAGGAAGTTCTTCACAGAGAGAGTGATTTCCCATTGGAATGGGCTGCCCAGGGAGGTGGTGGAGGCACCATCCCTGGAGGTGTTCAAGAAAAGCCTGGATGAGGCACTTAGTGCCATGATCTAGTTGATTGGATGGGGCTGGGTGCTAGGTTGGACTGCATGATCTTGGAGGTCTCTTCCAACCTGGTTGATTCTATGATTCTATGACTGGCATTGCCTTAATACAGACAAAAGTATGTCTGTCAAATGTACACACTTAATGTCATCTGCTTTTGCACTGTAAATTCATAACTTTCTTATGTGCATGCCACAGGTGACTATCTCTGGTAATCTTAAGGATTAGAGAATCTCCTTTAGCTGCAGGGACTCTGGTAATGAGCCTGGCTCTCCCACCAAGAACTTAACAGCACTGCTGGGCTTTGAGAACTTCATACTGAAAAAGCATGAAGATGGCCCAGTTTGAATGCCATGAAAGAGATAAGGATAGGAGCAGCTGGATTTTTATAGGCTGTTACAGATTCTTCTGAAAATTGCTAGAGAACAGTTTGGACACTCAGATATCAACAGATCATAAAGAGTCCTTGTGCTTACATCTGATTGTGTCACTCTTCATGCCACAACAAATCACAGACTTTCAGTTAACACCTGAATGAGGTTCTCATTAACAAGCAAGTAGTACTACCATTTAATGGACAGCAATCATAGCTTGAGTCTGTGCTACTCATTTCTATCATTGTAAACATCATAGAAACAATGAGAAGTATATTCAGAAAGCAAATTAGACACGTGTAAAACCTACAAAATATCAGCTGTACTTTGCTTCTACATCTGTACAGGAGGCATAACACTGCTAAAGACTGAAGTGAGGTCTTTAAAGAAGAAAAGATGAGTCATTTACTAAATTTACTCATTTGTTTTGCCTTCTTTTCAAGGTCAAGAACAGACACATTCTTTTCCTTTGGAAAGATCTCTAGTAACCTTCATTCTCTGCAATATCACTGTTTGATTTGGTCTATAATCTTTATATGCATAGGCACAATTCTTATCTAAATCAGGGCTGTCTCACCCACATAACATAAAACTGAGCCCCAGGATTTCTCATTGTTGAAACCTTCCTTTAGAAGTAATAGGGACTTTCAATATTGGTGTCCTGGTTAAAATTAATCTTGGGTAGGTGTATTCTCTCCACCAACAAAACATTCCTACAGTTTGAATTCCATGATTTATACAACTAGGTTCAAAATCAAAGCTCAGTAGTGCTCCTCTAGCTGTTACATTTTTATATCACACATTTGATTCTTGATGAACTTACTGTATCTTTCAGATTGAGAAGTTTTACACAAATTTGATCTATATAACCATACAAGAATATAAAGGGATCTATAGCTGGGCTTTCCCCCATTATATTATTGTCTATTTTGATACATTTTATATTTTATTGAAGGCTATGGCTTTCCACGTTTTGCAAAGAAGAGTTGGTTTAGGAATACAAACAATACTTCTAGGTTTATACCTTCAGTGTGTCTGGAGCTTTAAAACTAGTTAAGGATTTTATGGAGCAGAATCAGCAGGAATAATAAATCAATGATATTCCACTGTGGAAGAGGCCATCTGCATCAGGATCGTAAGTAGGGATGCTAAGAGATTGAATAGATATAACACTGGACCACTGAGAGAAACCCCATTGCTCAGCTGCGCTGTGGATTGCACTCTGTTAATAGCTGTAATTAACACAATGTCCTGTGGATAATGGATTTTATTCATACCTGGGTTTTGACCTTGCAAGGTTAGAAGAGAAGTGCCAGTAGCACCCTCCTCCTACCTTCTTTCTTGAAGCAGAGCATAGAATTGAGATTGTGTGGCTGGAATACCATAGCTGTATGCATCCTAAATATTGCCTCTTTCAAGTAGAATTGTGACAATGATGACTTTCTGGTGTTGCCTTTCTAGGAAAATATGCAGAGAAGAAAAAAGGTGCAAAACTATATAGTGTAGGAAATATCCCCTTTGGACTACAGTAATAGTTACTGCAGCAAAGTAGTATTTTTTGTGCTTCTAGTAACTGAGAACTCAGAAGGCAAGGACTTGCAAATAGAAATAATTTTTTTTCCTCTGAAGTTTTTTTTTTTAAAAAAACCTTTTTATAAATATTTTTTAAAAATAAAAAAAAAGAGATAAAAATAAAGTAAATTCCACCTCTTTAAATGTCAAATGTACAAAATCTCATCAAATACTGTCTTCGCTATAACCTCTTCAGCTCACTAAAAAAATATAGCTTTACACAATTGAACAGCTGTAATAGGTGGATTTCTGACTGTGAACTGACTCAAATTAAGTTGAATCTATAGTTCATGTTTCTTTAAAAATTCATGAGACAATAGAAGCAATGTAATGAAAGCTCCTTTTGTTCTGAAACTGCTGAATCTAACAATCTTCATTTGTCCTGCAAAATTGCAGAGCAGCATTCCCTAGAGCCTATTGGAAGGTCCACATACGACTCAGTTTCAAGAAGTACCATAATTCTATCATGTACTAGAATAGGAAGCACAAATGAATAAAACTTTATTCAATGTCCTCTTGTGCAAAAGAAATACAGATGCATATCTGTCAGAACACCATAGAAAACAAGTGAATTTACTTCCTCATTTGAGGAAGTGATTGTGTCCCTGTACACAGCACTGGTGAGGCCACACCTTGAGTACTGTGTTCAGTTTTGGGTCACTCACTACAAGAAAGACATTGAGTTGCTGGAGCATGTGCAGAAAAGGGCAAAAAAGCCGGTGAAGGGTCCGGTGAACAAGGCTGAAGTGAGAGCTTATTGCTGATTATGACTACCTGATAGGGGATTGTATCAAGGTGGGTGTTGGCCTATTCTCCTTAGTATCAAGTGATTAAACGAGACAAATTGCCTCAAGCTGCACTGGGGGAGGTTAAGATTGGATGTAAGGAATATTTTTTTTACTGAAAAAGTGGTCAGGCATTGGAATAGGCTGCACAGGGAGGTGGTGGAGCCACTGTCCCTGAAGGTGTTCAAAAAACATGTAGACATGGTACTTCAGAATACAGATTAATGCCCATGGTGGTTCTAGTTTGATGGTTGGACTCAATGACCTTAGAGGTCTTCTCCAATTAAAAAGATATTATGAGTCTGTGAACAAATAGCATCATTCAGAAGCACTGACAAATCAAAAGGCCTCAAGGCCTGAATTCAACTGACCTGTCTTTGGGCACCCCTCTCAGCCACTGACTTCTGCGCTTAAGGGACTCTGATGTCCTCTGCAGAGAGCGTTTGGCAAACATCTGCTTTCTGAACATGTCAGTATTGCCATCATCCATCAGGGAGCCTAGAGCATCCAGACTCTAGAATTGCAGCTGAATTTAAATGCAGAAAGATAGCTGGGACAAATACAAACCTCAATTTCCAGAATCAGCTCCCTTGAGAAAAATGACCATGTTTATTTCTTAACCATGGAGGGTTGACATGATCCTGGGTAAGAAAACTTCTGCCAAAAAGGAATTGGCAAACTCCTAGGAAGAACTCAAGGTTTCGAAATTGTGACCAACTCATCAGGAATTGTCGAGGATCATCACTGTCCTTGACTTCCTTGATTAAGAGATGGGATTTTCTATCCCTTCTCTACCTTCAGAAACACATTTTACACAGCAAGGAGCATCTATGTGATATTAAGTTACTCCTCATGTCTGAGCCCAAGGCTATGAAAGACAGAAATTTAATAGAAGGAGCTCTCTTTTGGGAGACGCTTCTGCAGGTGACAACAGTTTGGCAGTTACACTGACAAAGGTCTTTTCATCTTGCTTCAGATTGACTCAAGCCTTCTTACATTTCCAGGAAAACAGCTGAAACAATGAAAGAAAATTACTGTCTTTTCTCATACTATCATCTTTTAAACCGGTGGCTGTCTCTGCACTTTGTGACAGTAGAAAAGGTAATTGCTCCCACAGGAAATTTTTCAGGACAAAATGTCACATGGCATTTTCCAAGACAGACACAAACACTGTCTTGGACATAAGCGTATAACACTGTTTAACACAAACCCCAGAAATGCTACCAAATTACCAGAACTGAAGCTCTGCATTATACAATAAACAACCCTTAAATATGCAGTTATAATACTGTTACATCATCTTGTCTCTTCTACAAGATGTCTTCTTTGCCAAGTTCATTTGGTTGCATAAGCAGTAATAAGATCCAATTTTCTGCCTTAAGCACCAGGCAGTAATGATTTAATTGTCATCTACCACTCCCACAATGGGATTAGCCTACTTTGAGGCTTCTCTCACATCACATCAGTGCTAATAAGGGTTCTATTTTGGAAATAATTTTTAAAGGCCATTACCATTTTTTTAAAGTTTTGTTTGTTTGGTTTTTTTTTTTAAAGCGTGCCCCTTTTACCTCATTCTTGGGGGCTACAAGATTTTTCAAAGCAAAAGTTTTTCCATAGTTTTTATTTCCTAACCATAAGATGGTGTCTGTTAGCTTTTTGACATAGGAAAGTCAGAAGCATAGTAATTTTCAGGCTAACACACCTGTGAAACCCTTGCCAGTATAACTTACCGTATGCTCAGCTTTATCCTAATGGAGCATAGTCTGGAGTGTTTAAGCTTTTGCTAATAATGATCCAACTTTTCATCAAAATATTTGTATAGAGCTTATCTGAATACCTAGGCACTTCTTCTAGTTATGCAGTGATTTTAATTCTAATTCTCATGGCACTGTTTATATTTTTACTTTTATCTCACATTGAATACACACAGAAGTCTCTGCTAAAATCTCAGCAGCCTTTAAACAAATCATTTTATTTTAGAAAATCAGCAGAAACTTGTGGAGGCTCCAAGGCTGAGAAGTGTCTCCCACCCAGAATATGTCATCATAATCTATTTTATATTCCTTATGCTTACTTCTTTTAATCTCAAAGTTTAATGAATCAAAGTATGTTCAATGATTAGCAAAGCATGAAGAAAGATTATATATTTCACAGAAAAACACCTTCATAAGCATATACTGATTATTCAAATTATTTGTTTTAAAGTTCAGTAGAAGAAAATCACAACATAATGAGTACAAAGAGATATTCTTCAAATTAATCACTGTTGTTTGGTATATATTGTCCTGTCTTTGCAAAATGCAGTAAATTTCAATCTGTAAATTACATTATAATCTTTGTCTTGTATTAAGGTCACTTGTGATAGCAATCACTTATCTAAATAAACACACAAGAACTCCTATTGCACACAAAACTGTTTTTTCATTCCAATCTCTGTATAGTCAAGGAAACTATTTGATTGTGTGTGGAGGATGAGTGGAGGTGGATGCATGGCAGGATGCCATTTTGTCAATTTTAACTTTATTGAAGCTAATTACCTAAATATTTAGGGGTCAAAACTCAGTTCAATACAATGTAATTAGCATTAACATTCTCAGTAGCAAAAAAAATAAAAATAACTACTTCTCATTAAAAATTTACACATTCTAGTTGCTCTTAGTACACTTCCTATTTGGAAATGTGGTGTTGCAACACCTTCATGAGTAATTTGCAGAATCTGGGAGGGGGGGAAGAGTAATCAAGTATAAATATTCATTTTAAAACTACCATGTGGCTATTTTTCTTTATTGTAACAAATAGTGAAGAAAATCCTGGGCCTATAGTACATACATGCTACGTTTTCAATTAAAAGTAAAAGTAATTAAACCATCTGCTTGTTTTTGTTCTAATGCACTGACAGTATAAGGAATTCCAGTTAATACCAAGATGGACATTAGAAGAACATCTATTAGCTTTGATTATTAGAAGTACATTTCCCAAAGGCTTCAAAAAGACTTTCATTCAAGAGTGGTTTTAGCAAATGGATACTCAAACAATTTCTGTGAGCCAGCTAGAAAACTGCCCAGCGACTTCAGTAGACTTTGAATCAAGCCTTCAGATCTCAGATATTATACATTTTCTGCATCTTTCCATTGCACAATGAAAGATCTCTGCTCTGAAAGCCAAATGTATCTTTGTATTTTCTCTCACAAAAGATCAGAACCCTATAAGTACCATCTGGACTACTTCTTTGTGCGTCTGTACATTCAGAAGATAGGATTTTCAAAAACAGCCTGCAAAAATCCTATTACAGCAGCAGACAATGATTTGGATCCTTGTCTGGGAGTCCTCTGAATTCAAAAGAATCTGGATTAGGCTTTCCTTGTGATTTGCATAATAAAAACATTGAACCTCTTTTGCTAGATCATATATGTCATACTAGAAAAGGTTTGACCTTATGTTGGCTTTCTCACACACACTCTTACCTCCAAGGCATGCACCCATGGCCAATGAGAAGATTAGTGGTTTCATAGGCAAGTTAACATCAGGATCTTTACTCAGATTGAGAAGCACAGGAATCTGTGGTTTAAGAAGTAAGAGAAAGGTTCAGGAAACATTATCCAACAACCCACACAATATAAATAAAATCCATTTAAGTGATCCATTAAAACCACCAGCAAGTCCAAAGAATAACTTAAAGGTTTTTTCTTTCATTTTCTTTTTAAAAAATATAATTAGTAACTTTGAATCCTACTCTCAATCTGTGTTCATTTTTCCCCACTGACAAGGTAAAGAGACAATATCAGCAACATTAGGCAAAGCCTGACACAGGTGATGCTGACGAAACGGGGTCTATCTTAAGGTGCTGAATTTCTCCCATTAGATCCTTTCAGTTCAACAAGGTGTTGACAGTGAACTGGCAGTGAATTCCCCTTCCATTTCTTGAAAACTGGAGGACAGAGTTATTTTGCTTTTTCTTGCTGAAGACAGCTCTAAGAAATGCCCAGACCTTCACAATCAAGATGGCTGTAGATCATCTGTCAGTTAACCAAAAAATTCCTGAGGCTTTGTTATAACCAAAACTATTTGATCTGTCAAGGAAAAATGAGAAAGATTGATGTGGCAGGCTTCCGAATTCATAAACAGAGCTGAGGTTTTAAACTTTTTATTCTAACTTTATATTTACCAGAGTATGTTGGTTTAGTTCACTGGAAAATATTTGCAAGTTTATGAGTTTCATTTAATCACTTTAGTAAATTAAGTAAAATAACAAAATCCCCGAAATGTCAAATGACATTTAACTTGCAATAAACTTCCTCATGTAGTTGTTAGAGAGCCCAAAACCACGCCAGGTAGGGTTTCTGGTTGCACAAGGTCTCAGCACCTCTAAAAGATAAACAACCTTTACCGTAGTTGAGAAAAATTCATTTGAGTTTAACTTAATTGTGTAATGAGTTGGTTTGAAAGGTGATATCAGTGCCTACAGAGTGCAGGTCACCAGTAAGAGGAGAAGTGATAATGTTATTAACCTAGTTTTAATGTGTGCAGAGGCTTATGGGACCAAAAGAGAGAGAGAGAGAGAATAAGCAAATGTGGAAGCAATTAAATAGGATGGGATCTGTGGAAACATCTGTGACATGCTTTAAAATTAATGCTTTCTCAGAGTACAGGATCTTCAATAGTGAGTAGAGTTATGACTTTTAATTGTCCAGTTTGACATCTGAATGTATTTTACAGGTTCCCTTCATGGAGTATGATCTCAGAGGTGGGACAACTGCTTCCTGAAAACCGTTTTCACTTTGACAGCTCTAAAATGATCACCTTTACTGATCATGTGTCTTCATTTCGTATGAGGCAATATACAGGCTTTATGAAGACTTACAACCCTTTTCACGCCCCTAGTGAAAGTGTTGCTAATCATCCCTCTTAAATCCTGTAATTGATTCATCTAGATAAGTTCAGGGCTAAAGGCTGTTCCTGAGTTGTTCATTGCTTGAAGATGTGTGTTGCTATTTTAAGGCCTAGAGATGGGCAAGTATGCTCAACATACTGCCTTTCCCCCCAAAAACAGTGAAGAAAGATCTTATTTCTCTCCACAAACTTTGTTTGTCTAGAGCCACCACTGTTAGAAAATGAGATGCAATTGAAATGGCAGTTATGTTTATTTTAAAGATATGCAATTGAAATGGCAGTTATGTTTATTTCAAAGATATGCAATTGAAATGGCAGATATGTTTATTTCAAAGATATGCAAATGAAATGGCAGTTATGTTTATTTCAAAACAGCATTGTGTCTCAACACAGATTTTAAGCAGAAATACTGAAATGACAGGATAAGTCAGCTTGCTCAATCTAAATAAAACATTTGTTCCTACTACAAAATTTTGACCAGTGAATCAAAATAAATGTAGTTTCCAGAGTTGTTTGCAAGTACCCTGGTGGAACTACTATGCAGACCAGTGACAAATAAGACTCCTTGTACATGCCCTACTCAGCACAGACACTGTGCTTAGGCAAAGCAGATTAAAATGACAATTCTATTTTCTTACTGTTAAGGTTAGCCCTAAAGATGATGCCAGCCACCTCCCAAGTGGAAAGGAAGTAATGCCATTTTCACACCTCACTGGTGAGAACCATGCAGAAAGCAGAGCCAAATTTCCCAAATTGTTGATGGTTGGTCTGTCTCTGTAGACAATTACAGCTCAGTTTGACACTTTTACCAAGCACTGAAATGCAGATCATCTCTGGTAGCACAGAAGGCTAAAAAGATCTGCTGCCACTAAGCGCACAAGATGAATACAAAGCCTTCAGTACTGCAAATTAAAAAACTCTGATGGTTTTAGAGGTAATAGTGGGATAAAAATTATCTGGTTTCTAGCAACAAACCATCAGAAACTAAGCCACCTTGCCAGCCAAGTCTTTAATGGAAATTGTTTGCTAGCCTTTATTGAGGAAATAGTATTTAAACTCAGTTAAAATGGGAATTTACTATGTCTATATTTGTGGTTTCAATAATAAAAGGAAAACATAAACAGATGGCTCCAGCATACAGAGCTGATAAAAAATGTCAGTTAAACTAAAGAGCATACTGGTAATAAAATTGTGTCATCTAACATTCTAAGGGCAGAAATCTGTGGATATTTGAATGATAATACTAGGTAAATGCAGGCTTACAAGCTAGTAAGTCTGTCTGTCAAGGAATGTCATTGTGAGTTTAGCCTATTGAAAAAGCAGGAGAAATATCAGAGGATTAATAGAATGGCACATAGAGCATCACTGTGTGATTCACCAAATTTATGCACAAAGACAGCTGGATATCCAATATGAAAAAAAAATCTTTGCCATTCAAGAATTGAAAGGTGTTAGGCTTAATAACTAAGCTCCTGTCATATGAATTGTTTATTCAGAGAAGATTTGGTGGGTGTTACTTAAGGATTTCCCAGATATATCTATTTATCTCTATATTAGATGTGCTGCTGGCTACTTAGTCTTTTACATACAGTCAGAGTTTATGGGGTTTCACACAAATTTTATCTCAAAATTTGGACACTGAAACTGTAAGGGACCAGTTGTGTCCACTGAATGTTTACAAGCCCATGAGACCTTAGGTGATTTACCCTAGAGTACTGAAGGAGCTAGAAAATGTTATGGAAATACCTCTTTTGATCATCTTGAGAGTATTTGGGAGTCTGGAGAGATCCTCATTGACTGGAAGCTAGCAAATGTTATTAAAATCCACAAAAAAATACACAAGGGAACATCCAATAAAACAGAGACCTGTTAGTCTAATTGCGGTTCCTGGAAAAATTATGGACAGGTTTATGCTGAGTACTATTCAAAGAACAGTGCAATTGTCAGGCACAGTTAACACTGCTGCATAATCAGAAGGTCCTGTTTAACTCACTCGATATCCTTGCATGAGAAGCTCATCCACAGTGTGGCTGAAGAGAAGGTGGTGCATGTAGTTTTTCTGGATTTTAATAAGGTCTTTAATGCTGTCCCTCACAGCATCCTTCTGGACAAGTTGTCAAACTGTGGAATGAGTGAGTTCACGGTGCACTGGCAGAAGAACCATCTGAAGGGTAGAGCTCAAAGGGTTGTAAGTGCATAGGGCTACATCTGGCTGGTAGCCAATAACCAGTGCTGCTCCTCAGGGTTCAATGCTAGGGCCAGTTCTGTTCAACATATTTAACAGTAATCTGGCTGAAGCAGTCAAATGCACCATCAGTAAGTTTACAACCCAAAACTAGGAGATGTTGTTGAGGTTGAGGGAGCTGGGCCTGTTTGGCCTGGAAAAGAGGAGGCTCAGGAGTGATCTTATTACTGTCTACAACTACCTGAAGGGACATTGTAACCAGGTGGGGCGTGGCCTCTTCTCCCAGGCAACCAGCAATAGAACAAGGGGACGCAGTCTCAAGTTGTGCCAGGGTAGGTATAGGCTGGATGTTAGGAAGAAGTTCTTCCCAGAGAGAGTGATTGGCATTGGAATGGGCTGCCCAGGGAGGTGGTGGAGGCACCGTCCCTGGAGGTGTTCAAGAAAAGACTGGATGAGGCACTTAGTGCCACGGTCTAGTTGATTGGTTAGGGCTGGGTGCTAGGTTGGACTGCATGATCTTGGAGGTCTCTTGCAACGTGGTTGATTCTATGATTCTATGATTCTATGTGAGGCCTTGCAGAGAGATCTAAATAGATTGGAGAGTAAGGCTATGACTAATACTATTAAATTTAACACATCCCACTAGGCTATGACTAATACTATTAAATTTAAGACGTTCTAATAATAGATTTTGCACCTAGGTTGGAGTAACACCAGGCACAAATACAAACAGAGAGGAGTGCCTGGAGAGCAGCCCTGTAGAAAGTGATCTGGAGGTGCTGGTCAACAGGCCCAGTAGCAGTCAGCAGCATGTCCTGGCAGCCTAGAGGACAAACTGCATCCTGGGGTTCTGCAAATGCAGTGTAACCAGCCAGTCAAAGGAGGAGATGGGCCCACTGCATTCAGCACCGGAGCTGCCTCACCTGGAATACTGTGTGACCACATGATTTGCGAAGAATGTGAAGGCCCTCCAATGTGTCCAGAGGAAGGCAACAAAGCTGGTGGAAGGGAATGTTCTTTGAAGTGGCTAAGGACTCTGGGCTTGTCCATTTTGGAGAAAAGACAATAAGGGGCAACCTCATTGCTCTCTGCAGCATCCTTAAGAGGGAAAGTTTAGAGGGACATCCTGATGTCTTCTCCCTGATATTCAGTGACACGATGCATGAGAATGGCTCAAAGCTGCACCAAGGGAGGTTTAGACTGGACATTAGGAAACAATTATTTATTGAGAGGGTCATCAAACGCTGGAACAGTCTTCCTAGAAAGGTAGTCAATGAGCCAAGCCCCTCCATATTTAAGAGCTATTTGGAAAATGTCCCTAATAATATGCTTTAAGAAGTGGTTGTTTTCATTCCCTTCCAAATGAAAGTCTGTTCTATTCTATAATTCTAAAATATGCTGCTATAGTATACTTGTTACACATTGACAAGAAAGAATTCATTTTCCATTTGCAGACACCTATCACAGTTTCCAGGTATTTTTATACAATGAAGTGCAATACACACTCACTCATATAAACATCTACTTAACTAGAGGTCTAGATCTTCACCTTCAAATGCCTGAAGAGAAAGCAAAGATCCTGAGATTACAGTTCAAGATGCAAGTTTCAATCATCTCATTTTGTTTTGGGGCAGTTCATGATCTTTGCATTCAGGACAAACAATATGAAAAATGCAATTGGAAGATACCCTGAGGATTGTTTTGTCTTTGTGCAACTCAAATACTTAATTTTAGTTTAGCACAAACAGAATTTTCCCAAGAAAGAAACTGTGAAAGTAATCAACCTATGATGAGCTAAGTGCCCTCAGAAACTCAATCCACAGTTTCATGTGCACAGTTAGCTTTCTACAGTATTGTCTGCAGTGTAAAATACTTTCTGTGTTCTGAGCTCTTTGTGGAGATTTCAGTTTAGCAACCTCTGTACATGAATGTCCTGGAGTCCTGTACCCCTAAATTCCTCTCCTGCCCGGACTTCGGGGGGAAAGGGGAAAAGCCGCCTGGTTTCCCCCCCCCCTCGCCTGCCCTGCAGCCGTGAAGGGGGGGAGGACTGCCCCGTGAGTTCCCGCGCTGGAGCCAGGCTGGGATTGGCCGTGCGCTTTC
This sequence comes from Pogoniulus pusillus, assembly GCF_015220805.1. Classification (NCBI taxonomy): domain Eukaryota; kingdom Metazoa; phylum Chordata; class Aves; order Piciformes; family Lybiidae; genus Pogoniulus; species Pogoniulus pusillus. The sequence goes on along the minus strand of NC_087268.1, from coordinate 23,067,006 downwards.
GCGCCTAAGGTGTGGTAACTCTGCCCTTTGTCTAGCGAAGGTTATAAATATTGGGGGTCTTCCCGCCTTTGGGATTCCCGCTTTGGAGTTTGCCTGTGCCTGGACGTATGTCTCTGCCTGAGTTCACTCACTCCCCTGTGCCTGGACTGCAGAGAGACTAAGGATTCGCTTTCCTGTTAGGCACACCTTGTCTGCCTGACGACCCTTAACGACTCCTGCAGCCGCTGGAGGAGGAAGACAGACCGCACGAGCCAGCCTGAGTGAGTTATTTGGCTTAGCTTAATTTAGTAAGAAACCGCTATTAATTAATAGCTGAGTCCTTTTCCAACCTCTGACTTCCAAATATAGTCAGATTATTAATGGTATCCTTGTAGATTAATTCTCATGTAACTGAACCTGTTTATTAAACTAAATTAATCTTTGTATATATAGTTGTGGGGGCGGGTTTTGGAAAAAAATAAAAAATATCTATTTTTGATAAATTTTTGACTCGGCCACGTATTTCTGCCCTCTGCAACAATGAATTCCACACAACACTGACATTTTTGATGGTGGAATTATACCACATCTACAATTTTCTAGAGCAAAGAAGAAATTGACCAAAACTGATGTTGCACTGAAAAGGTGTTTTCAGGGTAAGGTGCTTCAAATAGCAATTTGATTTTTATAATTTCAGAAATTTTCAGAGAGAAAAGACTTCTCCACATTGCTGATGCTGAAGGCTATTGAAAAGCATTAATGTGTTCAGAATGTTTAAACGCATGAATATTTTTATACTGAAAATATCTCCATCTTAAATAGATAATATGTTGCATTTATGTTTTAGGATAAGCAAGAATCCTAATTTGTCTACATAAATACTTAGAAACTCTTGAAAATGCTTAGATTTTCTGCTAGGAAGCTGTTTTCTTTACCTTTTTTTGTAACTTCAATTCATAAAACAGTTTATTTCCTAGAATTTTTTGTAATACTGGCTCAGATATATCCATAATATAATTGCCTTTTGAAAATGTTGATCTACAGCTTTTAGAACTGTAAAGTTGAGGGTCTCCAGAGGCTAGAGAGGTACAGGAGGTATGTCAGAAAGTGTCTTTCATCCCTATACGTCCTTCATCCCTATAAAACTGGATGCAGAGTCAGATTCTTCCCTTTTTCCTTCCCTCTCTGCTCCTGGGAAGATGCACAGGCCGTTATCTCTTTGTGGGGAAGTGAGACTTCCTTCAGCACTGGCAATGCTGCCAACTCAGGGCCTAGATCCGCCTAATTGGGGTCTGGAGCTGCCAAGACAAATTTTAGCAGCAGATCTATGATTCTAAAGCTTTTGCCAGGAACAGGATCATAACACCTGCTACATCATAGCAGATGCCCCATTCTCCTTGCTCACTATGCTTTAGGAAACCAAACTCATAGAATCGTAGAATCAATCAGGTTGGAAGAGACCTCCAAGATCATCCAGTCCAACCTATCCCCCAGCCCTATCCAGTCAACTAGACCATGGCACTAAGTGCCTCATCCAGTCTTTTCTTGAACACCTCCAGGGATGGTGACTCCACCACCTCCCTGGGCAGCCCATTCCAATGCCAATCACTCTCTCTGGCAAGAACTTCCTCCTAACATCCAGCCTATAATTCCTCCGGCACAACTTGAGACTGCGTCCCCTTGTTCTGTTGCTGGTTGTCTGGGAGAAGAGATCAACTCCCACTTGGCTACAGCCTCCCTTCGGGTAGTTGTAGAGAGCAATGAGGTCCCCCCTGAGCCTCCTCTTCTCCAGGCTAAACCATACAGTATGATCCTCTACTTTTGAACACACACTTGGAGTTGACTCACACTGTGTGAATGTGTGAGTGAACTATGTGACCGAACAAGTGAACTTACTGTGTACAAGGTTATCTGCCACAAACAAATGTATCTTGATCCTGTAAACAGCAAGTCAGTAAATAAAATGACATCTAAGAAACACCTGCTGCACTGTGTGCTTATTACACACACATTGTAAACCCTCTTGGGGAAGTGGTCTTGAACCTGACCCCAGGTCCTCCTGACTCCTCTCCAGGGGTGGGTGTGAACCTGGCCCCAGGTGTAGAGGTTACTCCACTCCCACCTCCTGTCTAGCCCCCTATAAAAACAGAGGAACTTCATTTCCTCTTTCTCTCGCTCTGCCTCCCTGCTTGCAAGCACTGCTGCTCTTTGTTTTACTGCATGGCTGTCCTTCCACAAGGTGGACAAACTCATTGCCACCAATCTGATTGTATATCTATATATATATTGTGTCTTGTTTTTCCTTCCCTATATCTCTTTGTAACTCCTCTACCTCAAATAACTTTTATTTATTGTTAAAGTTTTGTCTTTTAACTTCCAAATCGAATTGGGACTATTTATTTGGGTGTGTTTTACTTTTTCCCCTCTCCATCTAGTTCCTGTTAGCTATATCTATTTTTTGAGTCTCTGGGAAATTTAAACTAGAACCGAGACACACACAGAGAGACACACACACTCAGACCTCAATTAGTGAAAAGCCATTTCACAAAAAAGATACCTTAGATATATGTAATACTCCTCATCAGAGGTTTCTCAGTTTGATATATATCATTAAAAAGACTCTTCCAAAACCAAATGTTGCCCTTTTTAACCATAGGAATCAAGTGCAAGAACAGCAAAAAGGTTTTTAAACAGAAGTTTATACAGTCACAGATCAGAATATAGGACTTAGTTCCTTACGAATGTTCTGTAAGTATTTTCTAATGCAGAATGCCAAAGACCAAAATACAAGCCTGTTCTCTGAACTAGATGATGTGAGGTCTCAACTTCAGTCTGTCATATCACAGATTAATATTCTAACACCTCAGCTAATTACTAATTTTGCATAGCCTCAAATACACCTGCATTTCTAACCCCCCCCCCTTCTGCCTCCTCTCTCCATCTATTTCTAAAGAAAAAAAAAAATCTGAGATTCAGCTAAGAACAGAATGAAAAAAATATGTACATTTTAGTGTTGGCAAGGATTCTTTCTTGTCCATCTGTACTTCCCACCCACAAAGATACAGAAGAACCAATATTCAAGCATCCTAAAAGATTCCTGCACTTCCATTCCTTTCTCCAAATATACTCCTTTTAGAAGAGGGTTCCTTTTGAAACCCTTTAAAGACTATCAGGTAAAAATATCTGAACTAAGATTTTTTGCATTGGTGTTTAAGAGTCCTCTAGTATTTGCTGGGAGATATCTCACATTAAACCAATATTTCACTTCATACCTATTGCTTTTTAAATCAATATAAGTACACATGAAACACTACAATAATCAAATCAGAATATCATAACAATAGAATAAAAATAGTAAAACAATTATACTTATCTGAGAAGAAGCTGTAACAGTGAATCATGCCTACAGTATAATGGATTATTGCACTTTAAACAGAAAACTTGATTGAATAAACCTATATGATTATGTCCTAATTTGCTATAATTTAATACTATTCTGATATTAAAACTCAGATGCTGATAAGCATCCATAATGTTTAACATCATTTGGTGGGGTCTAAAGTAATTACATAAATAAGGTAGCAATAAAAGGTTCAAGAGTTAAAAAAGCATAGTGTAGCTACACAACACATAGAGGGAAAACACTGAGAGGAACTTATGAGTAGAGACAGTTTTTATCAGAAAGACAATTCTATTTTTCAGCTATGGATGTGAATATAAGAAGAAATATTCAAAAAATGCAGCTGAAACAGTGTCTCTAGCTCCACAGCTAATTGGAGCTGCTAGCAGCAATGGCCAGCTAGACACCTAAATGGTACAACTAAGTTTGTAATAATGATTCAATCTCAGATGATAAAGTAAACTACAACGCAGCAGAGGTCAAACATAAGCAAACCATTCAGTACACCGGACCCCCTTGCCAGCACCAGGAGGAGGAAGTACAAGTCCTGCACAGGCCCTTACCATTGTAGCTGTGAAGGGGATATTGTCAATCACAGAGGAGGCCAAAGCAGACACCCAGAGCACTAAAATGATGGCCACTGCCAAACGCTGGTCCTCAGGAACCACCTGGAAGAGAAAGCAACCAAATTATAATTTTGGTGAGATTAGTGTTGCTCTCTTCCCCTCCATGGCATAACTGTAAATTCTTCATAGGTTTAGTTCATCAACATTCACTAAAAAGCATCTTAAAGATGCATCTTAAAGAAAACAGGTCAGCATTTAGGAACAAAACCACTAGTGTTTTTTTCTCCAGAAAATTTGAACAACTAGAAATACAAAGACTGATATTTCTAATACTGTGATTTCACACAATAAATACTTTGTGCAGCCGTGAATTTTCACCTCTACTTCTTTATACTTGTTTCCTGGGTTTTTGTTTGTTTGTGGTTTTCTTTGGGGGGGGTGGTGTTAAGCTAGAAAAGGCTCATCTTTTACTTTTATGGCTATGCTTTTATGGCTATGCTTATTCTGGCTGTAAACAGATACATATTAAACATTCCCTCCACCAAAACAGCGTAAGCTTTCTTGATATTGTATTCTCAACACAAGAATACAATCACTAAACTAAACATGAAAGTATTATTCATTGTTCTATTGAGGTAAAACTATTTTCATTACCTGTTAAATAACTGCAAACACTTTAAACATACCTTTATTAATAAAGCTGTCTGCTCTCCTATATAGTCTATTAGGTGCAGATGAGCCAATGCCTAAAAAATAGAGGACATTGGTATGAACTACTGAAGTACCCGATGAGGTTACCATTTGTTTCCAGTCGATGTAAGAAAATGCAATACTTTTTCCCGTTCACAAGATATTGATATTCATGTCACATAGCTTTGATACTAACTTTGCAATTAGTGGAAAGAAAAGCCACTGCGGAAATTGATAGCTGGATTTGCAGAAGGGGGTTGATTGTACTGGACTGACTGGTAGCATTACTTAAGAGTGTGTGACACAGGCATCAGAGAATGGCTGAAATTTAAGAGATCACATTTTTCAGTGGACACATGCTTTTGAATATCTAAATGTGACTGATTTTAAACCATCTTCATCAAAAGACAAGTATAGATAGTTTATTATGTGCTTAAAAGGTCTGTTGAGATCAGGTATCTTACACTCAACCTCAGATGAAGAAACTGGAAAACAAAATACATGGTTCTGTTAAACAGTTTTCTCAAATCCATGAGAACCAAGAGTACTCAATTGCTAAAATCAGATATATTGGGTGAATGGAAATCAACACTGAGGCGGCAGCACTTGAAAGACAGGAAAAAACATCTTTCCAATGCTCAAGTCAGGCACCTGAACCAAAGAGACAAAGCCCTGTAAGAGTGTGGCCCAGTGAGAGCCTGGATCAGTGTGCTTTTCCCTCCCTCCAAGAGCCGTTCTCATTTGTACAGACAGAGGATACAGAATCTTCACAGCTGTGGAGAAGGAAGGATCTATTCCATCAAACCACAAGGCAAAAGGGTGATTTTAAATCATGAGAGTCAGCCTTTAATTCATGTTGGGTTTATTTTCTTACAAGTGTCCAAAATGAAGTCCTATTTTCAGGTTGAATAAAGTATATCTATTTTATGATTTCACTTAGCTGCTGTGCCTCACTCACAGTCTGTTCTCACACAGAGCTGCAGAAGTCAAGCCACGCAACACAGCTCCATATAACCCACACACTTAACAGTCAGAGTCCTTCGGAGACATCTAAGAAGGCAACTGAATGCTGGAATTTTGAGCAGTATCACATATCAAATTTGTCCCAGAAATTATGTTTCATTTTAAAAATGCATTGCACAAGAAAAGGTAGAGCCACACTTAAGCACACATCATGGAAAAAACAATCGATAAAATTGTGAAATATGTGCATGTATCCCTTACACTAGGGGGAAAAAAAAGTACACTTTTTCTGACTGTAACTTTTCAGGATAAAGTTTCTTAAGAAATTAAATTTTGTTGGCAATTTTAAGTTACTATTTTTATTCTATGCTATCTGTGTTTCTTTATCAACTCACAGGTTATGACCATGACTTTTTAAATGCATTAAAAAAGCAATATTCTTAATGAACAGTAGTATTTTTTCTGCAATTGCTTTGTGATCACAATTCATCAGAAACTTTTTAACACATGATTGGGAGCAATTAGAGCCCAGAATTACACTCAATTAACCAATGCTGCCTTAGCACTTTATTATCTATTAACAGAACATATAACTTTTCAGTAACACTTGCAATTTGGTCTGAAATCCAGATTTGGTGCTACAAATGAGATATTCAGGAAAGAGGGAAGGGAGTACACAGCATGTACATTACTTCTACAAGACATTCTGGCTGCAATTGGAAAGTCAGCAATTAGCACCCTACTGCTAATTAGCACCCTACTGCTGACCTCCTCTGGATATGAACTGCATGGAGGGTCTCCTAGATCTCCTAAGAGAACTAAGTATTCCTACACTAACTGGTATCTTAGAATCATAGAATCAACCAGGTTGGAAGAGACCTCCAAGATCATCCAGTCCAACCTAGCACCCAGCCCTAACCAATCAACTAGACCATGGCACTAAGTGCCTCATCCAGGCTTTTCTTGAAGACCCCCAGGGACGGTGCCTCCACCACCTCCCTGGGCAGCCCATTCCAATGGGAAATCACTCTCTTTGTGAAGAACTTCTTCCTAACATCCATCCTATACCTACCCTGGCACAACTTGAGACTGTGTCCCCTTGTTCTATTGCTGGTTGCCTGGGAGAAGAGGCCACCCCCCACCTGGCTACAATGCCCCTTCAGGTAGTTGTAGACAGTAATAAGATCACCCCTGAGCCTCCTCTTCTCCAGGCTAAACAGGCCCAGCTCCCTCAACCTCTCCTCATAGGATTTGTGCTCCAGGCCCCTCACCAGCTTTGTTGCCCTTCTCTGGACATGTTCCAGCACCTCAACATCTCTCTTGAATTGAGGAGCCCAGAACTGGACACAGTACTCAAGGTGTAGCTCCTCTCTGACAGCTCAAAATAGAGTTTTACTGCAGAAAATATAATTTGCTGGTTTAGACCAAAGTTTAATTCATGAGACTGTTTTATGAAGAGTATGTCATGATAGCTGTTGTAAATCAACTCTGCCTGAAGGAATTAAGGTAAAATGTCAATTTTGACTACAAAAGTGAGCAAAATACTGTATCCCAGAGAGGCCTAGGAGCTCATGCCACAGAAACAGAAATATTTTACAATCTGTAACAGGCACTTGTGAACAAGGACCAAAAAGACAATTGTAGAGACAAATTACCTGAGGATACAATAGAAAGCAAGAGAGCTATAAAGAAATTCCAACTTTTTCATTGCAAAAGAACTGCCAGACTGGGCTGATAAGCACCTGAAGGCAGAATATCCAAGCATGCCCCTGTGGCTCTGGAACTCAAATCATATTTTCCAAAATTTCTCACAGCCTAGGTCCCACACAGGATTTCAAATGTACCTTGTAATAGGAAAGGGAGCATTTGTAGCAGTAGGGAATAGATTCTAGACTGGGAACTAAGGCAAAGGATCTCCCGGGTGAAGAATAAAAGCTGACAATTGCTGAATGCTGATGCTACAGGTTGAGTCTCTAGGGGACTGGGAGGTGGTCTGGAACCTGACTCCAGGTCCCCCATGGCCCATTCTGGGAGGTGGTCTGGAACCTGACCCCCAGGTGCAAAAGGTTACATTTCCTTTCTGCAACACTATAAAAGCCAGTAAACTGCCTGTTTGCACTCTCTCTGCCTGCCTTGCCTGAAGAGTGACACTCTCCCTGCACAGCTGCTACCTGCCCATCTGGGTTTGTATGTCTTTTTTGTAGCTGTTTCCCTTCTCTTATACCTCTGTAATTTCCCTTACCTTAAATACCCTCTATTTATTGTTACAGCTATTTTTTTAACTTCCACAATTGGTACTAGATTGTTTTCTTTGAGTGTTTTACCCTTTTTCAGTCTTTCTACTTAATTCTTTTCACAGAGGAAGGAGGAGGGGCATCCTGTATTTAATTGTGTTCCATTGGGCTTTGGGTCTGTGGGAAGCTTTGAACTAGAACAGCCTCGATCTTGGAAAGATTTATTATACTTCAACTCATATCTTTGTTTTGACTTGTTTCTTCTTGACGTTCTTAACCTAAAGGAAAGAAAATGGCATTTGGGAATGACTATCCTCTCCTGCTAATCCAAAACAGATTCAAGTCAAAATTAGCAGCTAAGAAACTTAGAACACTTTCCTCCTGCACTTACAGGGAAGAATTTAATGTCTCCCACCTTTTCCTTAATCTCTGTACAGATTTATTTCATGACCTTAAACTCATACTATTCTAGAAAGCCAGGAAATATACTTTCATTAGGAAACCTTCACTGGTCACTTGAGAAACTGCAAAAACATAGTAAATTACAACAGCAGTATCTGAAGTCTGGCAATAAATGGCAGGTTACTTCCTGTGCGTCTTACTATGTTATTGTACGGTCGTGCAACACTCAAAAATCATTCAAACCATACTAAAATAATAAATACATTGGAGAATGCAAACAGTAAACCATTAGAGCAGCAGAAGACAAAATAGATTCAATATGGATACTCTAGAAGTGATAGAAAATGCAAAGCTAATATGCTGGATACAATAAAGAAATTAAAATTGCCTGTACCAATGGGTGTAAAAAAAAAGTCAACATTTCCTGATAAGTTTTATACCTAGCAGCTCACAAACAAGTTTCCTAATGATAATCAGTTTCCATTAATCTTCTCAGAGGTTAAAAGATTGACATTAATGAGAGATAATTGAATTATTCACTCTCTATTTCTTCATATTTTGTCCCTTTTAAAGTTGATTACTCTTTTAATAGGTGCCTGTTTACAGATCCTTGGACTCTGTAGTTCCTGGAGGGAGCAGGAAGGAAGGAGGCTACGTGAGCAAATTTTCTATTACAGCTTTCCCAGCCTGCCTACTTGGACAATTCTCTACCCATGGCAGTGGTCAAACCAATTGTGTTTCTATGACCTTATAACATAGTTTAAACCAAACCACTCAAAGAGACCAAACATTCTAAAAGCCTAATTGACAAGTAAATGTGAGTATTCTTACATACAATTATTCGTACATGTGAGCTAAAAATAAATCCTCTTAGACTATACAAAAGCATCAACCAGTAAATAAAATGAGATATACACATGTCTGGGCTACTCCTAATAGTCAAGCAGACAAACACAATGAAGCATTTTAAATAGTAAAAGTCTTTTGAAATTACAATGCATATTCATATGCATACAATGCATATTTCTATGAAATCTCTTAGGTTATTTAATAGCCAGCACATAGTAGACACCATTAAGAACATTCTTCAACCCTGGTTTATTTTTTTTCTTGAATGTTTCCTACAACTCTGCAGATACAGACCTCCAATGAATGTGGAAATTAAAATTCTCCCTATATGACAATGGCTGTTAGGCACCTTCAGTAAATAAAGGAGAGTAAGACCAGGTTTACAGTGAAAAATTAAATATTAAAGAGATCCAGCCAGTTTCCACCCCTCTGCAATTTGTATCTATGACTGCACTTGATATACAGTATTATAGGAGTGAATCTGCAGGAGGGCTCTGCCTAAGAACATAATTCACATTTTAAATCAATTGTAACACTTCAGACTTTAGAAATCAGAGAATCTTACCTCCATGAGAACAAACAATGCTGCAAAGAAAAGTAGGGTTGCCCACTCAACTCTGTTCAATATCATCTCAAAATCATGGATGTCTGCTAGCACTAGCAGCCAAATGGCTCCCAACATAGCAATCCAGCCTGCATCATAAAAAAGAACATCACTTTACACTTCACAGACTTGTTAGGCACTACTAATTTTTGCCACATTTTTGCTTTAACGGTGTAGCAGAAAAGGTCACAGCAGAGGATGGATGGTCTCTGCTTTCAATTTAAAGTAAATTGGAAAAGAAAAAAATGGCAAACAAGGCACATTTGGGTCACTCTCAATAATCAGTGGGTTTGGTTCCTAGAGAAATCTTTACATGTTTCAGGGATTGGATAGAGTTCTGGAACTCCCAAAAGGCCAGCTGCATCTCCAGGGCCTTGAAAACTCATTGCTATGTGCTCCAGAAGATAAATAGAGAGGAAAATAAAGCAGAAGACAGAGTGGCTTTAAATAGCAAAATAGTCTGTCTCCAGAAATCATCCCTTTGTACATCCTGAAATGTTTTAAGACAGCTACTTAGGTAACTGATTGAGAGAAAATGGAAATCAAATGCACAATAAGCTAGAGGACACAACCAGCAAATCTTCTGTCCAAGCGCTTTCTCTCTGCACAATTAAAATGCTTTCTGGAGCTGTTTGATTCTTCTGGCACATTTGTCTTGAATGATAGAATGGAATTTCAGCCATGAAACAAAAATAATTTAGGTGTTTTTTTGCTCTAACAAAGCTCCTTTTTCTGTCTTTTTTTTTTCCTAAGTAGGAGACGTGGGTTTTTTTGTTTGTTTGTTTGTTTGTTTTTTTACAAAAACATAATCCAGACTTGCATGGAAATAAACCCTCCCATCTCTTCAAGTTATTTCTTTATGAAAACTGTTTCATACACCTCATCCTATTTCACATATTCACAATCAGAAAATGATGAAGTCACAGAAATGCAGAAGAAGTGAGGAAGAGACAAAATTAATAATCTTCTCTGGCAAAAAAAAAAGGTATACCCAAATATGATTTACAGAGAATAGATCCTTGCTACAAAGCATATAGATAAATAAAATAAGCCCTCTCCAACAGTTGTCAGAAAACTCAGAAGACCAATTCATAAAAATTTAGGCCATGCAATTTACAGATCATGCACAAGTGCTTTTCCCTTTAAGTTAAAAGAAGAAAGAGATCCAGTTTCACATTAAGTTGTATTCTATTTAAATCCTAATAAAATATAAAAGAGGCAAAGATACCAAAGGTTTTTACTGTTGATGATGCTGTAAACATGAACAATTTCTGCTGAAGAATCCTTTAGGCACTCCCCAATCAAAGAATACATTTTGCTCTCTCAAGTACATTTCAGGAGCTGTCAGACATAGCACACTCTTTAAATGAGAATTTCAGGTTAGATATAATCAGTAAAGAACATCTGCTGAAAATACTGCAGCTCAGTGCAGTCAACCAGACCTACTCAAAAGACAAGACCAGCAGTTCAGGAGTTACTCTGCCTGGTCTGTTTGGCAAGGAAAATTGAGACAGCTAGTTTGACAACAGCTCTAGCTTTCGCTCTACTTTTCATGCTTTAATATGAATGTGTTTTCTGCCATGTTTTTTGTGCAGCAGTGAAATAATATATCTTGCACTGTTTGGATCCAAAATCACAAGCTCTTCAACTGATTATCTATTTCTGTCTTCTAAAACACCTCCAAGTGCCATCTACACCCCAGTTCAGCTCTGCTCTTGATGTCCCTAACCTGGCTTCTGTCCTTGTTGATCACTTGAAATGCATTTTCCAGCACTATAAATAACTTTTCCCTTCCCCAGATGCCTCTTGATGATCCTTCTTGAAAAGTTTCCACACAGTTGATCACTTCAGTCTTGTTTTTTCTTCGAAAGTGACTCTTGCAATAAGTTTTTCTTTAGCTCAGTGCAAACCTAATCTACAGGGAAAGCCTTGCAAGGGAGTGTCATGAAAGGCCAAAATAAACCAGATTAGGCCTAAAGATGTCCTGGCTTGCTCAGACATGTTTTTCTGTTCCTCCTGCTTCTGCTGTTGGGGGAAGTGGCTGCAGGAAAGGAAGACAAAAGGCCCTGACACCTCAAAATCTTCTCTCCTTCCAAACTTCTTTACAGGGTACCCTCACATGTTAATACACTTGTTTGTGTTCTGCCCTAAAAAGGTAAAAGCAAGCCCTGGTTTCACCTATCACCTAATATGGTCAGTTTTGGCAAAGTACCATTCTTATTGGCTGATCTGTGGCCAAAGGCCCATTAATCTCAAGCTGTATTGATGAAAAGGGAGGAACAGGTAAACACAACATGCTCTGCTTCAGTGAGCTTCTGCTTCATTGCTTTCTGCCATTGCATCCTGCCATGTTCTGCAACATTCTGCCTGCTACATAATAACAAGCCCTGATGCTTTGGGTTTGCCTGCCTGGAAGCTGCCTTGTCTCAGTTTATCAGAGGATTGGCATTAACTGCCCCATGCGATAGGCTTGCTTAGCCAGTGCAACATTGTGCCAGTCTGCGTATCTGCAAGACATCCTGCCCACATGCCTGCAAAACTCCATGCCAAGTCTGGAGGCAAGAGGAACCAAGATAAGGACACAAATTGTCTGCTTCTCTCCCAGCACCCTTATTAGAGCCTGGGAAGCCTCACCAGCTAAGAAGATATTGACAGAATTCCTTGCAAGTGTTTGGTTCCTGTCTGGAAACTGTAGTTAGCCCCAGGAATCCAGAGGTATAATCTTTGTGAGTAAATACCTCAAAAGCCTCTTAGCAAAACTCTGCAAATTTTGAGTGAATCCAAGTGCCTTCTACCTTAAGAAGAAAGGAGCTTCTTGAGTTCCTCTGGTGGGCAAGCAGTATAATCGACCACATGAACCTCTTTTCCAGTTCTAATTGTTTAATATTTCTATTATTGCTAGTTATTTCTTAAGTGTTCTAGAGTCTGTTTTCCTTTGTGCAATGCTTTTATGACTGTTGCAAAGAACTTATTATTAAAAATACTGGGTGGGGGTAAGAGTTCTGAATATCAAAATTAATAAACTATATATTTTTTTTAATAAAATCTCTCACTCCATACCACCATTACAGGCACTCAGTATGAAGGACTAGGAAATGTAATAGTTTGGAAGCAGAAATATCACCCTGTAGGTAAAAACAAAGCCAAATCTAAGCAGAGAGAAGAAAAATGAAGGAATTCTTTATCCCAAATTTTGTAGTTTCAGCTTCTACAGTGTTCCTAATACAGATTTCGAGGAAAATCTGATTTGAGTGCCTCCTTGGATCAAAAATTGACCTCACAGACAGCATTGATCACCTCCAAAGACAGAAACATTGCCATGCTGTAAACTGAGCAAATCTGTTCCTTGTTTTGGTCACAGTGATATAATCAGAGTGCACAGGCAAAATAAGCTCATGCATGGGCTCTGCAAATGAGGAGCAGAGTTAAACACAAAAGAAAGCAGGGTGGGAAAAACTAGTCCCAAATTTTCTTGTCAAGAATGACATTTTATCACTCACTAGAAAGAGAGTGCAGAACTAATCAAAGAATGGAAATACTTTGTTGTTTAGGATGAATACTGAATTGTTGAATTCTGGTATGAAATGGAAATACTTTTTTTTCCCCCTGCACTGAAGTCTGTGTATATATATAAGACTTTCCAAAACCAGTTACAGGCCACAGGGAGAGCTGTGCTCACAGAGTTCCCAAAATGGCAAGGGAAACTGAGAACAGTCTTTTCTTCTCTACCATGTTTTTTTTGCTAGCATAGCTAATTTACTGTCTTCCCAAAACCAAAGTGAATCTGTTCATGCAAATGAAATAGTTATTTGCTCTAAGGACGAAGAAAGCATAATTTTTTCTGACTGTCATCCTGACTGTTCTTTGAATTCCAGTAAAGAAGACTGGCCCCAACTCCACATTAAATAAAGACAATCATAAATCTTGTTAGAAGGATACTGCAACAGAAAGTAGATGTGTGCAGATCAGGACCTTGGTAGCAGAATTTGAATGCTATTTTGTACAAACCTAGATGACATTGTGTTTTGCATGCTAGTACAACAAGGTGAATAATTAAAGAACAACAATTTCTCAATAGTTCTGGAACAATCTGTGATAATATCTTGGCTTTATTTCTACACTTCTGCCTCACATGAAAACAAATCAGTTTGAACATGATGTACAGAGCTATCAATTATTTGCTAAAGCTAATATTGAGAGAGAATTGAATTGCACAAGAGGCAGATAGAGTCAGACATTTTCCTGCACCATGAGAATTATCAGCATGCATTGGCTCCACACATGTAACTCTCTATGAGAGAGCAGTGCCCTGCCTTACAATGTTCCTTGGGGATATGGACAGGCAAGGGAGATGTCGTCGGGCAGTACTCTAGCAAGTACAGGTCTCCACAGGATCAAACGTGTCAGCTGCCAGTTGTAACTGCAAGGAGCTTATTTCAACCTACACACATGTTCTGTATTTTGCTTCACCTGCTATGCCTGCAAGGAAGAGATGCAGTTACCCATCTCTCAGAGTGCAGAGAAGAGAAGAGAAAGGAGGAATTCTCTTCAGGAATTTGAAAGACCATGTAAGATGCCCTTTAGTACCACAGTGTGGTTCCAAGCACCTGGCAACTGGACAGGAGTAAAGTCTTGTGAAGCCTTACAAACACAGCAGACAGTGTATGCCACAACTGCTAAAGTCCTCTCCGCTGAGCTGCTTCTGAAAGTTAACTACAAATTTAGTGGCAACTTGCCTAAGTGGGCAGGTTTTCCAGGCTCTTCTGAGGCCTTCCTATGTACACTTATGACAGCGACTATACTGTATCAGTGGTTTATGTATTTGGATAACTTTGCATTTGCCCCGGATTCAATTTGAAGCATTCTTTCCTTTTGAAGAATTGAAAGCACTAGGATGCATTAAAGACTGGCTTCTCTGTTCATTTATTTTCTAGCTTACTGGGCCACAAAAGACAGCCAGAAGGAAGAGAGAGAAATAGAAATAATTTCAAAAAATAGCTTCTCATTACTATAGCGAAAGCACAGCTCATTTATAGTTCCACAGACCACTTCCTTTACTGCCTTTTAGTGCCACTGTTTCACAGTTGATGTTCTGGAAATAGAATATGGAGAGAAACTAAATCTAAATTCCATCTCATCACTGATACGGTACCTGTTTAAGACAGTGACAGTTTCTATTTATTTCAGGAAAAATAAAATGAAATTTTATTACAAAATGCACTTTACAAACTATAATGCATTCTTCACAGAAAAGATTCCCATGATTTCTGCTTGGGACCAGAGGAGGTAGGAGGGGAAGTACAGTACAGAGAGCTTGAGTGCTTTGCTTTTCTCATACACTTTACGCAGCAGGAAAAACACCTTTGGAACAGTAAATAGCTCATGACGAACAGAATACAATTGCAATCCTACTCAAAAAAAAAAATCCTCTTATTTTGAAATAATCAAGCAGAAGAACTTGAAAATAGAAAATAATCTAATAGAATCAAATAGAAGCCTAGAATATGTGGGAGGAAGGCAGGTGAAAGAGAAAGAAATAAAAGAAGAATTACTATGTAATCTGTAGATCTTTCAAATGTTCATTAAGAAAAATTTGTATTCCTTAGTAAAAGTAATTTTGGCTGACCTGCTACCAGCTCAAAGTATAATAAGCTTCCTTCTAACTATGTGAATATGTAGACTCTGTATGTGCACAGAATTTGAAATAGTATATTTATGAATACTGAGGGTACACATCTTTGCAGAAATTGAAATGCACTTGAGACATTTGCACTGAAAACCAAAGCCAGGATACCACTGCACAATCTCAGTGCTAGGCTGGGCAAAACAGTGTGCTGATCAAGAAAACACAGACACAGGGTACCACGTTTAGGTAGGAAGAGGTAATACTGTACAAACCCAAGGTGGGAAGCAACTGGATGCCTAACAGTTCTACAAAAAAGACTCAAGAAATACAGTGGATCACAATGGAACACAATGCATCACTGTAACACAGAACCAGGACAATAGTAAAGCAAATCCTGGGAAGCAATGTTGAATCTCTTCAACCCTGGTAAACCCTGAGAACATATACATCAACATACATGTCCATTAGAAAATCTAAGGCAGGTAAGTAAGCACAATCAACAGCCTGAAAAGTTGACGTTAAAGGATATGTTTAAAGAATTGAGGTTATTCAGCTCAAAGATTAGAATGCTAAAGGGGTCCTGACAAGTCTTCAAGCTACTAGGTGGCTTCAGAGAGCAGAGAGCAGCCTGTTGGTGATGGGCAGTACTGGACTGGACATGAAGAAAATTTAGGCCACAATATTCAAGGTCACATATTTATAGTGATTGGGGTTTTCTTTAAATCAGCTAGACCAGCTTCTGCCAGATGAAAATACAATGCCCCAATCTGTAAACAACAGGACAGACCTACCAATTTTTTAGACATTCGTCACTGAGCAAAGCATAATATTATTTTTTGTCTTTACATTCCAACTGCTTAATCAGAAGGAGCACAATTAACTCCACAATACCTTAAAATTTAGTCTAAGTATGTATGCTAGTCCTTCACATGCTATGGTGTGGCTATAACAGCCTGGAGAAGGCTTCATGGAGACCTTACAGAGGCCTTTCAGCAACTGAGGTGGCCTACAAGAAAGCTGGGGAGGGACTATTTACAAAGGCACGTAGCACTCAGACAAGCAGCAATGGTTTTAAGGTAGATGAAGGTAGATTTATACTGGACATTAGGAAGAAGCTCTTTACTAAGAGGGCAGTGTAACACTGGAACATGTTCCCCAGGGAGGTGGAGGCCCCATCCCTAGAGACATTCAAGGTCGGGCTGGATGGGGCTCTGAGCAACATCATCTAGTTGGGGATGTCCCTGCTTACTGAAGCAGGCCTGGACTAGATGACCTCTAGAGGTCCTTTCCAACCCAGTGCATTCTACGATTCAAGAATTCTACGTCAAGCATACACTCAGTTACATTTCTACACAAGGGTATAGAAACACTGTGGTGGAAAAGTTACATAAAAGAAATATTGCCCTTATTGCTTGTTCAACTCACAGAATGTATTTTTTCTGTAGTTATGCATGTGAATTAAAGTGTCCTGCATTTTGTTTAATCAACTATGTCTGAAAATATACACCCTGAGATAACTGTTTCTAAGAAATATTTGCTCTCAACTGACAAGCACCTTTTTATCTTTGATATTCTTTTCTTTTAACAAAGTTGCCTCCTTACGAATCAATTTGCAGGTCTTTTGAGTACTCTGTTTTCATAGGCTTAGCTTCATAGAAATTGTTTTTTGTTGGTCTGTGCTATTTGTAGCACCACAGTTTAGGGCTGCCTCTTGAGGAGAAAACTGTGATGGTGACAGTCCAGGGCAACTTGCTCTACAACAGAAAATGCTGAGTACAGTACAAGAGGATTAAAAGAACGTGGAAAAAAAAGTAGGTGTAAACTGGAACCCCTTGCAAAGCACAAGAAGCAGAGACCTATGCTGAAAGAAGGTAATTGCAACATTAAAAAAAACAAACAAACAAAAAAAAAAAAACCATAGCATAGAACAATGAAGCAGAAGACTAGCTGCTCTGTAATCACAGATCACCACATGTGCATTAGGAAAGGATGTGGTGGACTGTTGCATAGCAGTAACACCATGAGAAATCATATCCAGTGTTGTATTGCAATGTCAACACCCAACTTTGTTAATTCTCCAAATACAGTTGCATAGCTGAGATAGCATGGCATTCAAGATAGATATTGCTATAGCTAGACACGGTGTCTCCAAGGAAGATGTGCTGACAGATATATAGCTGTGTATATTGCTCCAATCCATAAGTCTAAAAAATTTATGGAGTTATCTCAGTAAAGGTCACTGAAAATAAAATCGGTCTGTTGCCATAGCCTCACTGACTGTTGTGAACCAAAAATAAATTGAGAAGATGCAAATATCAAGACAGAGAAAAGGTCAACTTTTCTAGAGTTAAGCAATAAAGCACAAAAGCTGCTACACCAAACATATCTGTTACTGAACCTTGGTGGTTTTTTTTTTCTAATCAAGTGTATGAGCAGCTTCAAGAGCAGATGATATCTTCTGTACTTGTAAAGATGACTGCACAGTTTCAAGAGCAAAATATTCTGGAAACTAAGAAATTAAGACTGCAAGGATTATGGAAAACAGATTCCTCTTATTTTCAAGAGCAAATGAAAATTGTTCTAAGAAGAAATAACTAAGATCTGGATGAGGCTTTCTGAGTCCAAGTTAATACTGACTACTTCAGCCAGCTCCATTCCAACATTTTCTTTGTTGCAAGATAATTGCTGAAAATAACGATTGTGACAGCTTTAAACACAGTTGATAATTCAGTATTATTTGAGACATGGCTTAGCATCTATAAACTCTCCTCAGCTAAAATGATTAATGTCGCAGACTCTAGATAATCTGGTAAAGAATATTATATCAGTGACAAATTAAAGAGCAAATGTGGACAATGAGGATGTAATGGTGTAACATTCTAAACTTAATAATGTAGTTTTTGTCTTTAAGCCTACATTTTGTCACATCTATGTCATTCACCAGTTTTATAGATTGCCTGGATTTTCTGGTTTGTTTATTTGTATTTTTAAGAACTAAACAATTATACATCAACTTATTAAACCTACATTATTTTTCTAGCGATTCATACAATAATTCCTCAGTAAAATTAAGTATTTCTATAATAAATCTTTCATTTCAACTATTGCTCAAATTAAACTAAACCCAAACATTTCCAAACTACAAACACTTTCTTATTCTCCTTCTCTATGGGTACAAACAACTAAAGATTTAGAGTTAATTTTCTCTGTTCCTGCACAGATAATTCTATTCTTGCAAACAGTGTCAGACTTATACTACTCTACCACCATACAGGACAGTATCACAGTATCACCAAAGTTGGAAGAGACCTCACAGATCATCAAGTCCAACCCTTTACCACAATTCTCAAGGCTAGACCATGGCACCAACTGCCACGTCCAATCCTGCCTTGAACAGCCCCAGGGACGGCGACTCCACCACCTCCCCGGGCAGTCCATTCCAGTGCCCAATGACTCTCTCAGTGAAGAACTTTCTCCTCACCTCGAACCTAAATTTCCCCTGGTGCAGCCTGAGGCTGTGTCCTCTCGTTCTGGTGCTGGCCACCTGAGAGAAGAGAGCAACCTCCTCCTGGCCACAACCACCCCTCAGGTAGTTGTAGACAGCAATAAGGTCTCCCCTGAGCCTCCTCTTCTCCAGGCTAAACAATCCCAGCTCCCTCAGCCTCTCCTCATAGGGCTGTGCTCAAGGCCTCTCACCAGCCTCGTCGCCCTTCTCTGGACACGCTCAAGCATCTCACTGTCCTTCCTAAACTGGGGGGCCCAGAACTGAACACAGTACTCAAGGTGTGGTCTAACCAGTGCAGAGTACAGGGGCAGAATGACCTCCCTGCTCCTGCTGGCCACACCATTCCTGATGCAGGCCAGGATGCCATTGGCTCTCTTGGCCACCTGGGCACACTGTTGTATCGATCAGCACCCCCTGATCCCTTTCTCTTTGGCTGCTCTCCACCAACTCCGACCCCAGCCTGTATCTCTGTATGGGATTGTCGTGGCCATAGCATAATATGGTTTACACTACTTGATTCCAGATGAGAAAAAAAGTTCCAGAATACCATTTTAAAATGTAAAAGATAACAACCTTTGGATGCTTTGACATTAACAGTCCTTTCATGTTGATGGGATCTGTTCAACCCTTTCTTGGCCCTATGCCCCTTTGTCTGTAACCATTTGCAAATCTTTTGGAACTGAGAAGTTCTGAAAAGCTGTGGGGAAGTGGTTCGACTTTAAAAACATTTTCATTCTTCTAAAGAAACCTTTTAGTTTATGTTCAAATGCATCTACATGCTCTGTTGCCAGGCTCAGATAAAAGCTGGGGGGGAACGTTTATTAGATGTCTTTTTAGAATGCTTCCTAGGATGCAAATTCAGACCAAAACCAGAGAGTACATTCATTTCACTTGTCAATATTAGCTCTTCCAGCTTGTAGCATTCAATGACTTAATCAAAGATCTATAATACTAAGTTTTCTGTCATTGCTCATGTAAGATTTTGCACATACTGACCCTGTTGATCACTCCCTTATTTGTTAGGAAAGAATCACTGCTGCAGTGAGTTCCTTACTGAAAATGGCACAGAAAAGAAAATGGGTGGAGTTAGTTGTTAAAATCTTAGTAGGCTGCACTAATGGAGAACTAACATCAGTGTTTCTGAGCCAAGTAAATATTGCATGGAACTTCTAACTTTCTGTGATTCAGTAGCAAGTCCAGGCAAGTTTGTGAACCTCTTTAGGACCGTGCTGCTTGCTCTTCATCACAGAGCAAGATACCAGACAAGTACCACTCTCTTCCAATTGTTATTATAATTACTGGTTCAACTATGCAAATTGCAGTCTAAGCCAATATTTGAGTGTGTTCACTTACAAAAACAGGATGAAAATTGGGAAGTATTATATGGAGTAAGTTCAGATTCAGAGCACTTCCCTAAGTTTGGGGTGTCACTCCTCTTTCCAGGATAAGACAAAAATGATGCTACAATTTAGGTACTATTCTCTGCAGATGTAATTTGGTAGGAGGTATGTTCTACTGAAGCCTTTTCCAATTTTCTGATTTCTTACACGAATTTCAACAGTTTTTTGTGTAAATTATGGAAATAGGCCAGAAAGTATGACACCTTGTATCCAAAGGAGTGACAGCAGGAGGGGTTTTTAATCTATGGCATCTGAACACACTTCTGCTTTAATGCTTTAGTAGTAAAATAAACAGAAAGTCTGTTTATTTATTTGGCCTACCAAACAAATAGAAGTCAATTTAAATCAAATTAAATTAATTATCTTGCTGCCTTTCTACTATGCCAGTCACAATATAAAAAGTTTCAGTGACACAAGATGCAACTACTTAAGGTAAATCACAAAAAAAAAAAGAGAGTTCCAGATCCTGAAAAGTATCTGCTGCACAATTTGAAGACCAGGCTACAGTCAGAAGTGAAACCACAGTGGACATAAAAGACACAAAGGAGTTTTCCAAGAGAAACTAGATTGAACTATATTTAACTATGAGGTCTCAGCAAACAAGATAATCTTTGTAAATATTGAGGGATTTTAGGTTTAGAGAAAGGACAACAGGGAAAATTTAGATCTAGGATGTTTACTTGACAGAAGTGATGCAGAATGTTGATTTAAAAAACTTGTTGTACTACCCAGAAAGGTCGTAGTGATCACATTAGTTTGTTAAACTAATAAAACCATACATCTTTTTAAAGTTCATAAGTTCAGGGGGTTTGATAACACTGTTTTGGTTGATAAAACCAAAACTGATTTTTGTTAAAAGTCAACCCCCTAAATAATTAATTTTCAAGCCAAATGTCCATCTAACTCTTGAGATTTGGGGTTTTTTACGTATCTATGACTAAAACTTGGTATAATTTGAGAAGATGCCCTCTGGCATACAAAAAGTGAAGTGGCATGGGTAAGGTGAATCATTTCACGAGTTAGACTTCTAAATTAGGTCAGATGAATCACATTTTCACCAATTATTAACCTCCTCCAGAGGTTATTTTAAGGGAAGCTGAAGGTAATTAGCTTAAACACTGATGTCTGAAGGATCACAGATGCCAATGGCACCAAAGATACCAGAAACGGCTCAGGCAATAGCATGAAGTCAGAACCCCTCTGCAGAAACAAAAAAGCCTCCTTCAGGGTTTAGTTTCAAACTTTCTCTTCTTCTAGGGTTGGAGCAAATAGTAGTCTGACATTATGGAAGAATTCAATGAGTTCAAAAATTTCTCCCTGTTTCCTTGCACAAATTATTAATTTATCAGAGGAACATAAGAAGGTCCATAGATGATGATGGCAAAGATTCAACTAAGCAGAAGCCATATCTCCACAAGGGAAAATAGCATCAATAAAGACAAACTGAATGTACAAATAAGAAAAATGTACAATTGCATTTCTCCTGATATCTTTCCAGCTTCCAGCAGTCTGCAGCCAAAATAGAGATAGTATCTCTTTGGAAAAGCAAACATCTCTTTTGTTTAGTCTTTGGCTTACACTTTATTTCTTGAAGATCAGAGCAACAGAGTCTGTTGCAACCCTCTGAAAAGGGGAGACCTCCTGTCTCAAAGTACTCAGCCTGAGCCTAGGAAAGTGACGTCCAGTGGTGTAAGGGAGCAAGTTTTAAAGGGTTTACAAGGAGCACAATGCAAAGAGCATTGCATACAGAGACCACTGAGAGGAACATACATAAGCAGGGCCACAGAGATGATGGGTCCCCTCTTCATGGGTACTAGAAAGGAACATCACAGAGTTCATGGTAGCTCAGTGATTCTTTGAACTGACTGAAACCAAATTGAAGAATCACAGAGTCATTGAGGCCAGAAAAGACCTGAGACATCTTCAAATTCAATCTATGACCTAACACCTCAACATCAGCTAAACTATGCCTCCAAGTATCACATCCAATCTTTTCTTAAAGGCCTCCAGGGACAGTGACTCCACCACCAACCTGGGCAGTCCATTCCTCACCCTTTCCGTGAGGAAGTGCTTCCTAAAATCCATCCTAAATCTTCCCTGGCACAGCTTCAGACCATGCCCTCTTGTCCTGTCACAAGTTGCCTAGGAGGGTAGCCTAACTCCCACCTGACTATGACTTCCCTTCAGGTAGTTGAAGGGAGTGATAAGGTCTCCTCTAAGGCTCCCCTTCTCCAGGCTGAACGACCCCAGCTCCCTCAGCCTCTCCTCACATGACTTTCCCTCCAGCCCCCTCACCAGTCTTGTCACTCTGCTCCAGACCCACTCCAGCACCTCAATATCCTTCTTGAAGTGAGGGGCCCAGAACTGCACACAGTGCTTGAGGTGAGGCCTCACCAATGCCAGGTACTGGGGGAGAATTACATCCCTAGTGCAGCTGGCCGTATTATTCCTGATACAGGCCAAGATGCCACTGGCCTTCCACACCACCTGGGCACACTGCTGGCTCCTGTTCAGCTGGTTGCCAGACAGCACTCCCAGGTCCCTCTCTGCCAGGCTGCTCTCCAGCCATTCATCCCCCTGTCTGTTGTGCTGCATGGGGTAATTGTGGCCAAAATGTGGGACCTGCACTTGGTCCTGTTGAATCTCATACTGTTAGCCTCAGCCCATCAACCCAGTCAGTCCAGGTCCCTCAGCCTCCAGGAGATCAACACTCCCTCCTAACTTGATGTCGTATGCTCAATCCCTTCATTCAGATCATTGATAAAGATGTAGAATAGAGATGGGGCCAGTACTAATCTCTGAGGCACACCAATTGGATGCAGCACCATTCACACTCTCTGTGCCCAATCATGCAGCCAGGTTTTAACTTAGCAAAGGATGTGCCTGTCCAAGCCATGGGCTGCCAGCTTTTCCAGGAGAATGCTGTGGGAGACTTTCAAAGGCTTTGCTGAAGTCTAAGCAGATCACATCCACAGTCGTCCCCTCATCTACCAGGTGGGTCATCCAGTCACAGAAGAAGGACCTGCCCCCCCACAAGCAGAAGGAAATAGGTTATAGATGGATATTGCGTCTTTTTTTCTGACCCAGTCATTTTGGGCATCCTTTATTAAAAATAATAATGATAATCTAGTTTAAATGCCAGCAAAATCCTGCTTCTTTAGCTTTGAAACAATTTGTCTTTTCTGGTGGATCACATCACAGTTCCAAGCTCTACACATGCCTACTTGAAAGTTAAAGTCAAAATAGGAATCAGATGCAATCCTTGAAGGGGCTTTACATCGATTTTTTTTACACTTATTAGATGCTTTATCAATGATTTATCAAGAAAGTGAAATCCCATGGGGTCACATGAAAGTATTGTAGAATGTTTGCCACACCTGTTTGTTAAAAGTCTTAGTACTAATCTTTCATTAACATAGATTGTTCATAGAACTAGTCTAAATAACTTGATGATCAAGTATCAAAACTAAGAAAGTGCTCTGCTTTGTATAAGGCATTATAAAAGGTATCTAAGTATGCAGATTTTATTATTTAAATTAAAATGTCAGTTCCCACAAATTGTATTAATGATTCCAAGTTCATAATGGAAAAATTGCATCAAGGCTGGGAACTGATAAAGAATTCTATAATCTTTCTAATTTACTCTACCAAATGCAATTAAAAGTTATTAGACTTCTAACACTGTAGCCTCATATAAAACATTATTCTGGTAGAAAATGAAACACTGAGCTACAATCTACTGCCATTTTTATGAGAAAAACATATTGAACAAATTTACCCAAACCATTAGAGTACAAGATTAACTCTATTTTAGGAGATTCATTTTGATGTGCTAGAGGACTAACATTCATAGAGACAAAAACATTGCTTCAGTAATGATAAATAAATGACAGCTATCTTCAAGACAATGGAATTCAAGAATCGTCAGTTAGATCTCAGTAGATATTTGCAGGTTCCATTAATTGTTAATAGAAATGATGTGCATGCTTTAATAACACCTACTCATTAATCTGATCATTTTGCCATGAATATAGACGAGGGAGAAATTATACAGAACACATGCAGCCTGTATTTACTTTCAAAGCTGCATCTGAAGATCACCTAGTGAATAATGAAAACCTACACTGCCAACCATGTCATTTGTTCTCATTTCTTTTATTTACATAAAGTAAGACGAAAAAACATTATCAGCTGTTAAATTTCTTCTAATATTCACTTCAACCACTTTGTAGTTTTGAAGTATCTCACCAGGAGCATGTGCAAGCAGTGCTTTTCAGTCTTTACCAACTGCCTATGATTTTTGAGAAACACAGATGTTGAGTTTAATTCAAGAAATGCTATGTGGTTCAGTGCCTACTTGTCTGAGGCAGAAAAGTGAAGATGGAAACTGGTGTCTTAAATTGCCAGTGTGACTGCCTGCCTTACTTAGCCACTGTGACTTCATGCATGTTCAACTGTCTTCAGCTTCTGCATCTTTCTGCACCCTAGTAATATAACACTTTCACTGTCATACATCAGTATACCTTTAAAATTTCTAGCAGATAATATTTTTTATGAGCCGAAACCCCCCATTTGCATGGCAAATACTCTGGAATAGAGAAGCTGCCACAGCAGCTGTAGCACCAGCTGGAGTAAGAAAGTCTAGCTAACGTGGATTGTTTCCTAACCTCATACTGCTCAAGGGCACCAGGACTTCCAACAAGGCCTTGATGGGTGTATTGACACTGCTGTTTAACTGCTTAGTCCAAGTCTACAGCAAGGTACTAGTCCCTTAGAGTCTCAGTTGTGTATATGTTGATTTTGTCCCAGACTCTTTTACTGTGACTCAGTTTGTTTCATCTCAAGTAAATGCAAACCAAGGTGCATTCTGAAGACAATTCACTTCAGAGATCACAACCAAACAGCAGCAGGAGTGTGGATCAGGTTTGTGTCTCTGCTCTGCACTGTTACTCCAACATTACACTTGGTGGCTTTGTGTACTCAAACTCTATAGTGTGTACCAGATAATGTAACACATGTCCTCAGCATTACAATCCTAAAACACAGCTGTACTGGGCTATAAACTGTCCCCACTGCAAATTTTAAAATTAACCCGTTCTTTTATGTCAAGAGGAAACACAGGGCCAACCACTGTGCTGTGGAGATGCAGGCAGTCTGCTCTGAAAGAGTGGTTTGAGCAGCAGGAGCCATTCTGCACCTCTAATGCCTGAGAGCTGGGGATCAGTTCCTTGCATTTAGCAGCAAAGCTATACCTATTAAAAGAGTGACCTGCATGATCCCACCAGTTCCATCAATACACAACACTTATGTTTCCCCAGGTTCCAGCAAACAGCCTTCTGCTATTGTTAGATACCTTCCTGACCCAGTCAATATACCAGAAGCATCAGTAGCAGCTACTGAAGGTCTTGCTACAACTTGATCATCGTTGTACGTCTATGACTAGCTCTATATTGTGCATAACAAAAATGGATTTCAATGTAGCATCTGTGTATATGATGACATAGTTAATGATGTACTGATTATGAGGTACTCCTCCTCAAGGCTGTTGCACCTTTCATCCATTGGGATGGATGTACACAGTGGCAAAATTCAGCTTTTGTGAAAAAAACATAAATCTGAAATCTTACAACTTTCAAGTAGCCTAAAAGTATATTTTTAACTTCTTATTGGGCAATGCCCAGTCAGGTTTGATGACTCTCCCTCAGTTAAATGTGAGATTTAACTTGGTTTTGTTTTCAGGCTATGCAGAACCCATACTCACACAGGTATGCAGCTAACTGTGTAAAAACCTGCGCATACAGGTCTACACATAGAAAGCATAGGGGCTTGCTTTTCACACATATACAGTGTCTTTTATTATTATTTGGGGAAATTATTTATTCTGGCAATAAAGAAATTTAGACTGGAAGTTATATAAAGAGTTGTCTATATTTAAGAAATAATGCCAGGCTATATTTTGTTCTTCCATGGAATGATTTTCTGGTCTCTAGAATGCATCTCGGCCTTTCACAGCAGTGAATGTAGGTCACTACAGTGCAATGATGCTAAAATCAGATTTGCTCATTCTGTAATATTTAGTCAGCTCATTAGTATTGAGAAGTCAGAAAAATAAAGTAACAAGCATTTTGTTGTTCCTCTTGGCATTACTGGAATGTGACTGCATTTGGAAAGCCTGTGCTGAGAAACTGCTGTTCTAATAAATCTGGTGAAATTATGAGGCCAGAGACATATGGAAAGTGGCTTTCTGAAAGGATCCAGACTCAGAAAAATATTATTGTTTCTTTCACAGAAGTTGTTTTCTTTACTTAGATAAAACAAAACTATGAAACTTACCAAGATCTAGGTAGATGCCTGGAACAAATGAGTTGAGAAAAAACATAAGAATAACACATCCCAGCACAGTCAAGCATTTGATGAGAAGAATTTTGTCTGTTATTCTGTGCTGCAGACAGGGAGGAAAAAAAATAATAACTGTATTAAAGAAGGAGCTACCTGTTATGCATAGAGTTCACAAGTGCATATGTGAAGCACAAAGTTATTTTCCTTTATTGTATATTCCTCTTCAACTTAAAAGATAGAAATAATTAAATTGAAGCATTTCAAAAAACCATGAATATGTGGCCCAGTGTGATCTAATATACAGAAGCAGTTAGCAGCTGCTACTTTGTTCAATAGCTGTGTTCAGCTATGTTAATCTACCGTGATCACAATTTCATTTCAGTAAAAATAAGGTTGAAATGTAATTCCTACTAGACAGCATTCTGGACACTCTGTGGTTTCCTGACCCTGGACAAAATCACTCTTTTTCTCATGTGTACTTTGAAAACCTATAGACTAGTCTAGCTGCCAGATGTTTCATGATGGCTGTGCAGCTCTCATGGATACATCAAGACCATAACCCCTATGCAACTTCAACGTCCCTGGGATCAGTTCCTGCACCCATGTTCTGACCTCCTCATGGTCTCACATTCAGACCCAGTGCTTTCTACCACAACTCTGCTTCTCTGCTCTCATCTCACATTTGTCACCAATCCAGGAAATCACCTTCTTTCAGTCTGATGTCTTTCTCATTTTACATAGTTCAAAGCTCTATTAAAGTCTCTGTTCTTAAGTTTGTCTTTTATACAATGCCTTGGAAAAAGTGTACAGTCTAATAAGGAGTCCTGTTGGTTTTGTTCTGTGACATATAGGACAGCAATTTCCCAGTGAAGGATCTGAGCTCCCAAACACAGACCTGGGTTCATTAGTGATGCCAATGAGCCAGAAAGGTTGAAACATTTTCACAGTTGAATTTAGATGAAATTAATCCCATCATAGACTTCACAACTCATCAGATCCAACTTCATCATAACAATTTAGGCAGTGTTGAAATGTGCACAGCAAAGAAAACAGGATTTATCCAAATTATTTATCCCTACTTAAATACAGGTGTGTCACACACAGTACAGTAAATTAGAGATGATATTTGGTACATTCAGGAGTGTACTGTACCATCATACTTCATTTATAAAAAACTATCTGACACCTTCTGCATCCCTTTTAGACGTGGATTAAAAAATTAAGACACTGTTGATCCTTTAAATTGTTTTTTTGTTAAGGAACAAAAGAATAAAACCTAACCAAACCTTGAAATGTGGTTCAGTAACCCTGTCTCAATGAGAAGCCAGCCAACCTGCCTGCCAGCATTTTTGCTGTCACGAGAGTTATTAAAATTGCACTGGATTCAAAACACTCTCTCCTTACAAAGACACAGATCTGCTTACATGGATACTGAGGAAAACTGCCATCTACTTACATTTTTCTGAAGTTCCTGAATATTTGTTTCCCAGTTTTTATCTTCTTGTGAAATTTGCCTGAAAGACAATGACACTTGCTTTTTTCCAGAGTGAAATTAGTGCTCTGAGAAGAGCATTGGCATAAATCCCTCTCATCACAAGCAGATCACCTCTTCCCCTGTGTGGAGTAACACATAGCACAAAGGACTCACGGCCTTCGTAAGGCCAGCTGCCAAATTCCCATAAGCATGTCCTTAAGACTCCTTTTAGTAACATGTTGTACTAATACACAAACCCATTGGTATAAAGTGTGCAGGGGGCTTGGAAGGAGTACGAGTATTCTCCTGTTCCTCCAGACTATGGACCTTGGTATAGGATCTGGCTATATGCATTATGTAGCTCCCTCAATAGTTTCAAGAGTCAATGTGTGGTCTACAGCGATAACACCACAGTAGTAGAGCGGTCACATGCTAACATCAACAAGACAGACCATACATATTTCACATTTGCATGTTATAATGAAGTTTTGAAGATCTGAATAACTTCATCATGTTATCAGCATAGTCAGCCCTCCAGCAAGAAGCCTTGGGGTTTGCAGTTCAGGAGTGCTGTTGTTAATGCTAATGAATTTTCACATTGTTGTAAATGAGCTGTGCTGGAGGAATCCTGATTTTAAATAACTCTGCCATTTTTATTTATACTGCAGAAGTGTCTTCTGTAGAGTGTTGCTAAGTCTAATAAAAATCTGTTAGAATCTTTTAAAAAGGAGGTGACTTAAACAGCATTTTGGTCTTCAAGTGTTAATGCTGTTGCTCCATTCAAAGTGCACAATACCAGCCAAGAAAATGTGTGAACAAAAGTAATCTTATAACTGGAAGAGTTTAAGACATCTTATTTACATGCCTTTGCCTATCTAGCATGTTGTTTAGTGATAGGTTATTTATAATCGCTATTCTCAGTCATCAAATTCCATAGCATAACAGCTGGTTTTGCTGGAATGTAAACAAAATAGGGTTAACATTTCTGCTAGTGATAGTTACATAACTTGCTTTATATCCATAAACAATTATGTCTGAACTCAGGTTCATACTGAAGATTTCATTATGTGTTAAAACACAGTAATTCATTGAATTGAATTTTCAAAATCAGCTGTTTTCTAAAGAACATTAGAATCTTTCAGTTAAAAGAAAAAAGAAGTGTTAACATTTTATTACACTGCAGCCACTACCACCTAGAGAAGTCCAGTGACATTGGGTGATTTTTTTAAAATAAAAAGCTACCTGAAATTTCTAGGCCTTTAAACCTGGGTTATGTCAATATTTATTTTCCAGAACTTGTACATCAGTTTTGTGACTCTTCATATCTGCCTTGACACCCATCTTATCAAAAGACACCTAAGAATATAGGTCTTGTCCTAGTGAAGATCCCTGAAAGCCTTTACCTTCAGCTCCACTGAAAATTACTTGTGAGCCTAGGATGGTTGAAACAAAGAGCCTCAGACAAGCAGGAGTTCCCTGCCAGTTCCTGTGCCTTTAGCTTGTCCCCATCGAGGGTCACAGCAGGACAGCTGGAACACCCTGGTCCCTGCTCACCTGTGAAAAGTCCTCAGCTTCTTCCTCAGAAGCATCTCTAGAGTCAGCACCTTCTGCATCAAGAGGCATTTCACAGCAGTCTCCTCTCTGCTGGCTGGGTTAATGCGC
This sequence comes from Pogoniulus pusillus, assembly GCF_015220805.1. Taxonomy (NCBI): domain Eukaryota; kingdom Metazoa; phylum Chordata; class Aves; order Piciformes; family Lybiidae; genus Pogoniulus; species Pogoniulus pusillus. The sequence continues at coordinate 23,037,313 of NC_087268.1, read as the reverse complement.
TGTGCAGTCAGTCTCCAAACATAGATCTCATGTTTCAGCTCTGAAAATAACCCACATTGCTTGTCTTAGAACTGGTGTAACACATGGGAAAACAGAGGCACACAAAATGTTTTTAAAAAAAATCAATCTCAAAGCCTTTTCCTAAAGGAAAGGAAGTACCATTTCCAAGTGCTTGCAAATGTCTCTCACAAGCTTCTGTACTAAAATTGTAGCACAATGATTGTTCATCAGAAAATAAACCACCAATATACACTGCTTTTATAATTCTAACAAATACTAGTCACATTGTATTTAGGAATCACAGCAAATGTTCCTTCACTGTACTCAGAATGGGCAACCTTCTTTCCACTCCCTCTGGGTTCACAGATGAAAAAATATCAATGTAAGGAGAAACTGAAATTTAGCACTGTCTAATGAAATATTGTTTAATAACAACTTAAAGGTTTCCTAAGAAGACTTAATTCCTTCATTCTTAGGCACTGAAAATATCCATGACCTGTGTGCTGATCTAAATGATTCTGTGTGAGTCCAGACAGACTGATTAACGCTTGAAATCAAACTCCAAAGTCTCAATGGGATTTTCAACACTTTCTGATTTATTTTTTCCCAGTATTGGCAAGCCTTTGGGGAATGATCAAAAAACACATGTTCTTGTCCAAGAACGACCTTACACTTGGCACAACCAAAAAAAGCTTTCCATTTTTCAGCAAATCACAAAAAATATAAAAGCAGAACAGTCATTCAGAAATTGTTTGTGAAAATGCTTCCTGATAAAGCAATAGGATCTTTCCACACACTTCTTTTTCCTGTTCTCTTATGTCTTAAGATCCCAGTTCAAAGAGGAAATTGTTTTAATCCTGAGAAATAGATGTGGTAGTCTTTGCACCATGTATACAAACCATATGCATTATTTATTTTTAAAAATTAATTATGAAGTAATGTAAGAAATGTTTAAACACATTTTGATGTAGGCAGTGATATTAACATTTACCGCTACAAATCTCTAGTGGCTCACAGTACGTACTATCAAAAAGACTGAACATGTTTAATTCCCCTCTTCCCTTTGTGACCAAGCATTTACAATGGTAAACAAGTGAATTGTGTAAAGACTAACCGTAAGAGAGTATTATACTTGACAGAGTTCAAACATTTAAGAGAAAAAGTGTGTTCAGACTCTACATACTTGACACAAAAAAAAAAAGGGATCTGAATAGCAGTTGGCTCATTTTGTAAGGTTCACGTCTACAGATGGGCACACATCCATCAAAATGCTCATCTTTGCCTAAGCTTTACAATGCAAGGCTAGAAACATAAACTCACACTATATAAAGCTGTCAGAAGCATGTAACAGTGGAAAAGCATGAAATAACAGTATTTATAAACTTGAGGTGATCACAGCAGGCACAGAGGTTGAGTAGAGATTTGTGGTCACCAGAGAGGAAAGAGGAGCAGACCAAGGCCCATTCTTACACTGAAAGGGCCTGTAGAGTCATTCCTCCACTGATCACATGCAGGAGAGCTCAACTGCTTATTCAACTGATAACAAAGCAATGACTTTACCACAGTCCTACTTTCCATACTCTGCATCATAGTAGATACAAGGTATAGATATTACTTTGATTTCTTACTTGAGGGACAAGAATTTCAGCACCAAACAGGGATTGATACATTTGTCCTCCTCACCCCATTCCTGAAGGGACATCTTTTGATACGACTTGAGACCTCAGCTGCACCGAGTGCTTTCCAAAGAAATTAAGCTTGTGCTTGTGTAGCTATTCTGTGGTGTAATGCATTTGTTGCTAGCAACCATAAAGAATTGCTATATGTTGCATGTTGTGCTAGTTAGAAGCAAGCTAGAATGTTTTGGTAAAAGAACTAGATAATGGGCAGTGAAATGAAAAACAATTGTGTCTCCTTCACTCACAGTCACGCTGAGAGCTCTGGGAAGAAGAAGTAAAACATTCTCCATTTTGTCTTTCATTCTGCCTTTGCCTTCAGACCTAGACACATCTAATTAACCTTGCTCCCACTAACCTTGCTCCCTAACCTCTTGGCTGCACCTCTCTTCTTCCTGAGAACTGGGGTAAGGTTGAGAGGGCAAGGGGAGGTGTTGGGGTGGTTTGAAAGCCCCTCCTGGGGACTCAGGTTTCTGGGAGGGGAGTTGTGCTTCTGTATTGTTTATCCTTTGTATATTTCTGTATATAACTGTATATATTGTAAATTGCTGCTTGTATATTTGCTGCTGTACAATAAATAGCTTCATTTATATTCCCAGGGTCCGTCTGAGTTAGCTGGGGCAAATTCAAAAGTGTGGGGGGGCGGGTTAATGCCCAAACCATCACACATGTAAATAGACTATACTAGCTGTGTAGCTATTCTGTGGCGTAATGCATTTGTTGCTAGCAACCTTAAAGAATCACTATATGTTGCATGTAAATAGACCATACTATTCATCTACCTGACTGCTGCTTTTGAATGCAGCCAGACATACAGCAGACAAGCTGTTTGTGCAGCCAGCGCTGGGCCTGTAAGCCACATCAATGGTTGGCCTACCTAGTATGAGATAGGTCCAGCCACCTCTATCCCCTCTAATCTCTGAGGACCAGCCAAACACCAGGTGCTTCACCTCTTAGCAAATTTATCCTTTGCTAAATGCCACAAAACCCCAATGCTTATCCTAGGTTATTAAACAACTAGAGCTCACCTAGGGCTTTTTTTCCAAGAAGAGATTCATACCTGAACTGCAGAAAGAGATGCAGGATTTATCACTTTTCTTTGTAAGGTATCTGGTGACTCTTGCCAGGAGCATAAATCGGACACTAAATTGTATTAAAACATTGGCCTTGCTTATCAAACAGTTCACATGACTCTGTGGAGACCTGGAGATCCTTTCCTAACCATTATTTACTTTCCCATCAACATTTGACAGAATCACAGAAACATTCCAGTTGGAAAAGACCCCAAGGACCATCAAGTCTGACCATTATGCCTACTCTACAAAGTTTACTCTTAAAGCATATCCTCAAGTACCACATCCAAATGACTTCTAAACATATTCAGCCTGGTGGCTCAACCACCTCCCTGGGCAGCCCATTCCAATGCCTGACCACTCTTTCTGTGAAAAAATGTTTCCTAATGTCCAGTCTAAGCCTGTACAGTCACAGCTTGAATATGTGTGTCTGATGCAGACAAACATATTAGCATTGATTTTCCATTTTATTCCAGAATATAAACAAGTGACAGAGCTTTAGGCCACAGCTGATCTGCTCCCCACAGAAAACAAAACAAAACCCACTCTTTCTGAGAATTAGAGTGGACAGGATCTGTGATAAACCCCACATATTTTAAACCTCAGAGATAGTGAAGTATTTGCTTTCATAAAATGGCACTACTTTTTGTTTTTTTAATAGTCTGAATTTATACAGTAACTCTGGCAATAAGTAGTGCTCACATGTTCAGAAACTACTTCAGATCCAGTAGTTTCTGGTCAATTGGGTAATAAGCTATTTCCTTATAGCATCTAGCTTTAAATTGGTCTGAAATCATGAGCTGTGGAATTGTTTCTTCCCATACAGCAAAATCAGATGGAGAAAATTTTGATCATGACTTTCTTGCACATAGAACATCCCAGGCAATTTTTTTTTCTTTGAAAACATTTCCTCAATCTTTTATAGTGAAAGAAGTATTCCTGTGACCCTACATGCTGCCCTAGAATGAAAGAGATAGAAATGTTTATATTCAATTAAGTGAATAGGAAGAACCTCCTCAGTCAGGGAACACTCCTTTTTGTAATGCTTTCATGTGCAATTTTCAAATCAATTGGCCTATGGCTTTGAAATTTTCTCTCATCCTAAGTCCAAGATAAGGAGCAAGGTTTTGTCTTTTTACATGGCAAACTCATGAAGCATGGTTATCAAGTTTAGACATATGCTTACTGACAGCTTGTCTTTGCAGCTCTACTTTCTCTGATCTTGTTTGTGAATCCCAACAGAGCATTTGGCCCCAGCCTTTCCAAGTTAAATTTCACCAAAGACTTTGCTGATGGAGGAAAGTTGAAACATTTACCATCTAACCAGGACACAGATCCCCAGTGAGTATTTTCATACAAGGATCTTTATTTTCTCTGCTTCATAAAGGGGTAGCAAGTATCAATGTGTCTGTGAGACAAACCCACAGAGCAGAATGCAGCATAACTTATGTTGGACATTCCTGATCCATGCCAGAACTGCTGTGGGGTTAATCTCCAGACTCAGCAAGGTCTGCCTGGTCCTTTCTGATCAATGTTAAAAAAATATATACACGTTTTCACATTGTTTTCGTCTTGTCTTTATATACAACAAGTGCATGCTTGAGGTTTCAGCCCTTAGTTTTCTAAACATATCAAGTATGTGAACATCCAGCCTGCTGTAGAATTTACTTTCAGAGTAAAATTGCCTTTGAAAAATCAGAATAGTTAATACATCTTTTATACAGTGACTTCTGTAATAATTTGTGAAGAATTTTTATTAGGTCATCCCACAGAATGTTTCTCCTATTTCTCTTTCATGTATACTCTTCCTGTAATAACTCATTGTTGCATCAGGTGATATGTATATAATAGTGTCGTGGAGGGCCTGTAGGCCCGAAAATAGGCTTGTTTATGCCTTGCTCTGCCTGGACATGTTTTTCTGCCAGGACCCCTGTTTATGAACACGTTGTGTAACTCCCCACACACCCAGCTAGTGCTTCCCTGGTGTAAGCCCAAGTGATCCCCACATTTGGGAAAGTCCAGGCAAGTGGCATTTGCCTATTATGGTAAAATTTGGCTAACTGCCAACCTGATTGGTCATTCTAGTAGCCAAGGGACCATTAATCTTGGCCCACATTCAATAAATAGGGGTACATAGGTAAACAACGTGCTCAGACCCCCATGCTCAGATGCTCAGACGCTCATGCTCTGACCCACTTGCAGCGCAGACTCACTTGCAGTTCCCTGCCGGTGTACCTTACTTGCAGAGCTCACTTAAGCCTGCCTATACATATATATGTGGAGACTATAGTGTCCTAGCCAGCTGTGCACATCTGCACACCACTGTATTATCAGGACCAGATCCTGTATTGCCTGCCTTTACCTACGTAGCTCAGACTCCCAGCAGCCGCGCACATCCTGCATGCCCACTGCCTTATCATTGCCTGGTAAGCACCGTTGCCGCTGAGTTAACCAGGAAGCAGACTCTGAATTGTCTGCACACAAGATTGGCCTGCTACCCACGTGTGAATCATGCTAGAGACTGCACAATATTCTCTTCTTGCACCTGAGATCCTGCCTGCTAAGAATCCCTGGACAGAGCAGCCAGAAGCACAAAGGCAGAGATTGCATCCTTCGTATGGAGAACCAAGTCAGAGACTGTCTTTCCCCACAAACTGGGAAGATTCATCCTTTCCCCTCAAGCCAGGAGGATTCCAGCCTCAAAGTCCACGGGCAGAGATCCCCTGAAGTTTGGTCACTGGCATAGGCTGTGACGTAGCCCCGGAGGGTGATCATTGATTAATAAGAATTGTAATTGTTTCGATGCCTCTGTAATAATCCATTGTCTCTGCCATAGAGCAGAAGCAGTTTTCAGCCCATTCTGCGGGGCAAATAGTGTATAGACCCCAAACGGTATTTGCTGTGGGGAAAACTCTCTCTGTTTATAGTTTGAATGTTTGCTAGTTATTAACAAGTTTCTGTAGATGTTTTATCCTAGAATGTTTTCATAACTGTGTAAGAATCCTTTTAATATTAATATACAGTGGTTGGGGATGGTGAGAGTCCAGAACACTGAGTTTAATAAATATATATTTTTATATAACATTATCTCACCCTAATTAATTTCTCCCCTCCGCCAAAATAGGCATAAGTGGCAGAATACCCCTCCGTGACAAATAGCAGTAACTTTTATTTTGAGGGAAATATAATGCAGGACCCTGAAATCAGTGACAACGGTGAACATGCCCTAAAAACTTTGGGTCACTTTCTATACTTCTCACACATCAAGTCTGCAAATCCACTTAGGCAGCATCCCCTAGAGTTAGGAAGTATCTGATATTTCACGTGGACAAGGGCTTAATGCAACTGCAGGTTCTTATCAACTACTTCAGAATTACAACTAAGGCAACATAAAGGTAACATTTGCCTGTCCCTGACGAGGAAGGTCTCACATCCTGTTTCCTCATGTCCAAAATTCCTGTCCCAACCTCAGATGAGATCTAATGATCATGTTACACCAGGGAAAACTCCATCTATTTACTCATCCGATAAAACTCTAATTCAGAAGATTTCCTTACAGTGGATCAGCCTGATAACTAATTTATATTACCACTGCTCAATCTACTGATGATAATTGAAATGATATGTGTGTGTGGCAAGCACTTTTCAAGGCAGTTTATCATCAAAAGCAGCCAAATTAACATTTAATGGCAGTTGTAGCAGCAGTAGTTTAAACGATAGAAAAAAAGGCAAAGATTACTATGCAGTGACCTGGAGTAAAGGAACACAGCAGAGCTGCAGCTCAGTCATGGAATTCAGCTCATTATGATGCTAAAACCTTTGTGAACATGGTATATTCTTAAAGCCCACAAGACACTACAGCAATATGACTACCAGTATTATTTCACAAAGATCTTTTTCCTTTTTTTTTTTCCCCTAAAAGTCCATTTCCAACAATAGAACATTTTTAGCTTAGTTCTAGGACCGAATAGGGGATCAGAAAATATGTAAACCTTATGCTGCTAATCTTGCCTGGTTTTGTCTTTACCACAGACTGGCATCCTAGACTCATTGAATTTAATTGAGCTTCAGCTACTAACCAGAACTCTAATATTTTAGAAAACATTTTCTGCACTTTAGAAAACATTAAGTTTAATTTAAAAGGCAACCTGACAATTAGTAGTCAGAGTGATTTTCACTTAGAGTAATCACACATTTCCTCCCACTCAACTGCCAATAACAAAGAAGACATCCTCAAAAACGGAGTGTAATTAATTTCTAGTCTCAGAATCTGAAAAGACTAGCCTTGTTAATTGAAGATACTCATGAAAGCATGACCAGCCCTGATGAGATGATAAAAATTATCATAAACCATCAATTTGTGCTCCTGGACTATGACAAATGGCATGCAAAGCATGTTCCTTTGAAAATGTTGTTTTTTTAAAGTCCACATGCTATTGCAGCTTAACTATTTTCAGTAAAGCAATCATTTTTCTTAGTTAACTTCTCAGAACAAGAATGCCTCTGTTTAAACATTGATTGAAAACCCAATTAAATACCATGAATAGCTTCATCTAATAATAGTAATATCTATAAATTTGGGGTTTTTTTTTTAGTCCTTGATGTCATATAATTAATCTTTTAAGCAGTTTTAGATGGCAAGATTCCTCACCATCTAAAAATCACAGAAGTTAAGTTAGAAAGGTGACACTCAAGTGTAGAAATAATTCACCTTGAGGCATGTTCCAGCTCAACAGCTCATACCCTGTCCTAGAGATGGAACCCCTCAACATGACATAAGCCTGGAATATTCTTGGGTTTATTACATTGAGTAATCAAGTTCATTAATAGTGGACAAAGGTAAACAGAGGTTTAAATGTTACAATGTCTTCAAAACCAATAGAAAGCACTGCCTTATTCAGCTAAAAACTTGCAAAGGAATGCAAATCTGCACAGTGCTGCATAAAACATTAGAAAACATTTATATAAGCTTCTCAGCTCAAAGTCCAACAGCTGGGGCCTCATTTGGTCACCAAGGCACATTAATACCAGTTTGTTTGTCCAGTGTGGGACTGCATCCATATCTCAGGACTTATAACACATCCTCATCCCTGAAGCAATCCTTGAGCAGAAAACTGCAAAGCTCAGAAGGTGCCTTGCACCTAAGTCATCTCCCTGGAGTCTCCTGGGCAAGACAGAGCAATCTGCAGCAGCCACAGGAGTTAGGTTGTTCGGAATGCTGCAAAACAAATATTCTTCTCCTTCAAAAGCTAACTGGAATTTTTCCTCACTGTGCTTTGGGTTTCCCCCTGTAATTTTAGCAGCGACACATATACAAAAATCAAAGAGCAGAACTGTTATAAAAGAAACCAGAAGTATCAATTCCTAAGCTTTTACATCTCTCATGAGTGATTTCTCTGTGCTGATCCTTAACACGTACACACAAATAGTGTATAATCATCTGTGAACTCTGCTCTATTGATTCAAAACACCACTGCATTATACTTTCTTTCTGCATAAGACATGTAAAGTCATATTACATCTGCCTTTTTGTGATGCATTAAACAAATAATAAGATTGTCATATTGTGCTTGCTTGAGACCACTTGGAATATTTTAGTGAGAGAAGTTAGATCACTGGTTGTGAAAAGAAAATAAAGATGATGTTTATAACATGCTTCAGTTTGCTGAGAGGGATAAAAAGTCAAAACATAAATGATGTTCTCTCACTTTGTCCTGGGACTTTGCCCTGATGGTTTCTCTGTCTAGTCCGTTTCATTAGATCTAATCAATTCCCTTTTAACCCCGATCTGCTTTGATATCTCACCTCTAACCTCGGCAGATAACATGTAAGATTTTGCTGGCTGCTGCTGGTTTATACTTTATGTTTGCCCGTCTGAGATAGAGGGGGAAGGGAACAGAGAGGGGGGGTAACTTTGAGCCCTTCTGGGCAGTTTGCTTTGTCTGGGAGGGAATTGGATTTCTGTATTGTTTCTAACTTGTATATAATTGTGAATATTTGTGTATAGATGCTTGTAAATCTTGCTGTGCTGAAAATATAGCTTCATCTTACTTCCAAACCCTCTGAGTTAGTGTGGCCATTTGAGCTGATCCTCTAGCTCAGACATAGGGGAGAGATGAACATTCCAGGGATAGGCCACATAAATGGCAACAATAGATAAATTAATATAATTTCATTGGAGCATCAAGAACTTAATGTCTAGAAGCACAGTTTGTTCTCCCCTTCTCCCGCTGGCTTCGGCTGCTGCAGATTTGGCTACTGCTGCTTCTACCACTGAGCCACCAACACATCCCCCCTTGGGGAATCGAACCTGTGCCACCAACACATCCCCCCCCCCCCCCATCCCAGGACATCAATTTTTGGTGCTTTTCCAAACGGAGACTTCTCTCCTTCTTAGGTGCATTGCCTTAGAAGCAGCAGTAGCCAGAACAGCAGCCAGGGAAGACAGGCGAAGCTGCAGCAGCCGAAGCCAGCGGGAGAAGGGGAGAACAAACTGTGCTTCTAGACATTAAGTTCTTGATGCTCCAATGAAATTATATTAATTTATCTATTGTTGCCATTTATGTGGCCTATCCCTGGAATGTTCATCTCTCCCCTATGTCTGAGCTAGAGGATCAGCTCAAACGGCCACAGTTAGTCTGGGAAATTTCAAAGAGTGGGGAGGAGATGTTCCTAATCCATCGCACATATTTTCCTTATTTTGCAGTGTCAGAATATAATTTTTTTTTTCATCTGAAAACAAGATATAAGAGATTTTAAATATAAAGATATCTAAAATATTTAAAAGTATAAAAATACTGAATTTGTGTAAATAATTACACTTATTTTCATTCATGACTATTAGAAGAGCTACTGAAGGTGCAAATAATAAAAGACAAGTTTTAAAACATTCTCAAACGTAAAAGCACAACCTTATTGTGATGGTTTGGGGAGGCTGGGGGGTGATTGTTTGCAAGGGCATGCAGCAATAGGATGACGTGCAATGGCTGTAAACTAGAGAAAGGTAGATTTAGATTAGACATTAGAAAAAAGCTCTTTATTGTGAGGGTAAAGGAACATTGGAACAGGTTGCCCAGAAAGGTTGTGGTAGATTGAGAAATCATCCCCCAGATAAAACTGAAATCACCAGACCAGCTCAAATGGCTTGTAAGATAAAACTATATTTTACAGCAAGCTATATTTACAAGCATATATACCAAATATATTTACATGTATTTTCAAGTATATACTATTATTTACAATTTAGAAATAATACAGAAGTACAATCCTCCCTGGACAAAGAAAGCCCAGAGGGGGCCAACACCACCTCCTCCTCTCCTTCCAGATAGAAAAGCAACAAGGCCTCACAAGCTATCAGTACAGTCAAGATTAGTATGCAGTCATGCACAGAGGGGCAGTGGAGGAGGTGGAAGCAGAAGGCAAAGGGAACAAAGACTGAGAAATTGTTTATATATTGCTTTCTTACATCAATTAACAAAACAATGAATGATATAGGCTTTATCATTATTTTCCTTTGACAACCAGTGTCCTGCTCATTCACTCTAAACAATGTCCAGAAAGTTCCTCTCTCTTGTTTATAATTTAGAGCCAAAATAGAGTGTTAGCTCTTAAACTGCTACAAAGGTGATGGAGGTCACATCCCTGGAGACATTCAAGGTCAGACTTGATGGGGCTCTGAGCAACCTGATCCAGGTGGGGATGCCCTTGCTTACTACAGGGATATTGAACTAGATGACTTTAAAGGTCCTTTCCAGCCCCAAGCATTAAACCACAAGATTATATGTTACATTGTAGGACATGGCATGAGAGCACACACCACTATTAGAGAATGCAGAAGACACCTGAACACTCCATAACCTGAGAAAATAGTGAAGTCCCTAACCTTTTAACCACAGCTGCCTGCCCTGGGGACTATTCCCCCTAGGCAGGCATCTCCAAGCTGTGATAGGCAAGGGGCTTCACACTGACAAAATAACGACAGGACTGAGCTGCACCTTCTGCTCAGCAGCAATTACGGTCAATGATGCCCATGCTTGATCAATCACGCACAGCACAAAGTGCTACAGCAGACATTTGTAGTCACTATGGGATGTAGAGGAAGAAAGTCACAAGGCATTAAGCACTAAACTAGTGTTTCGGTCTTACCTTGGGAACTTTTTTTTTTACCATCCCCTTAGCTCTGCCATTCTTTCATGCAAAGTGAGGCCCAATGTGAGCAGTAGGAACAACATCTAAATATCTTCCAGGCAGCACAGTGCTCTGTTGGTTGCACATGTCTGACAGCCCTCAGTTGTCACCCCCCTACTTCTTTTCTCTTCTACACTTTTCACCATTTTACTGCTGGGTTTGTACCTCTTTTTTCCCTCCCTCATCTTTCTCTTTCTCTTCTCTTAGAAAAGCAACTGTAAAACTCCATGTGGAATACAGAAACAGATTTGCTCACTCATCTGGTTACCACATTTCACATTGTAGGAAATATCACCATGTTTTTCACACATTAAGTACTTTACAGAAGGCTACAATTAATTAGAAAATTCCTTCTGTTGTCGTCTTTACATACCAACTATCAAACTACCATGAGAGCATTTTGCCAGCTGTTGCAGAAGTGAGATACACCAGAGAGAATAATGTGCTCCTCCACCTCCTGGCATCACCACCCCTGCTTCAATTTTGGGTCTCCTTTTTAAGCCAGAGAAAGAATCAGTAACCAGAGCAAGCAAGACAAGAGAAATATGGAGTTGGTGCGAAATACATTGGTGTGCTTTTCATCCTTGGTAAAAAAATAGCAATAATAATACTTGTCACTAGACCATGCGCCACCCACTGTCATAGAATAGAATCATAGAATCAACCAGGTTGGAAGAGACCTCCAAGATCATCCAGTCCAACCTATCACCCAGCCCTAGCCAATCAACTAGACCATGGCACTAAGTGCCTCATCCAGGCTTTTCTTGAACACCTCCAGGGACGGTGCCTCCACCACCTCCTCGGGCAGCCCATTCCAATGCCAATCACTCTCTCTGTGAAGAACTTCCTCCTAACAGCCAGCCTAGACCTCCCCTGGCACAATTTGAGACTATCCCCCCTTCTTCTGTTGCTGGTTGCCTGGGAGAAGAGACCAACCCCCACCTGGCTACAACCTCCGTTCAGGTAGTTGTAGACAGCAATGAGGTCCCACCTGAGCCTCCTCTTCTCCAGGCTAAACAACCTCAGCTCCCTCAGCCTCTCCTCATAGGATTTGTGCTCCAGGCCCCTCACCAGCTTTGTCACCTTTCTCTGGACACATTCCAGCACCTCAACATCTCCTTTGAATTGAGGGGCCCAGAACTGGAGACAGCACTCAAGGTGTGGCCTGACCAGTGCTGAGTACAGGGGAAGAATAACCTCCCTTGTCCTACTGGCCACACTGTTCCTGATGCAGGCCAGGATGCCATTGGCTCTCTTGGCCACCTGGGCACACTGCTGGCTCATCTTCAGCCTACTATCTATCAGTACCCCCAGATCCCTTTCCTCCTGGCTGCTCTCCAGCCTGTAACGCTGCTTGGGGTTGTTGTGGCCAAAGTGCAGAACCCTGCACTTGGCCTTGTTAAATCTCATCCCATTGGCCTCTGCCCACCCATCCAGCCTGTCCAGGTCCCTCTGCAGGGCTCTCCTACCCTCCAACAGATCAACACCTGCTCCTAGCTTGGTGTCATCTGCAAATTTACTGATGCTGGACTCGATCCCCTTCTCCAGGTCATCAATAAGGATATTGAACAGGACTGGGCCCAGCACTGATCCTTGGGGAACACCACTAGTGACAGCTGCCAACTGGATGTGGCACCATTCACCACCACTCTCTGGGCTCTGCCATCCAGCCAGTTCTTGACCCATATCAGAGTGAATCTGTCCAAGCCATGAGCTGCCAGCTTGGCTAGGAGTTTGTTGTGGCAGACAGTGTCAAAGGCTTTACTGAAGTCCAGGCAGACTACATCCACAGCGTGCCCCACATTCACCAGGCAGGTAACCTGATCATAAAAGGAGATCAGGTTGGTGAGACATGACCTGCCCTTCCTAAACCCATGCTGGCTGGGCCTGATCCCTTGGCCACCCTGTAGGTGCTTTGTGTCCTGGTAAGCTTCCCAAATGCTGAGGTCCACATCTCCACAGCTAGATAGTCAAGACATAATAGTGTATTGCCTTGCTTCCTAGATACTATGTATTATTTACTCTTAAGGAAGTAAAAACTTCGGTTTCAAGTTTTAGGGTAGAGAAGAGAAGACCAAGTTCAATTTCTCTTACACTACTATATTATTCTTTCCCTTTACATATTATTTTGTGATAATAAACACACCTATTTTTTAAACCTTCTCAGCACACAGTCCTGACCTTAACATCTTTTTCTGCACCACACAAAGATAAGTTGCAGATCTATTATCTGAAAGTCACACCCAACAGAGTTTTCAAAATACCTCTTAACCCTTGAAAAGCACTTGATTTTTCTCTTTTGAAGCTGAATTCTTCAGATTTTTTTTTTTTCCTAATATACCTCACTTAAAGCCACTGCAAATAGATAGTGGCTCCTGGGGCAAGAACATGTTTTGTTGTTTTAGTTTTTTTGATACATATATCCTGCAGCTCAATCTGAAAGCCAAAATTTTAAAGAGACAGGCAATACACCTAACTGAAATGAACCTAACAATGTAAGATCAGAAAGCCAGCATTGTTTCTTCTTAAAATTAGTGTTCACCCATTCTCAATTATCTGCGTAGCCCAAAGCAATAAGAAGGTAATCTTCAAGCACATGGCAGAGAGGGGGAAAAAATCTGTAAAGAATGAGATACCAATTAAGTCTCACATATCTTGTTTAATTGTTAATTGGAAGATGAGGGAAGGCTGGTATTGAGTTGATTAAAACAGCTGCCTGAAACAAACCTTTTGAAGTTATCACAGAATCACTGCAATCTGAGGTGGAAGGAGCCCTCAAAGCACCTTGGAGCACATTTTGCACATCCAAGCCAAAATGACTGCCTCCTGATGGAACTGTGATTGTCACCTTCTCTTTCCCTTTCACAACAGATTTTAATAGAAAGAGTAGCTCTTCAGTGTTTGCCATAATTGAGCAGCCACTGATTAGCTTCACAGCAATGGAGGAGCAGCTGATTATGAGAACACACTGTATACTGATTAGGAGACTGCTGCCTCCAAACATACTAAACTGCAAGTAGCAAAGATTACCATGAGATTGAGGGAAATATGCTAGCCAGTGTTTCACTCACAAAAGTATTGTGTCAGTGGATAAACTATACTATTCAAATTAATTTTAAAAGTGTTATGAATACTTGGCAACTTAAAATTCCAAATCATATTCTTTAAAAGTTTATAGATCAAAAAATATCAACAGCTCTATTTTCTAAACTATATATTCACAAATTAAAGATATTCTGTCCTGATCAAATTTTCTCACAGTTGGCAGAATGAATTTTCTGACTGTTTAGGTAGTAATTGTCTCAAGATACCTTGCAAGCTGGCACTTTTAAAGGTAATTAGAACCTAAACTATTTTTGTCTGTAGTTTGGGGGCAGAGTTTTCAGGAAAATAAAAATAATTCTATTTTTATAATTCATTACTTGGCCACATCAATTCCCTGCCTCCAAGACACACCAGGAAAAAAAAAAAGTCTATTTCTAAAACCCACACAGAATCACAGAATCAAGCAGGTTGGAAGAGACCTCCAAGGTCATCCAGTCCAACCTAACACCCAGCCCTATCCAGTCAACTAGAACATGGCACTAAGTGCCTCATCCAGGCTTTTCTTGAACACCTCCAGGGACAGTGACGCCACCACCTCCCTGGGCAGCCCATTCCAATGGCAAATCACTCTCTCTGTCAGAAAATACCATGACTTTAAAGAACATCTGAATTATTAGTTTAAATGTTAATGTACATAGACTGAGAAAAGAGGACAATACTACAGGTGGCACTTTTCATTTTCTATTTGGCAACATACTCAATGTAGTGATAATAAAAATGTTTTCATACTCATACGTACCAACGATTTCACTCGGCTCCTTATTGTAGAGTTTTTTGTTCCAGTAAAGAAGTCTAAGAAAAGGAAAGGAGACCAGAACAACAAGGCAGATGCCAACAAACATATGCCCTGTGAACGCTGCGAAATCCAATCCCTGGAAATAAAAATGAAAACCTAAATTAAAAATCAGTTATTAAAAATACAGTTATCTGTATCACCTACAGGGGAAAATACTGAACTATGTGTACTTTAGAAACCAATAATAAATATAAAGCAATAAAGTCAGTTCCAAGTGCAGTAAGCTGCATGTAATCTGTTTCAAGGAGATGAGACACATTATAATTGAATTCAAAGAACTAAAAAATAACAGTATCAGTTACTCTGAAAAGCAGTTTGTATTCCTGACCTGGATAGAATAACAAGCAAAACCAACCAAACAACAAAAACTCAATAATGACCTTTCACTTTCCATTTAAATTACTAAGTTAATTTTAAAGCACACTGAATCACGAAGTTACAATGTAACGACCAGCTTTTGTTTTAAACTAAGGACAAAATGTTTTTTTACCCAAAGAAAAACCCAGGATTTTGCCTAAATTCACAGCAGTGTTCCACAACAAAAATGCTGTATGTTGACACACAGTTTATTTTAATGCCTGGTGAATAAATGGACACATTTCTTCTTTACATTTTGCATAATGGAATGCTATAATGAAAGCATTCTCAAAAAGGTTAGGCTGAGTATATTAAAAAGCAATAAGAATGGTAGCAAATTGCCCTTAAACTTTGAAGTTAGCATGTTTCGAGTAGGACATGGGACTAGATGACTTCTAGGGCCCCTTTCAACTGAACCATTTGATGGTTTCATATTACACACACAGTAGCGGATCCGGGTTAGCCTTTGGGCTGGGATTTTCTGAAGTAGTCATCGCTAGCCTGTCCAAATGAAGCTGTCCATGAAACTCCAAGGGGGATCACATCCAAGTACTCTGGTAGCAAGGGACTGTCACATTCACAGGGTGATTAGGTGTTCTCAGCAGAGAGCTTGGATGAAAGCATTGTCTCAGTCCTGGATAGCTCAGATTGTTCAGACTGAGTTTTTAGAGCACCCATTGACTTCCTAGAGACTCTGGAAAGCCATAAGATCACCCTATTGCCACACCTCTAGGTCTCTATGGAGGACTTGTCTTACACAGAACACCTGTGTGTTGCCTATGCCTTCCATAATGACTAAATACCTTCTCATGCAGTATCAGCTGATATTACCTCATGAGCGTGAAGACTGTTGGAGGCTTACTAGCTTAAATGTGTTTTCTTCTGTACTGTCTCCTGCTAAAAGAATTTATGCACAAATATCCCAGCTGAAACATCTCTGACTTCAAAAACGAGACAAACCCCCCCGTTTTCTATTGCATCACAGGGTGTAATAAAATGACACATGACATAAGGAACTGATTAGGGTCATAAAGAACTCTTGTCACCAGATAAAAATCTTTTACCAAAAGTGCATAGTTTGCTAATGGTTTAATAAACCTCAAAATATAAATATGCAGACCTTGGATTAGAATTTGATCATACTAAAATACAGGCTTCAGATTCATGAGCTAAAAAACAAACAAAAACCCCACAAAGCAATCACTCTCAGTTGGTATTTAATAGTAGATTCCTTGCCTTTTCTACATTTCCACCTGTGCTTGTTTGAGGTTAATTGGAAAATTAGATTATAAGCTGTGAAAAATAAAACAATGGTGGTGTCTACTTCACTTAGAGGTTCACTGAGGTGTATAAAAACAAGGACATAAACATAGGTAAGACAGTCTCTATCTGTCAGTATCTGTTTTTTTCTCCCTGGACTTCTGCTGCTCTGTCTGGATCTGTGTAATTCAGCTAATCATTCTTCTTCTAACCCCCTCGCCAATCCTTCCAGATCACATTCCACACAAGGCAGACTCTGGCATAAGGTAGAAGGGTGGAAATAAGGGTGGGAACAAGGGTGGAAAGAAGGTGGAAGGGCAGTTGGAAGCACCTCCTGGGGACTCAGATTTCTAGGAAGGGAGCTGTGTTTCTGTATTACCTTTTACCTTGCATATTTCTGTATATAACTGTATATACTGTAAATATCTGCTTGCATAGTCTGCTAAGCTGTAAATAGAAGCTTCACTCAGAATTTCCAGAGCTAGCTGAGTCTAGTCTGGGTGATTTCCAAAGTGTGGGGGGCTGGGTAACACCCAAACCATCATACTCCCAAACCATCACACTGCCTCTGAAAGCTGAATCTCTGTACTTATTCACTTGGTCTTTTAACATAATTCAGCTAGTGCTGTTTCTGTTATTGAAGTAGAAAGAAGTCTCTTCATAAATTAGATTTTTTTAAAAAAAGAATCAGACTAGAAAATGTGATATCACTAAGGAAAATAATATATCTCCATTTAGTTTGTCCACAAAATAAGTCAGAAAGTCGTATGACTGCCACCTTTGCAAGACAGATTTACAAGTCAATGTTTATAAATGCTCAGAAAGACAGGCCTCTGGCATGTAAGTCAAGATTCAGAGCTATGGGGGACATTCCTATGAAGGATGAAAACAATTTTCATAACTAAGAAATTTACAAATAGCAACTGAAAAAAAAAAAAGAAATTCTGAAAAGGGTCCATGATTGTAAGACCTGCCTTCAAAGTGTATAAAGTCTGTATCCCCTACATGCATTTATTACAAACAGTTAAAATGGACAATAAACCAAATTCATATATGGGTTCCCTCTAAGATTATAGAAGGGTTATAGAAAGATCAGAGCATTTTGGCCAGAAGAGACAGAAAATTTTAACCAGGGGATACTCATACTAAGAAAATTACTTTTACTCTCATTGCAGTCTTACAAAAAAACAGTGGAGATGAAGTTTCCTTAGGCTGGTAGCAACATGCCCATATCATCAAGAAGGGTGCTAGCTACCAGACAGAGTATGTCTGCAGAAATATTTAAACATATAGATATTGTAGGAAATAGGAACCAAATGAATCCTTGGAAATTCTCAAGTTTTAGTGTTTGCTGTCTCCATCACAAATTAATGGAATTTAAGTAAGTAGCTTGCTGCAAACAAACAAAACTTTACAAAGTTCTGGCCTCTACACTCTGAATGCTGCCCCAATTTCAGAGCAAAACAAATGTTCTTTGCTACTGAAATGTCACAATGCAGAATCTTTTCAAACAAAATTACAGCACAAGAAATGTGTCACTTGGAACCCATAAAACCAATTTCTTTATAAAAAGGAAAATCACATTATCCTAGAAAGTAAACTAAAATACTGAGGTTAAGATGGAGGTCTCAGGTCTGACTGATAGTTGAAAGGAATTGAAATGAGATGGAGATCACAATGCTCTTAAGAAGATATCAAGATTAGCACAGCTTCCTGACATGTGAGTCTTCAAAGTGATCAAAAGAGAAAAAAAATATCTACTAAGGGCTTTTTACCTATTATCCAGGAGCTTACCCAAACTTTTCAAAGAGATTAGTAGCACTATGATCCAGGATTTTGTTAAAGTTCATAATATCACCATATTGGTTTTCTTATCTCTGAGATCCCTGGAGAAATAGCAAACACACTACTCTGCTGTGACTGCAGAAGAGCTTTCTGATTCAGCTGAAACAAATCATTTTCTAACATGGAGTGTGCTTATTTCAGGAAAAACCTTGCACAACAATATTGCCTGTGATAGCACAATGCTAGATTCAATTCACTTCCCAGTCCTTGCTCCGAGCTTTACTCTCCATTACCTCCTTGCTTTCATCCATAAGAGTAAAGAGTGAAATGGAGTCCTCACAATCGCTGGTCTTGGTCAGACACCTGATATCCTGTAGCCATTAGGAGGATGAGTTCTACCAAGTGCACTCATTTCTATGCCCAACATCAGAAGGGCTCATACTAAAAAAGTGGTCACTGCCCAATCTGGTGTTTTGGCCTGGTTGCTCTGCACCAACCTCTTTGTAGCACATAGAGTATGCTTCCAGGGAAGAATAAAGCAGCTTTCACACCAGATAGTGTCATGTAGCTAGTAGTTAAGTGGCCCTCCGTGAAGAGCTAAATAAAATTAAGGGGGTTTGGACTTGGTGATCATCTTGGGTCCCTTCCAACCCCTAATATCCTGTGATAACCCCTAATATCCTGTGGCAGGCACAAGCAATGCATCGAAGGATAGCAATAAAGTATCACAGTATCACCAAGGTTGGAAGAGTCCTCACAGATCATCAAGTCCAACCCTTTACCACAGAGCTCAAGGCTAGACCATGGCACCAAGTGCCACGTCCAATCTTGCCTTGAACAGCTCCAGGGACGGCGACTCCACCACCTCCCCAGGCAGCCCATTCCAGTGCCCAATGACTCTCTCAGTGAAGAACTTTCTCCTCACCTCGAGCCGAAATTTCCCCTGGCGCAGCCTAAGGCTGTATCCTCTTGTTCTGGTGCTGGCTACCTGAGAGAAGAGAGCAACCTCCTCCTGGCCACAACCACCCCTCAGGTAGTTGTAGACAGCAATAAGGTCTCCCCTGAGCCTCCTCTTCTCCAGGCTAAACAATCCCAGCTCCCTCAGCCTCTCCTCGTAGGGCTGTGCTCAAGGCCTCTCACCAGCCTCGTCGCCCTTCTCTGGACACGCTCAAGCATCTCAGTGACCTTCCTAAACTGGGGGGCCCAGAACTGAACACAGTACTCAAGGTGTGGTCTAACCAGTGCAGAGTACAGGGGCAGAATGACCTCCCTGCTTCTGCTGACCACACCATTCCTGATGCAGGCCAGGATGCCATTGGCTCTCCTGGCCACCTGGGCCACAATGTTGGCTCATATTCAGGTGGGTATCAATCAGCACCCCCACATCCCTTTCTGTTCATCAGTTGCTTCTGCTCCCTTTCCCACACTCTAGGAAAAGCATGCAACATCTCCACAGAGCCTACATTCATATCATTTGTGCCTGTGGATAATGTATTTTATACCTCCTGAGTCCCCAGCAGTGCTGGGGACAAATTCAGCATTGTAAAAAACACATTAAAGTGCTCCACATCTGCTGCATACCACAAAATGTAATTTTCATAAAGATTTTCTTTTTCCTGCACAATAGACTGAAATAGAATCGACATGCACAGTAGGCAAGAAATACTTTTCTTCCAGCAGATTTCAGTCCATCAGATAAATACAATACAAGTTTCAAATGTCTCTTACTGGAGGGCATACTGATTGTGTTAAATTTCTCCTGCTCCCCAGTCAACAGGAATTCTAAAGACTTTGTTTCAGCTAGACAACAGCCTAAAGGGTCTACTGTCTACAGATTCAGAACTGAAGCAGGGCAGGTATCTTTCGCTGGTTTACAGCTTTAAATGCAAAAATCAAATACATCAGCTTCATCTTAAGAGAAAGTAGCACACTGATTTTCAAAAATATTAACTTGCTGTCACCCTGTTTTTTTGTTTCATTATTGCTTTTGGAGGTATGAGATCAAATTCCAGTAATTCAGACCTTTCCAGGAGTAATCTGCCATTTTAGAGCAAAGACAAAGAAAAATTATAGACAGATGTAGCAACCCAGGCAGTAGCAAATACTGTGCTTCTAGCCAGAATGCCCTGTAATTGTATTTTAAAACTAATACAACGAGGAAGAGTGAAATTAATTTATTATTTCTGTATTGGTTTAACTGTCTCAAGGGAAACTGTTCATGACATTATTGAACCAGAAACCACTGACAGTCTAACGCAGTTACATGAATAGGTGAGACGCTGATGAACCTCCTTTTTTGTCTTGAGCTATACTCTTTAATGATTACTACATGCAGAAGTAGTCAAAAAAAAAAAAAAAAAGACAAAACAAAACTGAAATCAGCTATTAAGGCTTAAATTTCATTTCATATGCCTTACCTAGAATTTCAGTTTGTCTTGAGAAAAGGTATCAATGAAACACTGACAAAAAGAGAAGTTCTTCTAATTGGTTACAAGTTTTATCAATCATGTATCGACAAAAATAGCCTTGTAAGCTATGGGAATCCATTTCACAATCTGCCAGTGCTAGGACTTTCTCTCATCTATTTTCCAGAGCTACCTGTTTTCATTTAGAAATGTGTGGTGACACAATTTTTTCACAAAATACAACCGACTACTATCACACCATGCTAAATTTAAGCACAAAGGACAGAAGTCTCCCGCAAGCAGAACAGGAGAATCTGACGGCCACTCATTTCGCAGGGAGTTCTTTTTAGATGACAAGAGTGACTCCGGGATGCTGAAACACCCAAATCCTTGGCAAATATCAGGCAGAAGCTTTGTCACATGCTAAGAAAGTAAATAAGAGGATATAATCCAGTGGCTAGCACACACTAAAACTGCCTTTGTTCTTATCATTACCTGTTTTAGGCTGGTTATAACTGAATACACAGTGCACACTACGTTCACATCACCAATTTGCTCTGGAGACAGACATCCTCTAAAGAATTTGTAATAGCAGCGTGGGCTTAGAGCACAAGAAACTTCTGAATTCAAAGATGTGGCTGTAGATACTTCTGAAGTTCCCAAATACAGAGGATTTAGTGTTCAACTTTTCTGAAAGCCATGACCATTTTGAACTGGTTCGTGCCCTATTGTCTATATAAAAATGCATTTCTAAAGCCTGCAGCACCTATCTCTTCAAGATAAAAACACAATTTTGCTAACAATGTCCACTCGGTAGTGGTAGTCTGAAGGTAATAAAAAAATAGCTTTTTAAAGCTATGAATTCACTGAATAACTTTTAATTTTACATGTAATGAAAACTTCTCCTTTCCTTCCCTAAAATCAAAACAGAAGTGCTGTTTTGTGAAACTTCCCCAGCTGCAACTAAGAATGTATAAGAACATAACAATTCTTCCTCCTCTATTATGCAAATCTTCCACTGATGCCAGGCATGATAGTAGGGAATATCTCAGTATTGTAAATTAACCACTGCTAGAAAGGAAAAAAAATATCCTTTTGGCACCCATTTGCATCTGAAGACAAATAAACAGATTTATCTCTACACTTTAATGAGTAAACTGTAACAGAAAGCTTATTTATGCAAACATACTTTAAATAAAAAATCCTTAATATGACAAGAGAATTTCCTAGAACCAAGGGAGGAAAAAAAATCTCTCCAGCACTACAGTAAACAAAAAAATAAGACATTTTTAACTCTATAACCCCACAACAGCCCCCAAAGTAACAAAGCTGCATTTCATTTTGTATCGATTTGAAAACCAAGGTTTCCTAAGAAGGTGTAATCTCACATGATGCCTTACTAGACTGCTTTTAGAGGCTGATGTACAGCAGTAAAATTTGAGAAAAATGAGTGAATGCACTACACAGCTTCCTTGAAGGGCGTTTATCTGAGTACTCCTGTACTTAACTAAGCAAAAATAACCAAAAAAGAAGTACAAGAGGATTGAAAGGGGAATTTCAATGGCAATATCAAGGAAAAAGACCTTCCAGAATGGTAAAAAACATGACCAGAATGATTAGAAGTGGTAGAATCCAGGTGTTTTCTGTAGAAAATATCATAATATATACTACAAAAAAAAACACTGCATAAATACAATAATATATACTAGAAAAAAACACACTGCATGAGATGCTGGTCCCAAAACGACAATATTACATTCCAGAACTTTTCCCTCTGAAACAGCTTTTAATTCTTTTTTTTTTTTTTTCTTGGTACAAATATAACAGACACTCCATGCATTTCAGAGGCAGATTTGTGGTTGAGTGTATAACCCTACCCCACAGCAGCCTTTGCTAAAACTAGTTTCAGAAACAAGACAATGTCTGTGTTGCTTCTTGTGAGCAAAAGAGCATGCTGGAGCAGGCAGGTAAAATTTGGAATCGAGCTATTAGACCAACAGTACAAACTGTAAGAGGCCAGATAGGTAAGCTCCCTCCCTGCCCTCACTCTTGGCTTTATGCAGTTACTCCTGCCAGAGATCTCCCAAATCTCCTTCAGAGAGGATGAGCCCTAAGCAGAGAGGATGTAAGCCCGTTCGTGCCACTCTGCCTCAGAGCCAAAGAGAAATCACAGTATCACACAGTATCACCAAGGTTGGAAGAGACCTCACAGATCATCAAGTCCAACCCTTTACCACAGAGCTCAAGGCTAGACCATGGCACCAACTGCCACGTCCACCCTTGCCTTGAACAGCTCCAGGGACGGCAACTCCACCACCTCCCCGGGCAGCCCATTCCAGTGCCCAATCACTCTCTCAGTGAAGAACTTTCTCCTCACCTCGAGCCTAAATTTCCCCTGGCACAGCCTGAGGCTGTGTCCTCTCATTCTGGTGCTGGCCACCTGAGAGAAGAGAGCAACCTCCTCCTGGCTACAACCACCCCTCAGGTAGTTGTAGACAACAATAAGGTCTCCCCTGAGCCTCCTCTTCTCCAGGCTAAACAATCTCAGCTCCCTCAACCTCTCCTCGTAGGGCTTGTGCTCGAGGCCTCTCACCAGCCTCATCACCCTTCTCTGGACATGCTCAAGCATCTCAATGTCCCTCCTAAACTGGGGGGCCCAGAACTGAACACAGTACTCAAGGTGTGGTCTAACCAGTGCAGAGTACAGGGGCAGAATGACCACCCTGCTCCTGCTGACCACACCATTCCTGATGCAGGCCAGGATGCCACTGGCTCTCTTGGCCACCTGGGCACACTGCTGGCTCATGTTCAGGCGGGTATCAATCAGCACTCCCAGATCCCTCTCTGTCTGGCTGCTCTCCAGCCACTCCGACCCCAGCCTGTATCTCTGCATGGGGTTGTTGTGGCCAAAGTGCAGCACCCTGCACTTGGAGCTATTGAACCCCATCCCATTGGACTCTGCCCATCTGTCCAGGTGGTCAAGGTCCTGCTGCAGAGCCCTTCTGCCCTCCAACCCAGCCACATCTGCCCCCATCTTGGTGTCATCTGCAAACTTGCTGATGACTGACTCGATGCCCTCATCCAGATCATCTATGAAGATGTTAAAGAGGATAGGGCCCAGCACTGATCCCTGAGGGACACCACTAGTGACCTGCCACCAGCTGGATTTGGCACCATTCTTTGACCCTCTTTTTTTTATGTACATAGATGTAAAACAGTTGAGAATATAGAAATAAAGAAGTAAACGTCCCATGGCCCTGTGCTGAATCAGATCTATTTTACTACCTCCTGGTTTCTGTGATACAACAAATTACCTGAAAACAATCCTAAGTGGAAACATTTGACAAGTTTGTGTGCTTGTTTCAAATATAGAATTTGCTATGTCA
This sequence comes from Pogoniulus pusillus, assembly GCF_015220805.1. NCBI lineage: Eukaryota > Metazoa > Chordata > Aves > Piciformes > Lybiidae > Pogoniulus > Pogoniulus pusillus. Next base: position 23,013,283 of record NC_087268.1, on the reverse strand, counting down.
CATTTTCCAGGGTGTTTATACATGTGAGTTCTCCGAAAATTATCAGCATCTCATTTAAGAAACATGTAAAATTGTTTCCTTTCAATGTGACTGCTTAATTGCTTCCTATGTTTATAGCAATTTCTGAAGGTTCTACAGAGACTATGAGCTTCTGTGCATTTAGGAAAATGACCTTTATGACAGGTGCTAATTATTTGCTTTTAGAAAGAAAAATGTTCCAGGAGTTGCACAGGCTTCATATTTAAAAATGTAAAATTTAGCTATCAGATCCTTAGCCATGAATATTACAGTCTCCAAAAGTCAACAATCAAACAAACTGCAGGACATTTCTAACATTTTGAAGATAAACATAGAATTTATTAAAATCTACTAATTTTCAAAGATATTTTCCAGCACTTAATCAACTTTAGCATATTTAGTTAATTGGAAGTCAACTTTTTTATCATGGCAATAGAAACAATTGATTTTGTGCTAGTTTGAGGCTAGCTAGAATGTTTTGGTGACAAGGAGTAGATCATAGGCTGTGAAAGGAAAACAATGATGATGTCTACTTCCCTCAGAGTCTTGCTGAAGAAGAAAGGAAAACATCAGATAACACTCGCCATTTTTGTCACACTCTGCTTTGGGCTTCTGACTGAGCTGCATCTCCCTAACCTCATCTTCCATTTGGCCTAACCCAGCTTCGCTTCATAACCTCTTGGCTGAGCCTCTATTCTTCCTTAGGACTGGGGTAAGATTGAGAGGGGCAGGGGGAAGGTGCAGGGGTGGTTGAGAGCCCCTCCTGGGGACTCAGGTTTCTGGGAGGGGAGTTGTGTTTCTGTATTACTTTTATCTTGTATATTTCTGTCTATAACTGTATATACTGTAAATATCTGCTTGTATGTTGTGCTAGCTGCAAATAAATAGCTTCATTTATATTCCCAGAGCTGGCTGAGACTAGTCTGGGTGATTTCTAAAGTGGGGGGGGGGCAGGGAACACCCAAACCATCACAGATTTTTTTTTTAATCTAGAATTTTATGCTATAATTCCCTCATCTCACTTTCACAGGTATTTTCACTCTAGACCATTGCATTCCTTTCAATGCATTTATCTGAAGAATTTATGACACCTAGCCAAACCAGAAAATACATAATTGCTGTGCTATCAACTTACCCATTACATAACTACCCCTTCCATTGTGCTGCCTGGTGACGGTGGTGCAGGGGCAGACAGAGAGCAGAGCTGCCCCATCTAAAGAGGGACTGTACCTTACATCTGGAGAAAACGGCCTCTCTCCTGCCCCCAGCCTGACAGAGAGAGGTGACATATCAAGGGACACCTGATGCCCTCCTGTTTGGAGTGGCAGGTATAGCTGAAAGCCTGAAAAAATTGTGCATACATCAGCTCCATGCAAAAGCTGAAGACTGCAAACATGAACACCTGCCACCAGCGGCTCCCTTTGTTCATAGGGCAGAGAGAGCCGTATGGATAGGAAGAGATGAATGGACTGGGACAGTCTCACTGCCAGGTGTCTGAAACCCTGCAGTTCCACCCAACACCAGCCACCACAGCCTTTCCTTTAGCATCAATCACCCAGCAAACTGAAATGGAAGAAGAGCCATGCATTGGAAGTTCAAATTTGCCATTGCATCCTGTGAGACATCGAAACATTGACAGGAGGTAGGAGACAGTTGTGGCCAATGGGAGGACCCTTCCACTCCTCTTCTCTCACCCTTCATGCATGCTTGGGCTGCAGCTGAAGGACAAAGTCTCTGACTGCAGTGGACTCTTGTATGATGTGGGTCTATGGGGAGAATGCAGCCACTTTAAATGTGGAGATTTTTGTATGGGTTTTTGTTTTCTGAAAAGGAATCAAATTGCCTTCATATACTTCACTTTTAGGACAACATCTATTCTGAGAAAAAAGGTTGGATTTTCACCTTCATTTTCATGAGTTTTTTTGTTTGTTGGTTGGATGGTTGGGGATTTTTTTCAGATTACTGAAAGAGCTCTTTAGAGCTCTTCATCATTTTCTTTCCTTCTTCACTTTGCCATTGGCAAGGAATCAAAAAAAAAAAAAAAGGCAAAAAGCTATTTGTCTATTCTTTGTTACATTATTGTCCCCCCAAAAAAATCATAGAATCAAGCAGGTTGGAAGAGACCTCCAAGATCATCCAGTCCAACCTAGCACCCAGCCTGATCCAGTCATCTAGACCTCGGCATCAAGTGCCTCATCCAGTCTTTTCTTGAACACCTCCAGGGACAGTGATTTCACCACCTTCCTGGGCAGCCCATTCCAATGCCAATCACTCTCTCTGGCAAGAACTTCCTCCTAACATCCAGCCTAGACCTCCCCCGGCACAACTAGAGACTGTGTCTGTCCCCTTGCTCTATTGCTGATTGCCTGGCAGAAGAGACCAACCCCCACCTGACTACAACCTCCCTTCAGGTAGTTGTAGAAGGCAGTGAGGTCACCCCTGAGCCTCCTCTTCTCCAGGCTAAACAATCCCAGCTCTCTCAGCCTTTGTTCTGTCTAATCATCCTACTAAGAAAGAAATAGCATGACACAGTGGACTATATTCCGCTTGTATGACTGTCTGGGGAAAGAGAAGTTTCACTGCTGTGTAAGTCAACAACAGTACTTAAATTTAGTAGCCAAACAGCTTGCAGTACTTACCTCCTTTCTCAGCTCCTGCTTTGAAACAATAATCACATTTGGAGGATCTCCAACAGCTGTGGCAGCCCCCCCAATATTTGTGAAGATTACTTCTGCAATCAAGACATGCCTAGGATCTAGATTTAGCACTTCACAGAGCCTGCAATATAAGGAGAATTAAATAAACCTCTTTTCCAATGACTAAATTACCTTCAATCTTCAAATATCTAAACCTCTTTTCCAATGACTAAATTACCTTCAATCTTCAAATATCTAACATTTACAAAATGCAGCCATTTTGTTGAAAAATTGCAGGATTCTAAACATTTGTGTGTACATTGTTGAGGTTTTAATTGTGCTACATTATGCATGCTACAGTAATTCAGTACTTACAGTAATATAAATGCACATATGGTAGGTTTTGGGGTTTATTCATTTATAATGCAATAATAAAAAATGCATTAATTTTGTAATTATTAAAAGAATTCATTGCAAGTAATCAACTATTCCAAGGGTTAGACTACACAGAAAATAGCATTTCAGATTTTCAGCATGATGCAACTTCTTAATCCATGGTTCTCAGTCTATACTGACTCACAAAAAAAACTCTTTTAGGCAACCACAGGCTGTGTACTCAGCATCAGTTATTAACTGGTGGTAGAGGCACAGGCAGCCCTATTAGACACGAACCATCTATTAGTGACATCAGCTTCCAGCCTAGATTTATCCAGTATACTCAGTTCCTAGTTTTCCCCTTCTCTAAAGCTTGATCATAAGTATTTCTGTTTGTACCACAAGAGTAGAAAATACACTTTCTACATAATTTAATAAAGTCTCAACAAGTTTTGAACAGCTCAAAACCATCTAATGCTTCTTTAGAATGATGCTAAAGGAAATTTTTTTCTTTAATTAGGTGTATCTTAAAGTGCTCTGCACATACTGGGGTTGTCTGAGTAACCTCCTGATCCATTTGAGCTCAGAGCCCGCTTACACACAGTAATCTTTACACAGAATTATAGAGTCATAGAATCAACCAGTCCTTTCCTGAACACCTCCAGAGACAGCAACTCCACCACCTCTCTGGGCAGCCCATTCATTCCAATGGCAAATCACTCTCTCTGTGAAGAACTTTCTCCTAACACTCAGCCTACACCTCCCCTGGCACAACTTGAGACTGTGTCCCCTTGTTCTGTTGCCTGGGAGAAGAGACTGAACCCCACCTGGCTACTGCCTCCCTTAGGGTAGTCATCGAAGTGATGAGGCCACCCCTGAGCCTCCTCTTCTCCAGGCTGAAAAACCCCAGGTCCCTCAGCCTCTCCTCATAGGGCTTGTGCTTCAGGCCTCTCACCAGCATAGATTACTTCAACTCACACAAATTTCATTTATGGACAGAACTACACAATCTGATCACTTCTGAAGCACACATTTGACTTCAAACTTGGGCTGTGGTACTAAAGGCTGAAAGTTAATGTCACACCTAAGCACTTTGGAATACGGAATTACTGCTTTCCTGTTCATAGCTTATCAAAACTTTGTTCCAGTGCATAAAGATGGAGGTCACACTTAAATTATTGCCCTCTCTACCTAATACTGGATTAAGGAAAGAGTGGATGGCAAGAATGCTTTCTCAGGATTGCTTTTGCTATAGTGCTGTCATGTGGTGTTCCCTGAAGGAAGAGTTGATCTTTACTGTTCAGCCTAAGTCAGTATTATTAAAACCTATATTTCAAAGATAAGTATATATCGGACAAAAGCTTACCTTGATACACTTATCTTGTCACCAAGAGTGTCAATTTAAAAGATGACACATATCAGCACATAAAAACTCCACAAGAAAATACCTATGCAAAACTGCACTATTTCCTCAACAGCATAAAATTACCCAGTTAAAAGATACATTGCAGTACAACAAGACAAGTTGTATCAATTGTACTTGTAATTTTAACCTCATCACTCCTTGATTTCTGAATGTTCTGAAATCCAATCTTAGCTATTTTTGAAGAGATCCTTCCTTTTTTGAAGGACCTAGTTACAGCTTTAAAATAAGGACTACTCGCATGTACCAAGAAAGGTCAAGCTCAAAGTATAAAACTATCAAAATATGTTGGCTACGTGGTAGGATGAAACTTCTTCATTTAGCTTAACCCTGGTCATATAAAGCTCCAAGGCTAAAAGCATTTGCTTTTTTTAGTTTTGAATAACAAAGTATTTGGAAAATAAACCATAGCTAAAAAGAGGTAGTTACTTGGGGTTTTTGTCAGGCTCATACAAAATACAAAGTGAAAGCAGCATTGTGTTTCACAGCTTATTAATGGAAATATAAATCTTCGTATTCATGGAATCAGTAAGACTTTCTGTAAGCTTTGTCTCCATGGCAATGACAACACAGTGCAACACAGTGAGACTGTAGACAAGGGCTGAAAACAGTGACAGTAAGACAAAAGAAAAAGATGATGCCCAGCACGAAGCTTTCAGAAATAGGCAATTATTTAGTCTTACTAGATGGGATAATATTTTATTTTAGTTTCAATACTGATTTAAATGCAAATATTTCCCCCAAACAGAGGTTCCATTCAGTGTTTCAAATTCATTTGGTATAAGACTGAAGTACTTAGTATACATTTAGTAAAAAACTCCAGTATTTGAAGGGTGACAACAAAGGCAGAAAATGTTAACAAGAAGCCGTATGGAGAAGACAAAGTGTAACAAGTATAAGCTGCACTGGGAGAGATTTCTTCTCAATGGAAGAAATATTTAGTGGTGAAAACATTTAACTGCCAGAACAATCTCACCACAGATGTGGCAGACTCTCTGTTGCTGGAGGTTGTCAAGATGTGACTGAACAGGGTGATAGATAATCTCATCTGGACTCCACTCCCTTTCTATGGAAGGCTGGACCAGATGATCTTTTGAGGTCACTTCTGCAGAGGCTACTCTGCAATTCTTTGAAAACAGAGTTATTGCTGAAGTAGCTCTGCCTATGAGCAGTAAGTAGTTTATATGCATAGACATCTGGATTTCAATCTGTCCCCATTTAGAGTTAATCCAACATACTCTGCAACACTGCTAAGAAAAATTGCTGTTTAATAGTTCCAATATTGCTTACTGCTGGAGGTGAATTATTGACTGGAGTAACATAAAGTGATCTCTCCAAACTATAATTAAACAGAAGACAAATGGAGCTTTCATTTACCAGCTTATTCTCAATACAGAATAAATTCCACTTGTAAGGTTATTTCATACTGGTTTACACTACATATCCTAATAGAATTTTGTGTACTTCAATGTCATAGTGACTGCAACTGTTACACTACTTAGGATTATTTCAAAAACACAACAGATCTTTCTGAAACTTAACTGGATTAATAAGGTTTGCCTGGCCAGACACAGGTTAAATTGTAATTTATAATCACACATTGATTAAATGTAGTTGCAAACCGTGTGTTATTAATTTATAGATATATATTGATAGTTCCAAAAATCTAGTCTCAAATTGTGGATTAACCAGTGGCTGTACCAATGTCATGATCACCAGCAGAAAAAAACCTGCAAGTTTCATATTCTGAAAAGAAAAAAATAAAAAGCTTTTACTTGAAATCTGGATAGTATTTTGAATTTATTTGTATTAGGAGAGATACAACTTCCCTAAAGCATAGACTGCTATCTAAAATTGGATATTAGCCAGCAAAGAACAACAGAAAATTACCCTGCTTACAGGAAAGAAATTTCATCTGCTAGAGAACATTTGCTGCAATATGTTATTGGAGTTCAGATATGGAGATGAACCAGAATAGCTGTCTGCCAAGACATTATAACTGCCTTAAGATATGTGTTCACTATTAACATGAAGGGAAAAAATGCAACAGAATACTTGAAAATATTATCTCTTTACCTTACTACAATTATAAACTTAATATGAGCCACAGGTGTGCTCAGATGGCCAACAACATCCTGGCCCATATCAGGAAAAATGTGGCCAGCAGTCTTGTATCTCACTACAAGAAAGATATTGAGTTGCTGGATCACGTCCAGAGAAGGGCAACAAAACTGGTGAAGGCTCAGAGCAGCCTTATTGCACCTTATTGCTCTCTACAGCTACCTGAAAGGAGAATGGGGGAAGGTGAGTTTTGGTCTCTTTTCCTATGTAACTAGAGATAAGACAAGATGGAATGACCACAAGTTGCACCAAGGGAGGTTTCAATTAGATACTAGGAAAAAGTTATTCACCAAAAGTTGGTCAGACATTGGAATGGGCTACCCAGAAAGGCAGTGGAGTTGCCATTCCTGGAGGTGTTAAAAAAACATAGATGTGGCACTTCAGGCCATCACTTATTAGGCATGGTGGCATTGAGCTGGCAGTTTGTCTTGACGATCTTAGAGTTTATTACCAACCTTGATGATTCTATGAGTATCTGATTTTTTCATTTCCAGTTAGATGATCAAAAAAGTCCAACCTAGCACTTTGCACACATGCTTATTACTCATTGCTGTCTATTGTTGTGGGGCATTCCAAATCCCTTCTTTGCCCTCCCTCCATCTCCGGAGGTTTGAATGGGACAGGAAGAAGGCACAAAAACTGCTTTCTCCCCCAAACACTTGCAGGCTTGAGGTGGGGTGAGGGGACGACATGCAGCAAAGGTGCCCTTTTCCACATAAGTACTGACTCATGGAAAAGCTGGCACTGGAATTGGCTGGTGATTGGCTGGATTCTTGGCATGCAGTATATATGGCAAGTAGACACAGTGTCTAAAAAATATTATAAGCCGAGTGAGGACAAAAGCATTGAGCTCCTGCTTTTGGACCATTCCTGCTTTTGAAGAGTTCCCGATTTTGCACTGTCCTGTGCAGTCCTGCTCTTGCACAGCTCATGCTGCAAACTCACAAGTCTGCAAGCTGCGGAAGTCCTTAGGTTCATTCGAGAGAGAGCTGCCAGTGGCAATCAGACCTGGTGTCTCTCAGGCCACACCATGTCCTGACTTCTTGATTGCTACCCTGAGCTGGGCAGCATGCCAGCAGTTTGGCTTTTCCATATGCAGTTAAAGCAGTGCCACTCCACAATCTTTTGCCTTGTGGAAGCCGCATCTGAGACACTTGGACTTTGGTAGTTTTTTTACTTGCCTTGGAATTTGCCATGCAGATCCACAACATGGATATAGCTTGCAGTTTCAGAGGCTGCTGCAGAGAAATTCATCAGGGATCACTGCTAAATTCCTACCTCACCTCCACGAGTAAAGTCTACAGGGTCAAGAACTGGCTGGATGGCAGAGCCCAGAGAGTGGTGGTGAATGGTGCCACATGCAGTTGGCAGCTGTCACTAGTGGTGTTCCCCAAGGATCAGTGCTGGGCCCAGTCCTGTTCAATATCTTTATTAATTACCTGGATGAGGGGATCGAGCCTGGAGAAGAGAAGGCTCAGGGGTGACCTCATTGCTGTCTACAACTACCTGAAGGGAGGCTGTAGCCAGGTAGGGGTTGGCCTCTTCTCCCAGGTAACCAGCAACAGAACAAGGGGACACAGTCTCAAGTTGTGCCGGGGGAGGTCTAGGCTGGATGTTAGGAGGAAGTTCTTCACAGAGAGAGTGATTGGCATTGGAATGGGCTGCCCAGGGAGGTGGTGGAGGCACCGTCCCTGGAGGTTTTGAAGAAAAGCCTGGCTGAGGCACTTAGTGCCATGGTCTAGTTGACTGGATAGGGCTGGGTGCTAGGTTGGACTGGGTGATCTTGGAGGTCTCTTCCAACCTGGTTGATTCTAAGATTCTGTGCTGTTCCCTTAGGTTTTCTGTTCAGCTTGATTTTGAAGTGGGGTAGCTTAGCCTTTTCCATTTTCTAACTTCCCTAAATTACTAAACTTGCCCATAAGCATCTTTGTGAAGATTTCCTGACCAAATTAAAACCTGTAAAGAAACGTTAACTAGTTCTGTATATAGTTTGGGGGCAGGGCTTTTCAGGAAAATAAAAACAATTCTATTTTTATATTTTCTGCCTCAGCCAATTAATCCTCAACCAAATCATATATAAAAGATCAAGTCTGAAATCATAACAATAATGTACCTTATGGTTACTGGAGTAAAGAGAAGCATGGTGGTAACGTTGTCCAGAAATGCAGAAAGAATTGCAGCAATGAGGCACAGAAGTGTAATCATGGCCCACACCTTGCCTCTAGAGAATCGATAAGCCTGATAAAACCAAACAGAAATAAAATTAAGGGATTAGATCACTCCACCTTAGTTTTTAAAAGTTATAGATAAAACAACTTCATCAAATATGAGACAACAGTGAGCTCAGAGTACTTAGTACTGCATGCACCTCCAACAGCACCCTTTCCCATATTAATTAATTTTGGAAAGAAAAAAAAATCATGAAATTTGGCAAGCATTTCCATCATTCAAGGAAAGACACAAGTCAGAAGAAAGTCCATTCTTCACTGCCAGCCATGAAGGGGGTCTGTGGAAGGAGTAGGACTGAGTCCTCATCTAGTGCCTGCAAGCCTAGGTGCACTAATTTGGTTCACATCTCCCACTCTCTCCACACACTGGGGACACATTCCCCATCCTCAGTCCAGTACTGCTGGGGAGTCACAGTTTGGGCATCTACATAAGCAGAGGTTGTGTCCATCCATGTTTCATTTAGATCTGTGATCAAAGAAGCCCTTGTCATTTTTGTTTTCATTCTACTGTTTTCCATAAAATGAAGCTTTTGTAGCAGGTGAAGGAGTCCTTCGCCATGGGTAGTACTTGCTTTACACCGTTCCATCAGAATTATCCTTCTTGTGTAATCTCTGGTTCTGATATTGTGCAAAGACCAGTGGACAGTTTTCACATGTGATCATAAAGGTAATTTTCTTTCTCCTACTGCCTGGCATAAATAAAGAATCACAGAATGTTAGGGGTTGGCAGGGACCTCTAGAGATCACTGAGTCCAACCTCAGTACCAAAACAGGATCACCTAAGGCAGATTGCACAGGAACACATCCAGGAGAGTTTTAAAAGTTTCTAGGAGAAGAGACTCTATAACCTCTCTGAGCAGCCTGTTCCAGTGCTCCATCAGAAGTGTCTACTCACATTAAGATGCAACCTCCCATGTTCTAGCTTGTACCTGTTGTGCCTTGTCCTATCACTGGGCACACCAAAAAGAGACTGGCACCTTCATTTTGACACCCATCCCTCAGATATTTATAGACGTTGATAAGATCCCCTCTCAGCCTTCTCAAGACTAAACAGCCCCAGTTCTCTTAGCATTTCTTCATAGGAGATATCAGATACGAGTCACCGCAGAACTGCAATCCTGGGGAAGTCAGTGGAATAACTCAGCTTTATATTGCTCATATGCTTGTGTACTCTACTGGGGGAGGGAGGGTGCTTTCTCCTGGAGAAACAGAATTACTTCAAGGGCTTCCTCTCACCCCTAAAGGATTATGCAAAACTACAGGCTGATGCTGACATTTCTAATGTGATTAAGTACACACTGCCCCAAGAAAAGTTCTTCAAAGATAGTGTTTAGTGTAACAGATTTGATTAAATAATCAGTAATAATTAAGAGTAGCAAAATAACCCTACCTTTACTGCACAGTAGTCAAAGAATCCAGTCTCTGAAAATATGGCCACCAAAACCATCTACCAAAATATGAAAAAAGATAATAGCTTCAACTTAATTATTATACAAAACCAAATCGTGATAGTTTGTGATCCTGATGAAATTCCTTATTTGACACAGGTCTAAGAACCTGCTACTACCATATTAGGATATCCACTACAGCTACCAGATATCTCTTGTTAATGTGCCATGAAATTTAGTTCTCAACATAAACAATCTGTAAGTGTCATGCCAGTCTCATTTAATTTTATTTGTAGTTACTAAGTGAACATCACACATTAAGTACTCAATGTATCTCCCTTGGCTCATTGATGATGAAAAGTCAAACAAAATATAAAGCGTGTTTCTTTTCTGCAGTAAGGCTCTACACAGGGCAGAAGATTGAGGCTCCAGAACTACTGTTGTTTTTATGTATTTCTGGACATTTTCCTCTCATTGCTTCTTTGCTCCCAATAGATTTTTTTTCCTTTCTTTCTTCTTCTGTGGGTAAGGCAGGGAGCAGTTTTAGGAAATAGGAAATGCTCAGAATGGAAACAGATAATTGCAATTTGTGTCTTTGTGTACTGTATATTCTGTATTAGAGATTAACAGCATTTGGACAACTCTTCTTACCACAAATGGTTCTGGGCAAAGTAATCAAATTAACGTATGGTTACAATCAGATCAGATATTTCTCCTTTACTTCTAGCTTCCCCCCTCCCTCTTCTTTTTTCTTTTTGCAGGGGGTTGGGGGGTGGGGAGGCAGCTCTTGTTTGGTAGGTTGGGTTGGGGTTTTGTTTTTTTCTCTGAACATAGCACTAAGAAAAAGCAAATCACTTTTCCAGCTGAGTGTGTTTGGGGAAGGTTTTGAGTAAACAAAATTAACAAGCTAATGAGACTGATAATACTTGGAACTTAAACAGATCTTTCCACTTATAGGCCTCGAGGATGCTTTTAGTATCTTATTAACACAGCTCACAGATTTAAACAAAAAAAAAAAAAGAAAAGGATCAACATTTTTAAAAGGCTCCTTCAGAGGTATGATCAGTCTCTTTCTTGATAAATCCCTTAAGGCTCAAGTTTTCATCATAACATGCCTCAGCAAAGTATAATTAACAAAACATTTAAAGGGAAACATCTCCATATTGAATGTGATTAATACAGCACATTTAGAGCAGAAGATACGTTTTAATTACCATTCCAAACAGCAATGCCAGTGTCTCATAATCAATCCATTCTACCACTCTGACCATACTTGGCCTCTGCAATCAAAACATGGGATTACCAGTGAATGCCATGAAACACCTGTCTTGTGATAAGCTACGAAATATAAACTCCACTCAATTGCTGCATCTTTTAAAGAAGTTAAGATAGAAATTAATAAGTGTTTCTATGAGGTACACACAAATGACTCTTTATTATTACCAATATTACTGCTATTATTATTCATACAAAGTACTGTTGGTGTCCTAAGTGGGTCATTATCAAAAGCTTACATTAGGCTATTGGTTGATCAAGTTTTTCCATACGTAGAATGAAAGAAAAAAAAAAGGCAACTAAATTGTATGGTACACTCCAGTTTCTTTTTGGTAAGAGAACAAAAGAATGTCACTTCACCTGTGAATAGACCACAGGGAATATAAGGGAACATAGCAATGATATGGTGACCAGTTATGAGAAAAATAGAGAAAAATCAATCAGAGGTTTCTCTAAATACCAACTAAGGCTAAACAGGGAGGGGATCAAAAGGACAGGAGTATGCAAGCATGAGGTGTAATTACTTGGGGTAGTATAAGGCAGTGTATTTCCACTTAGGTTTGCTCAGTAACATAACATTACTGAAAATAACAATGTTTAACTCTGAATTTAGCTGAAAATGGTTGCACTTAGCTTCCTGCAAATCAGAACAAAATGCCATCAGTTGACTTTTTTCTGTTTTTATTTGTTTATACCTTAGGCTGACTTGCTTTTCCCCAAGATGTTTTCCCATCATAATATCAACTCTACCATCCCTCTCTCAAAAAAAAAAAAAAAAAAAAAAAAAAAAAAAAAAAAAAAACACCATCTCTGTGACATGCCCAGCCACAACAGGGCAAACACAGAAACTTATGACATCATAACCAGAAAGAGAGTGAGCACAGTTTGATAACTTACCTCCCCAACAGCTGCTAAGGCGGCTAAAGCTGCCAAAGACCCCAGCATCGCTGCAAGAGTTCTGTGAACAATCTGCAACAAAGAGTAAGAATTGAGCAGAGGCTCCTTTAAATACTTTTAAAAAGATATTAAGAAAAAAATATAATAAATTCCTGTTGTTGATTCTTTCCTTTATCTGTGAAGTTTTTTTCCTTATTTCACCCACCACATTTGTGCAAAACTCTGCTAAGAATTCTCGTCTCTGATCTCAAGGCAGAGAAGGGACTTCAGCACTAGTTTCCTGTATTTGCCAGTGAATGACCCAAGAAGAAAAGTAATTCTTCTACCCTAACTTAAGGATCAAAAAGCCTGGTCCTGTTGTCTTCCCCTCTCAGTCCATGGGAAGAAGGCTTATGTCCAAGAGGTGATCCACCTCATTCTTTGTCGGTGTTTGCTCATTTCCAGTGTCCAAAATCTTCTAAACACCTTTTCTGCAGTCTCATCAGTTCCTTAGAAGCTACTTTCACCAGTTGTGATGGTTTGAGTGTTCCCCACCCCCCTACACTTTAGAAATACCCAACTAGACTCAGCTGGCTCTGGGAATATAAATGAAGCTATTTATTTACAGCTAGCACAATATACAAGCAGATATTTACAGTATATACAGTTAGATACAGAAATACACAAATGAAAAGGTAACACAGAAATACAACTCCCCTCCCAGAAACCTGAGTCCCCAGGAGGGGCTCTCAACCACCCCTGCACCTTACCTCTACCCCTCTCAACCTTACCCCAGTCCTAAAGAAGAGAAGAGGTTCAGCCAAGAGGTTATGAAGCAAAGGTGAGTGGAAGGTGAGGTTAGGGAGCTGCAGCTCAGTCCGAAGCCCAGCCAGAAAGTGAAGACAAAATGGTGAGAGTATGATCTAATGTTTTTCATTTCTCCTTCAGCAAGACTCTGAGGGGAGTAGACATCACCAGTGTTTTCCTTTCACAGCCTACGATCTAGTTTTTCTCACCAAAACATTCTAGCCTGCTTCAAACTAGCACACCACTGTATAGAATATCCTGGCCTTTAAGAATGCTTCCCTTCCATCTCTAGTATTCCTTTTCCATATCAGCAGTGCTTCTGAAAATAAGATTCAAGCTTTTGACCACAACACAGACATTCATTTAGTTGTGTTCTTCACAGGGAGAGTGATTTGCCTTTGGAATGAAAGGGCTGCCCAGAGAGGTGGTGGAGTCACCGTCCCTGGAGGTGTTCAGGAAAGGACTGGATAAGGCACTTAGTGCCATGGTCTAGTTGATTGGACAGGGCTGGGTGATAGGTTAGACTGCATGATCTTGGAGGTCTCTTCCAACACAGTTGATTCTGTGATTCTACTGATACAGTTACTACAGTTCATGGACATTTTTCTATCTCTACATATCTACTGAACAAATTGCAGTTAAGGTTTACAAGGGAGTTTAAAAAAAGTATGATGTGGAAAATGTACTGTGTTTTCTGGATGCTCACTTGCAGTTATTTAATGCCACATGTCTGGAAGATCTCAGATTGTGTAAGACAACTCAGCAAAATGAAAATTATGCTACAAAAAACCCTTGTTTTTTATTAACAGCATTTGCTATTAATACTTTAAAATATTATTTAGACGCAAGTCAATTATTTTGAGAAGCTGCTCATTTCATAAGAAACATTTGCTGCTGGGAAACAATCAATGGGATTTGGAAAACTTAAGGACCTCCTACCTGCTTGTGAAGTGAAAAAAATAAAAAATGAAAATTATTCCTTTGGTTTTCCTTCCTGAAAGTTTTAATAGTAATGGTAAACAACTAATAAACTTACCAAATGACTAGAAAAACATATAATAAATAACTAATTCAGGAGCTAAAAGATAATCCTGTCTCATTGCTGTGTTTTTCCTAAGAATACACCGGAGATCAAGCTATACATAATGATAAAGCAGGAGGTCAGACCAAGATTTTTATGTCACAATGACCTAAAACTACATAGCACAGACTATGGCTCCCACAATAAAGTGTGCAAAAGGTCAGTGTCATCTTGGATTTTCATATCCTGAGCATTGATACGGCACATGTGTGGCCCTGACGATTCTTTAAAGGGAGGAGCATTCGATAACATTCAACAGTCCTTGTGTCTGACAACGAGGTGTAGCAATTACACCTTACAGTCTTCTCCAACAAAAGATGCAAAGCAGAGATGTCAGCTGGGGAAGGAGTTCTGCTCATTACCAGGGCAAAATAAGTTCAAGAGTAAGCCTCTGAGGAATCCTCAGCCATCCTCAAACTGATTCTCAGTTTAGCACCACACTAGACCCCTTTTCAGCAGTTCTCAGGGAGATATCACAGTTTTCATGAGACTTGATTTGCTTTAGATTTTTTGCTCATTTTCACAAACATTGTCACAGTTACCATTGTACACTTAATTGCATAGGTTTAGTTGACTGCATTTTAAGTTTCTGAGAGTTACTGTCACCTGTAGGTGACAGTAACACCTCCACTACCTGCACCAAGGGGGGTTCTCCTCATCTGCTCTGCCCTGGCAAGGCCTTATCTTGAGTACTGCATTCAGTTTTGGACTCCCTAGTTTTAAAGGGACAGGGATTTGCTGGACAACGTCCAGCAGATGGCTACAAAGGTGATTAGGGCACTGGAGCACTGCCTTATGAGGAGAGGCTCAGGGACCTGGGGCTTTTCATCTGGAGAAGACTGAGAGTGGGTTTAATAAATGTTTATAAGTATCTGAAGGCTGGGTGCCAGGGGTGGAAGAGGGTGGGGGGGGGGGGGGTGGTGTCAGGCTTTTCTCACTTGCTCCCTGTGACAGGACAAAAGCTTACAAAAGGAGAAATTGAGAAATGGAGGATAAAAGCTATGACATTCTTTGAAGCACGGTTCCACCTAACACACATTTGGAGGGCATTATATAAGGTAGAACTCCATTATTATTCTTTTGGAAAACAGTATGGATCTGATCCAAACCTTTCTGAAGACTGGCAGAAGAACAATTATCATTTCAGGATGGATCTCAGAGTATATCCATAAACAACAGTTCAGGCATAGAATTAAGATTGAGCTCAGAAATAAATTAACACAGAGATTTAATGTTAGGGAAAATGAGAGATTTGTGATATCTCTGAATCTAAAGACATTTTGAAAGATTAAGTGAGAGATGATCTCTATTGACCTGATCCTTCTTGTGCTTGAGAAAGTGAACAGCTTTGTACATTCTCTAGTAAGAATATATAGTTGCACTATAAGAGCTGCAATTCATAACAAGTTTCTTTTTTTAAGTGGGAACTGCCAGTAAAATTGCAAAATTGGATTGGCTGCATCAGCTGAAAAGAGCTTTCATTTTTCACTCCTGTTTCTTCCATCTCACAATTTTATCTCTACATTTCAATGATTCAATCCATTTTAGCACCCTCTAAAACACACTTTTCATGAAAAGTACCTTGTCTCACTTACTGGTGAGTTTTCTTAAACAAGCAATGGCCATTGAGACTGAAAGGACAGAATAGATGAGGAAAATATAGAAGTCTAGATGCTGGATCTCCTCACCTCCCAACTCAGCTAGAAACCTTATAATCTCTTCACAGAAAGGGCATCTTCATTATCTTTATTTTTGTCTGAAGAATGCTTAACAGTGCTAACTTGAAACAGCACAAGATGGTGCTTGCCTTTCACAAAGAGACAGCTATCCTGATACAAACTGCTACTGAAAACAATGCAGTCCAGATTGCATTCCTTACAATGGACACCTCTATCGTAGCGCTCACTGATACAGGAAGTTGCTAGGCTGAGAGCTGAAGAGATTTATGAAAAATGGAGTAGATATTTACAGAAAAGTAATTGCACTTAATTAATGAAAACACCCAAAGCTGCAATGATGGAGGCTCCTAAGAATGAACAACAATACAGGTGTGGCAATAACAACACCATAAAGTCACACTCTAGAGTCAGTCCAGAATGGGCAGATTAGGAAAAAAAATCCATAGCTCTTTTGTTTCATAGATACCTGTGGAAAGTTTGTCTCATGATTGACTGCTGTGTGATAAACACAATGTGCCGAGCACTGCTTCTGTATGATAATCTCCATACTTACTTCAAAAGTTAGTTTCAAGGTAAGAAATGAAAGTAATCCAAGTCCTTTATGGCACAAGTCTTTGTGCGTGATATTAATTTTTAAGTCTACATTTCTGGAGCAATAATCTAAAAGATTTAGACAACCTATACCTTCTCCAGATTTACATTTCTTTATCTATATGAAAGTGCTTTGGAATCTTTGCACAGAGTTCATCAAATCTATTGGTAGACTGCAACAGTACCACTATACAAATGATTCAGAGTTCCACACACGTTCTCTTGTACAGTGCTGCAGGAGATAAAAGGAAATTATTTAGAAGCCAATTGAATGGTGACCTGTATACTATTTCAGGGCATACATTTCCCAGATGAAATCCAAGGCATGTATATTTCAGGAATGTACTTCTAACAATATTTGATAATATTTGATACATCATACCAAATATTTATTTCTACAAATCCTTCTTTATAAGTGATAAATAGCAGTTGAAAGATGGCTGTCAGTAACTTTAATGTAGAGCTTCAGCTTTACGCAGCCTCCAGTCATTTTTTACCCATTTTTTTCTCCAATGAAGCCTATTGTGTCAAGATACTTATTTTACTCCCTGTTTTAGTGGGAGGTGTCCCTACCTATGGTGGAGGGGTTGGAACTGGATGATCTTCGAGGTCACTTGCAACCTAAAACATTCTATGGTTCTGCTGAGAAATTAATTTTCATTTGATGAAGTGCAGCAGTGTTGCCACTCTAACAGGAGGTAGTTGTTCCCAAGGCTATATCCACAAAAAGTTTTATACATTTTCCACTTATCTCCAAAATAGTTGAGACCTTCCCTATAAAATCAACAGCAAAACATCACTTAGTCTTAACAAAACCTCTAATTCAATTCTATATTCTATAAGGGACAAGGGGAGTGAGAAGGGGAGTAAAATTTAATCTATTTTTTTTCCTGACTTTATGTTTTGCATCTATTCCTTTCCATGTTTTAATAAGAGTTTATTGGTTTAAAGGAAGATATCCTCAGCAGTGGAAGAGCTTTTTTCCAAAGACAAAAATTTTGCTTTCCCTAAGGATTACCAAGACACCATTATCCTGACTGCCCCTGGAAACGTGGTCCTCAATCAGATCCCTTGATGGAGATTATCTTATTTCCTGCCACAGATTATTTAAATTTTTGTGGACTCCTTTGCTCTGGACTATTCCAGCTGTTTTAGCATCTGGAATACAGATGAAACTTCAGTCTTTCATGTTACATGTATTTGATCCACTTACAATTTGGAAAAATCAGCAATGAAACCTGACACTAGCATCAGAAACTGAAATTTGCAGAAAACCTATGGCAATTCAGCTAACTAATTTAGGTATTTTTTTTCCTGTCAAGCAATATAACTGCAAACGTTAGAAAAACAGCAGGATCCAAAGAATACCTTGCAATACTTCCATCTGTGTCCTGCAGTAGATCCAATTCAAAGCAGAACGGCATCGAATTCCCAATTTGTGAAATTTTGCTTTACTTCATGTAAATTACACAATTTGGACAGAATACAAACCAATAGACTAGAAATGCAGGATATATTCAGACACAGATGAGAACTCCGCAGCAGAAAAGGAAGGTCAAAGAGACCATCTAACCAGTATCAGTTTGTGAAGTGATAGCAGCATACCTCCCCTTCAGCTGGTGACGGCAGCTAATGCTTTACTTCCTCACCCTCTTCCCTTGGTTTGATCCCTAAAGGAGCTCTGAAGAAGCAGTTCTGCAGCTTCTTCAGCTGTAGGGTACTCCTCCGTGCACATGGAAACCTTTTACTGGGGGATGGGTCTCAACAGTTAATGCAAAATGAATAAAAACAGAAAATTACACAGAATCACAGAAGGTTGGGGGCTGGAAGGGACATCAAAAGATCATCCAGTCCAACTCCCCTGCCAGAGCAGGATCACCCATACCAGATCAGATAGGAACACATCCAGGTGGGTTTCAAATATTTCCAGAGAGGGAGACTCCACAACCCCCCCAGGCAACCTTTTCCACTGTTCTGCCACCCTCACAGTGAAAAAATCTCTTTCTTGTGTTTACGTGGAATTTCCTATGCCTCAACTTCCACCCATTATCCTTTGTTCTGTCATTGGACATCACCAAGAAGAGCCTGGCTCCCTCCTCATGCCACTCCCTTTTACATATTTATAAACATTAATTAGGTCACCCCTCAGTCTCCTCTTCTCCAAACTGGAGACCCAGCTGCCTCAACATCCTCTTGTAAGGAAGATGTTCCATTCCCAAGTCAATTGCCTTAGAACTACTTACTTGAGCAGTAGCAAGTAAACTCTCTAGAAATGTTAATGAAACAAAAGGGAACTGTTTGATATAGCATAGAAAGTATGACATACAGGTGCAACACCAGGGATAGAATAAAGCAGCTCTTGAGGCACTCATATACAGCACAGATGCTGAAAGTTCATGCACATTAAGGATCTTACAGTGACTACAAGCATCACAAAAAAACAGCGACAGAAAGAGCACCCATTTATATCTTTGCACATTAAGACACCATATGCATGGATTCTATACATGGCAGACATGTGAATCATAAAATAACACCTTAAGGTATAGTTCATTTTTTAGAAAATCTTATTATTAATCTCATTTTGGTAAGTCAAAACATGTCCAAATGCCATCACTCTACCTAAGCATGCCTTACTAAAAAAAAAAAAAAAAACACACAACCTAGATGAACATTTTTAAAGCCACACCTTGAGTACTGTGTCCAGTTCTGGGCTCCTCAATTCAAGAGAGATGTTGAGGTGCTGGAAGGTGTCCAGAGAAGGGCAACAAAGCTGGTGAGGGGCCTGGAACACAAACCCTATGAGGAGAGGCTGAGGGAGCTGGGGTTGTTTAGCCTGGAGAAGAGGAGGCTCAGGAGGGACCTCATTGCTGTCTACAATTACCTGAAGGGAGGTTGTAGCCAGGTGGG
This sequence comes from Pogoniulus pusillus, assembly GCF_015220805.1. Lineage (NCBI taxonomy): Eukaryota > Metazoa > Chordata > Aves > Piciformes > Lybiidae > Pogoniulus > Pogoniulus pusillus. The sequence continues at coordinate 22,993,875 of NC_087268.1, read as the reverse complement.
GTATAGTCTCTTCTCCCAGGCAACCAGCAATAGAACGAGGGGACACAGTCTCAAGTTGTGCTGGGGGAAGTATAGGCTGGATGTTAGGAGGAAGTTGTTGCCAGAGAGAGTGATTGGCATTGGAATGGGCTGCCCAGGGAGATGGTGGGGTCACCATCCCTGAAGATGTTCAAGAAAAGTCTGGATGAGTCCCTTAGTGCCATGGTCTAGTTGACTGGATAGGGCTGGGTGCTGGGTTGGATTGGATGATCTTGGAGGTCTCTTCCAACCTGATTGATTCTATGATTCTATGAATAGTGACTCAGCCTGATAGTACTGCCTTATGCATGAAATATTTGCCCAAGATTAGTTAAGAGCACACTGGAGAGGTCTGTAGACTTGGAAACATTAGCAGCATATCTTAGAATAAACATGCAATCTCCCAATGTAGACAATAAATGGCCAATCCCTGTAATTCTGTGGAAATAACATTCCATATGCATTAAATAAGCCTTTTTTTATGGACAGATTCCCAACCCAGAAAGATTTGGCTGTTTTTAATAGAAACATTAGAGTCTATAGCAAACTGTGTAACCTCCATAGCAAATTGTTCTTGTAGGCAACTTTAACCTGCCAGTTATCTGCTGGGACTTTAATACTGCAGAGAAGAGGCAGTCTAGAAGGTTCCTAGAGTGTGTGGAGGACAACTTCTTATCTCAGCTGTAACATGTGCCTACCAGGGGTGCAGCCCTGCTTGACCTGTTGCTCACAAATAGAGAAGGTGTGATGTGGTATGTGGTGGTCAGAGGCTGCCTGGGGTCCAGTAGCCATGAAATTAAAAGTTTTTCAATATAGGGTGAAACCAGAAAGGGTTAACCCTCCACTCTCCAAGGGGAGTGACCTTGAACCTGACCCTCGGTGGTCTTGACCTCTCCTGAGGGGTGGGTCTGAACAGTACCAGGTGATGGTTAGCCCACTCCCCATTCCTGTCTAAAGATCCATACAAGCAGGGAGACTTCCTGTTCTCTCTCTGCGCTCCCTGCCTCCCTGCTTACCAGCAGCACCATCCTGTTCCTGGTTCCTCTTTGTTTTACCATATGGCCATCACCCACGAGGCAGACAAAGCCATCACCATCAAAATCTGGTTGTATTTTCACATTTTGTATTTGTTTTCCCCTCCCTACACTTTTGTAACTTCCCTACCTCAGATACTCTTTTTTAATTTATTGTTAAACTTTTCTTTTTTAACTTCCAAATTGAGTGAGATTTATTTATTTGGGTGTGCTTACCTTTCCTCTCTCTACATCTAATTCCTTTTTTTTTTTTTTTGGGAAAGGAGGGAGAAGAGAGAAGGGCACTCTATAAAATTGTTATTTGGCTCTATCACATATATTTGAGTCTCTGGGAATTTAAATCAGAACAGAGACAGGCATCAACAAAACCTCCACACTGGACTTCCGAAGGGCAGACTTCAGCCTATTTGAGGAACTAACTCAGAAGGTTCCTTGGGAAACAGACCTTAAAAACAAAGGGGTGCAAGTAGGTTGGACCTACTTCAAGAAAGAACTCCAGAAGGCACAGGAGCAGGCTGTCCCACTGTACCAGAAGGAGAGCTGATGAGGGAGGCAGCCAGACTGGATGGGCAGGGAGCTGCTGAAGGAACTAAAGATAAAAAAGAGGGCGTATCACCTTTGGAAAAAAGGGGAGGTGTCCCAGGAAGAGTTCAAGGATGCTGATAATTCTTGTAGGAAAAATATTAGAGAGGCAAAAGCACATTTAGAACTCAGGCTGGCCACTGCTAAGGAGAAAAAAATATGTTTCTATAAATATATGAATGGCAAGAGAAGGGCCAAGGACAACCTCCAGTCCCTATTAGACGGAGATGAGAATATAGTGACAAAGGATGAGGAAAAGGCAGACGTGCTTAACACCTTCTTTGCCTCAATCTTCAATAGGGGGACAGGTTGTCTCCAGGACAGCTGGACTCCTGAAGTGGCAAATGGAGTCAGGTAGCAGTATAGTCCCCCTCTAATCCATGAGGAAGAAGTACGGGGCCTGCTGAGTCACTTGGATCCTCACAAGTACATGGGATCAGATGGGATTCAGCCTAAGGTGCTGAAAGAGCTGGCAGCTGAGCTGGCCAAGCCACACTGCATCATTTATCAACAGTCCTGGCTCACTGGAGAGGTCCCCAAAAACTGGAAGCTGGTCAGTGTGATGCCCATCCACAAGAAGGGCTGGAAGGAGGAACTGGAAAACTACAGACCTGCGAGTCTGACCTCAGTGCCAGGCAAGGTCATGGAACAGGTCATCTTGGGTGCCATCACAAAGCACCTACAGGATGGCCAAGGGATCAGGCCCAGCCAGCATGGGTTTAGGAAGGGCAGGTCCTGTCTCACCAACCTGATCTCCTTTTATGATCAGGTTACCTGCCTGGTGAATGTGGGGCAGGCTGTGGATGTAGTCTGCCTGGACTTCAGCAAAGCCTTTGACACTGTCTGCCACAACAGGCTCCTGGCAAAGCTGGCAGCTCATGGCTTGGACAGATTCAGTCTGTGCTGGATCAAGAACTGGCTGGATGACAGAGCCCAGAGAGTGGTGGTGAATGGTGCCACATCCAGTTGGCAGCTGTCACTAGTGGTGTTCCCCAAGGATCAGTGCTGGGCCCAGTCCTGTTCAATATCTTTATTAATTACCTGGACGAGGAGATTGAGTCCAGCATCAGTAAGTTTGTAGATGACACCAAGCTAGGAGCAGGTGTTGACCTGTTGGAAAGTAGGAGAACCCTGCAGAGGGACCTGGACAGGCTGGATGGGTGGGCAGAGGCCAATGGGATGAGATTTAACAAGGCCAAGTGCAGAACCCTGCACTTTGGTCACAATAACCCCAAGCAGCGTTACAGACTGGGGACAGAGTGGCTGGAGAGCACCCAGGAAGAAAGGGACCTGGGAGTACTGATAGATAGTAGGCTGAAGATGAGCCAGCAATGTGCCCAGGTGGCCAAGAGAGCCAATGGCATCCTGGCCTGCATCAGGAACAGTGTGGCCAGTAGGACGAGGGAGGTTATTCTTCCCCTGTACTCAGCACTGGTCAGGCCACACCTTGAGTGCTGTGTCCAGTTCTGGGCTCCTCAATTCAAGAGAGATGTTGAGGTGCTGGAACATGTCCAGAGAAGGGCAACAAAGCTGGTGAGGGGCCTGGAACACAAACCCTATGAGGAGAGGCTGAGAGAGCTGGGGTTGTTTAGCCTGGAGAAGAGGAGGCTCAGAGGTGACCTCATTGCTGTCTACAACTACCTGAAGGAAGGTCATAGCCAGGTGGGGGTTGGTCTCTTCTCCCAGGCAACCAGCAATAGAACAAGGGGACACAGTCTCAAGTTGTGCCAAGGGAGGTACAGGCTGGATGTTAGGAGGAAGTTCTTCACAGAGAGAGTGATTGCCATTGGAATGGGCTGCCCAGTGAGGTGTTGGAGTCACCATCCCTGGAGATGTTCAAGAAAAGCCTGGATGAGGCATTTAGTGCCATGGTCTAGTTGACTGGATCAGGCTGAGTGCTAGGTTGCACTGGATGATCTTGGAGGTGTCTTCCAAGCTGGTTGATTCTAAAAAACATTTACGCAACCCCAAGGTGAGAAAGCAGCCATCTATGACATTCTGCTATAATACCCATTTTCACTTGGATCGTGTGCCAAATTACTTGATCTGATTCAATGTCAGTAGAGAAAGTCATGGTGTATACAACCCTGCCTTAAGGAAAGGCAGCAATTTGCCATTTCCTAATGCAGTGTTTTAAAATATAAGACAGCAGCACACAAGATGGCTATCCTAAATAGGAGATTAAAAGAAACACTGTATGATATCCAAGACAAGTTCATGTCTGCGTTGGTTCACTTTTATTTCTATTGTATGTTTGCTGAAAAGGATAAGAAATACAAGGCAGGGATATCTTGAGGTTTTGCCTATAAAAGATAGCCCTAATGTAAGTTCCACCAGCTGACATGAGTTCTTTCTATAGGTAAAACACAATATTTAGGAAGGAAGAGAAAAAGAAAAAAAATACTTAAGGAGATCAAATTATTTTCTTTGAATAAGTTATCTGGTTACTTTATTTCTCTCTTCTATACAGAAAATCTATAAGCCAGTTCTAGATTCTGAAAAGGTATTTTTCCTCTAGATCATGCAATAGTATCTCCAAGACTGTCCCCACACTCTCACATTTGACAATTGACATTTGCCCTTGCTCTAGCTGAAGACAGATATCAGCTGAGGACTCAAAAGAAGCTGAGTGGCACTCATCCCTTTTCCTGTGCATTAGAAAATTTTAAGTCTTCGTGGCTCTCTACTCCTTTGGTTGCCATAGGCAGGGTAGAAACTGAACAACAGCATTCAATTAAGCTAAGTTAATGTTCTATTGCATGTCTCAGACAAAGGATAAAAACCAACCCACAACTAAATAGTATGCAAGGCAGGACAGGAGTCTTTCAAAAATTGCACCAAATACAGTTCAAAACTAGTGTTAAAAGGCAACAGGAGAGAAAATATGTATTTGGAAATTACTTTTTACTCTGAAGTGTTGAAAAATATTACTCCTATTATTAAAAAAAACCAGCATTCTGTGGAAAGCAGAGCCTAGGTAATTGAATCTTTTCAAGCAGACAATCCTACTGAGTCCTTAGAATAGCAAGCAGCACCATCCAGTGGAAACATTTTCCTAGTAAGTTCTTAATTAAGCACATTTACATAATAGAGGAGCACCATAGCACCCAAAAGAAGGTATTTTCTCTTAAAGTACATATATTTAGAAGAAAGCCAGAATTCTACCAAGGTAGGCCTAACAATTAGACAAGCATAAAATCAGTATTTAATCAGTATAAAATCAGTATTTACATTAGATTAATAATACAAAAACATTGTTATAGCATATCAAGCTGGGATCCAGGTAAGGATTTTATGTGAAACAAAATTACAGTGTAGTAGCAAATTAACCATATCCTGTCCTTCTCGTACAGCACTCTGATTCCTTTACACCTTGTTTTTTATTGCAGTTATGGCAGGTAAATATGACTAGTTTATATAAATAGTGCTGGTACTCCCCTGTTGAAGCCTCCTCATTGGTCAGAGTGAGAGTTCTAGCCAAGTGGTAGAAATCCCAACACTTCAGACATAATGATCCAATGCTTTTGTAGTGGTCCTGCACAGCTACTTTAAAGTCATTCAGAGACTCTCAAAATACAGAGGTCAAAATGTAGAGGCCACATCCTTCTCATACATCAGAGGATGACATAACTATAAGCCTTGATGCCCCATATTGCTTAATTGCTACCTCAGTCACAGGTTGTTCTGCCTGGGAGAACATTAGAGTACTGACTGGTGAACATTTCACTCTGGAGGACAGGACAGATGGAGCCTGCCTTGTGCCTCAATATTGTCGTTAAATCCAGTCCTCCAACACCAATGTCAGCAGAATTTGCTGCCTCCATCTGCTTTACAAACCTCAATATCATTCTTGGTACATGCCCCCAGTTTATGTTCTAAAAAGCATTATTTGTGAGGACTGAGTGTCCTCATTTGCAGCTGTGAAAAATAAACAAACAAACAAATAAATAAATGGCAGACTTTTGAATGGGAATTGTGTTTTAGCCTCATGGAGGTGCTAAACCTGACCCACAACCACATGCTGCCACCCTGCATCCTTTATGGTTTAGGTTTCACTGTATGGAATTCAGGTTCTATATAAGCTCCCAAGTTCTATATAACTCCCAGAGACACAACATTTATGATTTATTGCCTCAAACTAAGAATTTTGGCCTACAAGCCTTACCTTTTGGCTTCATTTCTACCTTACAGTAAACCACTGTGGCTAACCAAGACCGTATCAAGGCAGCCTTGGCTCTCCCCCAGTGAGTGCCAATAGTGTCTCAAGGAATGAAAAGTGTGTAGGAAGCTGACCAGGACACCCAGGGACACTGACTTTCCAGCTTTGCCCTAATCTTGGCCTCTTTTACTCTGTCCCAGCCATAGACAGGAGGGCAGAGGAGGGCAAATTTTCATTTTCACAGTATCACAGTATCATCAGGGTTGGAAGAGACCTCACAGATCATCAAGTCCAACCCTTTACCACAGAGCTCAAGGCTAGACCATGGCACCAAGTGCCACGTCCAATCCTGCCTTGAACAGCCCCAGGGACGGCGACTCCACCACCTCCCCGGGCAGCCCATTCCAGTGTCCAATGACTCTCTCAGTGAAGAACTTTCTCCTCACCTCCAGCCTAAATTTCCCCTGGTGCAGCCTGAGGCTGTGTCCTCTCGTCCTGGTGCTGGCCACCTGAGAGAAGAGAGCAACCTCCTCCTGGCCACAACCACCCCTCAGGTAGTTGTAGACAGCAATAAGGTCACCCCTGAGCCTCCTCTTCTCCAGGCTAAACAATCCCAGCTCCCTCAGCCTCTCCTCGTAGGGCTGTGCTCAAGGCCTCTCACCAGCCTCGTCAGCCTTCTCTGGACACGCTCAAGCATCTCAATGTCCCTTCTAAACTGGGGGGCCCAGAACTGAACACAGTACTCAAGGTGTGGTCTAAGCAGTGCAGAGTACAGGGGCAGAATGACCTCCCTGCTCCTGCTGACCACACCATTCCTGATGCAGGCCAGGGTGCCACTGGCTCTCTTGGCCACCTGGGCACACTACTGGCTCATATTCAGGCGGGTATCAATCAGCACCCCCAGATCCCCCTCTGTTTGGCTGCTCTCCAGCCACTCCGACCCCAGCCTGTATCTCTGCATGGGGTTGTTGTGGCCAAAGTGCAGCACCCTGCACTTGGAGCTATTGAACCCCATCCCATTGGACTCTGCCCATCTGTCCAGGTGGTCAAGGTCCTGCTGCAGAGCCCTTCTGCCCTCCAACACAGCCACATCTGCTCCCAGCTTGGTGTCATCTGCAAACTTGCTGATGACTGACTCCATGCCCTCATCCAGATCATCTATGAAGATGTTAAAGAGGATGGGGCCCAGCACTGATCCCTAAGGGACACCACTAGTGACAGCCACCAGCTGGATGTGGCACCATTCACCACCACTCTCTGGGCTCAGCCCTCCAGCCAGTTCCTAACCCAGCACAGAGTGTTGCTATCCAAGCCATGGGCTGACAGCTTAGCCAGGAGTTTGCTGTGGGGGACAGTGTCAAAGGCCTTGCTGAAGTCCTGATAGAGCACATCCACAGGCCTCCCCACATCCACCAAGCGGGTCACCTGATCATAGAAGGAGATCAGGATAGAAAGGCAGGATCTGCCCTTCCTAAACCCATGCTGGGTTTTTGCCCAGTGAGGCATGGCCCACACTCTTCACTGAAGACAATAAATGATTTCTTCTGATAAACAGCCCCTAAATTTCTGCAAATTCCTACAGCACTGTTTAAATTTCTCTGCACAATTTATCCATCCTATCAGAAATGAAATCAATAGCAGCAGGAATATATACTCTTCCACAAAGGCCAGTGAGAGTAACAGCTACAGTGTGTTTTTTTTACATCGACATTTCCCATGAAGACTGTGGGTTTTCTTCTGTCTTTTGCTACTAGTCTTTTGGTTAAATATATGTAGAGATGGGAACACTTTAATCCACACTCTGTCTATAGTTAAAGGCAGATCAATATGAGAAAGGATGGGAAGTGAGAAACCATGCTGGGTGAGCTAATCAGCAGATCCTGTGATTTTCCTCATCAGAAAAATTCTCCCTTAATATAAGCCAATTGCCACAACTTAGTATTATGTTTTGTATAGCAGTGAATATTTCTTTCATTTTCCTAATCACTCCATGAAGCATAACTTTCCCAAATGCAAATAAATAGCCTATTACTGGAAGTAAGAAAAAAAGGGGACTGTGTGAGCATAGGTAACTAATCACAGGATCATAGGATATTAGGAGTTGGAAGGGATCCAAGGAGATCATCCAGTCCAACTCCCCTGCCAGAGCAGGACAGTACTATCTAACACATATTACACCTCCAGACAGGCCTTAAAAGTCTCCAGAGAAGGAGGCCCCACAACCTCTCTGGGGAGCCTGTTTCAGTGCTCTGTGACCCTTAATGATAAACACCTTATTGCATTTGTAAAAATGCTTCCTGCAAGGTAATACTTTTTCAACCAGCTCACAAAGATAGAAAAAATGGTCAGGCTGAGCCACATAAGAGTTTGCTATCTGCAGCCAATTTCTTCTGGTTAGATGTTATTAGAAATCCCTTTGCTTTGAGTTTAAAAAAATTAAGCTTAGGGGATGTTTATTCATAATTTAAGATGGTTAATAATAGAAAATTAATATGGAGATAAACGGACACTCTACATTTCCATTAAAGTAATACAAATTATGATTATATGCCCATACTTCATGCTAGTAAGAAGCTAGAGCTTTTAAGGTCAGGTCTTGCACTTTTAAGTGTTTGTATTTTAATGAGCAATACAGATACATAAAAGTTATTCAGTATCTGGGATCATTAAAATGCCATCTGAAAGATCCTGGCAAGATCTTTCTTAGGGCTACCTACAAGACAGGATATGAAGCTAAATGATAGCTCCTGTGATAAAACAAGCCCTGTGGAGACTCTCATAGAATTTATGACACTTACTGGTATCATTTTTCTGCCATTTGATGTGCTGTTGGTATATTTTTTTAATTTAATACAATTATTGTTATTCTGCCTTTGCTCCCAAATAAAACAAAACATTTTTAAAATAGCTTTTAAAAGGCCATCACCTTCATATTTGCTTCTGCTGGCTCATTTAAGTATTATAAACACCTAATCCTCCACTTCAATCCACAACAAGAAACAAATAGATTTCTAAAAGAAATTATTGGACAAGTGTACACAATAATTCAAATTTATGAGCCCTATCCTTTAATAATAATTGTTTAACATATCCAATTAACATAATTCCAGCATAACCACAAATATGCTATTAATTGCTAATAAGATAAATATGCTTATTAATTACTAATAAGAGCTTTGTCAATTAAAGAAACTTAGTTCTAATACCAATTGAACTTTATTATATTAAAAGATATTTTAAGATATAGACAGATTTCTTTAGGATAACCTATGTGTTATCCCATTCTCTATGTCTAAAAACACATGCAAAAGGAGAAATCAGAGATATCTTATTGTATTGCAAGAAAGAAACAGGAAGTTTCTATCCACTTTGTTTTCCCTGACTATGCTCTACCAGCAGAAACAACATTACACCAGTGCTTACTGAAACTAAGTATATGGGGTGCAAATAGTTACTTCAGTTAGATTCATAAAAAGCCAAGAATCAAAAACTCTTAGAGGAAAGAGCAAAGGTGTTTGAAGCAGAAAAGCGCAAAAATTGAATTTTCTAACATATTTTGGTTGAATTGTTTTGCAAGTTCTCAATCTAAAGAAGCCACACATTTGGAGGATCAAAACTAGAAAGAGACTATCTTGAGGCAGATTCTGCGCTAGTTTAGTACAGCAGCAGCTGAGTGGAGAACTCAGTACTTTACACCAGATGTCCCTGTACACATCAATGTGAAAACATATTTATATCCCATTTTACCTAATCCTGAAGGGTCAGAGATGAGAAAAACAAAGGTAAACCTGGCACACTTTGGGGTGTTTTTTAACATGTGCTTGCATTAGTTTCCCACGTGGGATAGGCTTCTAAAAACAAAATTAAACACTTTATTGTTTTCAAAAAGTCTATAGTATAGATTCATTCAAAAATAGCACTAAAAGCAGGTTGGTTTTTTTTTTTCCTCCTTTCTCCTCTGAGAGAAAGGAAGTGTACAGAAGACTGAAGTGCCAAGGGGAAACTGTTCAATACTTGAAGAAAAATCAATTTGAAGAGAATGAATGTCTAGTTACTGAAGGAAAGGATGATTAGATGGGGAAACAAAGAAAAACCTGCACATTTCAAAGGTAAAGTGTTACTGAGACACAACCATCTAAAAAGAGTTAGAAGCAATCTAGCAAAATTTCAAGGGGTAGAGTAAGATTTTGAAGAAAATACTCGTGTTTGTGGTAAACATAAAAAAAAAAATTACATCATTAGAAATTACAGAGGAAGAATAGGCTTCTTCTACCAGAAAAGTATTTGTATTTCATGAATACAAAACATGTAATCTGTTTCAAAAGAAAGAGCAGTTAAAATAAAAGTCTCGAGAAACAAAGTTCAATGGCTTGTTTTCTGAACAACAGCACATCCCAAGACAGTAAGACCCCTGCACTAACAGAGATGTACTTGAAATACATTGACCTAGAAATTTGATGTCAGCATAGAGGCAAGCAGGTGCTTCGAAGCAGAGTTTACCCTGTATCTTTAGAGTGGTGTAAGTTTGGAGGAAAGGGTAGTTTACAGTAAATGCACTTAATTTTCCAGCTAGAACATCTTACTTTATCAGTTTTTCCTGTCATCTGTATCTGCAGGAGACAGAAGCTCTTGCAGCCTGTTCGCCTGCTTGCTTGCTGGTGACTAACATTGCACAGGGTAAAGTGGAAATGTAAGGAAGGATTGAAAGACGAGGACAATGAAGCTGAGGAGATTGTCATCACAACATTTATAGTTCGTGTTTGGGGAAAAACATTGTCCAGGAGAAGCGTGAGGCACATCATCTGGTGGCTCTTTTAAGTGTAATAGGTGAAATGCTTGTTGTTTTTCATCATTGCAAGAAAATATATGAAAATGCAGCTCTACAACTTGTTCATACTGCCTGAACTTGAACCTGTGTTGCCAATGATAATGAGTAAAGCACAGGAAACTAATATAGGCTGGTAAAAGATGAGGAGCAGAAACACCAAAAATGAAAATCTGTGAGAGATTGTCCCTGCAGTAACACAAACTGATTTCTCTATCAGTCATAACATGCAATGGAGTAGAGCACAATGGTAGGGAAAGCAGGACTTCAGGCACTGAACTTGTAAATATTGAATAAAAGGTAAGCCAGTATTATGCATTCTAACAATATTAACATCCATCTCTTGTAAGAGATCCATAAGAAAACTGTGAGAAATATATGTTTAATCCGATCAATTCATGGCAAGAGGCCACAGACAGGGAGGAAGGGGGGGTTTTGAATGGAGCTGCACTCCTCCTTGCACAACCATCACAAAAGCATACACTTGCCTTAAGATAACAGCAATAAATAATTAGAAACTAGAAAGGTGGTGGAGGAGGGAGGCAGGTGGAAGAGACAGCCTTTGCACATGAGCAAACCGAGGACTAGTTTGGAGTTAATGGAAAGGACACTTGGGGAAGACCCCTCACTTCATCACTGAAGACTGCTAGAGGGACCACCGGATAAAAAGAGCCATGCATGGAAGAGACACCTCCCATTTTTAGAACTGATAAGGAAAACCCAACCTTTTCTTAGAAGTAGTAATGAATATGGAATAGAATAGGATATAAAAAGAGAAAACTGAAAACAAAAGGTGTGTGTTAGGGTAGAGCGGAGTCTCCCCGCGCCTGTACATTGCTTGATTCCTGCAACTCTATTAAAGCCTTATTTTGCATGAACTCAAGTTTATGCCTATTATTTATGACAAAACCATTCAAGTTTTGTTTCTATGACAGTTATTCTTGGTTTATATATTTATAGTTCAAATTTTGCTCTGGTTTTAATATTTGTCATTCCTACAGATGTTTTGCAGCAAACAGCTAACAGTGATGCAATAGATTACTTTCCACATTTTAAAACTCCCAAAAGTTTACTTATAAGTATCTATTTATATCTTTGAATTTGCAGAAATAAATTTTGTGCCAGCAACAAAAGCTTTTCCTTGGTCTTTTTTGCAGAAACAGTAAATTGTTTGGGTTTTTTTTCCTTTAAAATGGGAGGAAAGTGTGCTTCCCTTTGCTGAGCTTTTAATTCTCAGGCATGCATTTCCTTTTCATATGAGTTGTTGCAAAGAATCAGCTTTCTAAGATGTAAACACAAACTCACCTTTTATACGCCTTAAAATTTTGATGTATTTGCAATTGGTAAAGGCGTGCATATTTGTGCTCTTCTTTTAATAAAAAACCCAAATGCTGGTTTTGAAAGTATTAGGATTATTTTGGTGCTGTACTGCATGCTACATTAATTATAGTAAAATCTAGTCCAGTCACTCTCCACACTTAATATTATATCTCTCTGTCCACTTATGCCACACAGAAGCATCTTTGGCTTCATAAATAAATCATCATTGTTGAACAATGTAATCTAAGTGCCTAAACATCTGCCATGTTATATGTACCCACTATTGATATTTGATTAGGTGTTCCACTATCTTACCATTTCAGTGAGTAACAGGATGAGAAGCATAATATGTGCAAGAGATGCAGAAGAAAATGAGCATGATGTACATATTTACTGCGTAACACAATGTAGATTTTGATTCATCTCTGTTTCATATTATAGGCTATTAAATAAAACAATGGTGATGTCTACTTCACTCATGGGTTTTCTGGGACACATAAAAACCAGGACACAAACACAGATAAGGCAGTCAGAGCCTGTGTCTCTGTTTCTCTCTTGCTTCTGCCATAATAACTGCTTCTAGCTGGATTTATGTAACCCAACTAATCATCCTTTTCTAATCCCCCTTGCCTGTTCTTCCAACTCACCTTGCACATAAGGCAGATTCTGGGATAAGAGAGGGGGTTGGAAAGAAGGAGGAAGGGTGATTGGGAGCCCCTCCTGGGGACTCTGACTTGCTGGGAGAAATACTCTATTTCTGTATTAATTTTAACTTGTATATAACTGTACATATCTGTAATATATTGTAAATATATACTTGCATACGGTGCTAAACTGTGAATACAAAGCTTCATTCCTTAACTTCCAGCCAACTGAGTCTAGTCTGGGTGATTTCACCGGGAGGGGCAACTCCCAAACCATCACACCCCCCTTTTTGTTCTTTATGTCAAGATAAGGAGATGTCAAGTTTTTTTGATTCAAAGAGGTCAGTTAGAGCTCTGTGAACTTTTGGATATATTTTCCATTCCTAGTGCTGATGCAATGCATTCTCACTGGGATTAGTACCTCAAGGCTTTGGAAAGATGCTGTAATGTGTGTTTAAAGTGCCCTGTCCTTTGACTTCTTCATGTTAACTCAGACTTTGGTTTTGATTTAAATATTACAGTAAAAGACTTTCTAAATTCCTCCCATTAAAAAGTATGCTCAGTGTAACCTTTTAAAGTACACTACATTCATAGTTTAAGGTGCCTTAGAGAAGGAAATAGCAAAGCTTTTTCTCTTTTACCTTATCTTGAAAAATAATTGAAACTTAAACCCAGATTTTCCAAACCTTTTATAACTCAAACTTATTTTCACTCTTACATCCAAACTATGATCCCCTTAAAATAGAAAAGCACTAGTAAATCCAAATAGAAAAATACACAAGCTCATTATAATGTCGATATAGCTTGCCAAAAGGAGTTACTTAGCACGTATCTTGTTAATGTCATTTGCAACAGTGATGTTACAGCAAGGATATATTAAAACCTGTTGGAGAAATTCTTGTTAGCACAGCACACAAGAATTGATAAACACAAGCAACCCGTGCTGGGAACACCCTTGGAGCCCTGGTAGCCCAGGAAATCGAGCTGTAAACAGCTGAGCACCCCACACACAGCTGCAGTGGGCAGAGACTAGATAACCAAGGGGCTGGAGTGGGGGGTGATGGAGGCTGACCCTTAGAATGTTGTGATAAGTTAACCTATGCACGCCTTACAAGTAACTCTGGACCCTCTGACTGTAACCAATCTTGGTGGAGCACACCTATTGCTAGAAGTGCATATCAGTCACTGCATCACAGAAATAAAGTGGATTTGACCATCTAACCATATTGGTGAACAAAGAGTCATTTTCCCATAGCACTCCACCGAACGGTTTTTCTCTACAATAACCCAGGAACTAAAGCCTTCCCTGTGCTCCATTTACAATACAGAGGAAAAACTAAAATGAAAGAACAAAGCTAGCTTACTTCCAGTATGATCAGCACGTAGACACCTACTAAGATGATGGATGCAATTGTTACTTGTGCCTCAATAGTTGCATGAAGGTATTGATGCTTCATGGAGAGAGGAATACTTCTGGGCTCCTGTAGGAAAGCCTGAACATTTATGAAGATGGTGCCTCTGGTGAAAGAAAAAGAAGTTCTTCTTGTTTCTGGAATTTTTAATCTTTTTATATTTTTCTTTATGCATTCATTTAATAGTGAATATCTATGAATATATGCATGTGTATTACATCTTTACAACTACAAACAGCTTTTCTAACATTTTCACTCTATCCCTCCAAAATAGCATTGTTTGGAAAGTAACCCAAGTATAGACCAGCCTTGTAAACCCATTCAAAGAGCAACAGGAAGCTATCCTTTCCTACCCCTCTGACACAGGCAGCAAGAGATTTTTTTTTAAACCCATTATCTATTCCTTCACAATGAAGTTTACGTAAACTTCTTCAGTGGATCATTTCATAGTCTCTTAGCCAACCTGCTTGGTGTCTGAAAGGTTCTAGTTGTGATGATTTGATCGTTTCTTCTTGAACTTAAGGGTAGAGACCAGTTGTACACCACCTGCAAGAGAGTCACATTGGGCAACATTAATAGTCAAAGTGACACATTTCTGATCTAGTGTTTAATTTTGTTCTGTCTTTTGTCCATTTATGAGAATCTTCTATGGACAGATCATCACACAGACCAGCATGAATCAATGCTGTCTGACCAGGTATGTTAAAGGCATTCAGCTTGGAGCAAATTAATTGTCATTCCTTCACTCAATCAATGAAACGAGACAGCTCTAGGAGGTGCTCTGGCAAGGGGACATCAAGTCACACTTTGCTTTGACTGCAAAGAGTACCTAGGAGAGCTAAGCTCTGAGACAACAATATGGCTTTCTCCCAAAGACTGCCTGGAAAGAACACAAATATACAGACAATGTAAGGCTCAGGAACAACATCATGTTCCCAGGCATTAAGAAGAGGTCACGGTAGAATTTCAGTAAACAAATTCCTGTTTACTGACCTTCTAGCAAAAATGAGAAAAAAAATCTTCAGAAAATAAACACCTTTTGAAGTTTTACCTATTGCTGCACATTGATATTCATGCAGCTTTAGCAAGATATGCTCCTTAAACATAGATACAGATAGCCTCTGCTTTTTAAGAAAGATGAACTTAAAAACCCTTCATACTTAGCTAATTGTAGCCTAAATCTCAAGCCTGTCCTGATTCTGTGTGCTATAAAGTGAAAATAAAGCAATCAGCCAGCTTGTAATATCAGACACAGAAATTCGTGAGAAGCATGCAGACAGGGAAGATTCATTTGGCTAGCTACTCCTTTGGTCATGTCAGGATGACCACTGGAATGCCAGCAGAGATGAGCTGCTGCAGCCAGCTGTGTGCTGGCTGTCTCACTGCATGCACAAAGGCTGCTTGCAGATAACAGCTGGCAGCAATTGTTACAGCAGCTTTCTTATCACAGGGGTAGGTGGTTTAAGGCAGTAATCACCATTATGTTGTGCTGTTTCCCATGCTGAGATAATATTTTGCTGTAGATTGTGAGATTGGGTGCTAGCAGGAACACTAATGATTGTCACTGGTAGAGCCATCCTGTCACATATGTTGAATGAGAAGCAGTTGTTTCTATGTCAGTGACATTTATTAAATGATAAACCTAATTTTTATTTTTCAGGCTGTAAAGGATCTTCCTTCACTGAGTTCTCTAGAAGAGAGAAGCAAGAACTAGTTCCAAACAACATCAACAATAAGAAGGCCTTAAGAGAAATAAAGTGTGCTAGTTTGAAGCAGGGTAGAATGTTTTGGTGAGAAGAACTAGATCATAGGCTGTGAAAGGAAAACAATGGGGATGTCTACTCCCCTCAGTCTTGCTGAACAAGAAACGAAAACATCAGATAACACTCTCGCCATTTTGTCTCACTCTGCCTTGGGCTTCTGACTGAGCTGCATCTCCCTAACCTCACCTTCCATTTGGACTAACCCAGCTTTGCTTCTTAACCTCTTGGCTAAACCTCTATTCTTTAGGACTGGGGTAAGGTTGAGAGGGGCAGAGGGAAGGTGCAGGGGTGGTTGAGAGCCCCTCCTGGGGACTCAGGTTTCTGGGAGGGGAGTTGTGTTTCTGTATTATCTTTTACCTTGTATAATTCTGTATATAACTGTACATACTGTAAATATCTGCTTGTATATTGTGCTAGCTGTAAATAAATAGCTTCATTTATATTCCCAGAGCTGGCTGAGTCTAGTCTGGGTAACTTCTAAAGTGTGGGGGGGCAGGGAACACCCAAACCGTCACATAAAGCAAATAAATGTGACACATTTTAGAAAATAATTTGCAACATAATCTGAAAATGTATTTCAGTTAGTCCAAAAAGGCACTCCACACTTAAACATTCCTTTCTAAGACAACTTTTGAAATGGTGCCCATTTTAAACACAAAAACTTGCATGCTAAGTGTCAATCAAGGGGCACAGACTTTACAGAATTTCAGTATAAAAAGATAAAGCAAGTCTCAAAGACAAAAGGAGTGTAACATTATTCTTATCAGAACAAGTTTTAACGCTGATGTTGACACACTTCAGAGCAGGGATAAGCATGACCACTTAATCCACATGATGGTGATGGAAGTAAGTGATAAAACACATTTCAGAAAACGTGAAAACAAAATGTAAAGACTGTTACCTGCTGCTGCCGTCTCCTCCTTGACCCAGCATCCTCAGTCTGATTGATTTGTACTACAATGTACTCCTCTGTTTGCTGATCAACTACACCTGCTACAAATGGGCCTCCTACATCTAACTTCAAGAGAGCAGAATCACGAGAATCTGTCAGATTCATAGCTGTCAATAATCTTGTTAAGGTGTCAATTTCCAGTGAAAATGAGTATAGACTCCACAAACTCCAGAAAAAAAAAAAAGAC
The DNA here is from genome assembly GCF_015220805.1 of Pogoniulus pusillus. Classification (NCBI taxonomy): domain Eukaryota; kingdom Metazoa; phylum Chordata; class Aves; order Piciformes; family Lybiidae; genus Pogoniulus; species Pogoniulus pusillus. The sequence continues at coordinate 22,976,979 of NC_087268.1, read as the reverse complement.
TAGTCAGTTTACATTCAAAAACACATTCTTCAACTAAAACGTTTATGAAACTATAAAGAGAACAAAAGAAATGCCTATTACTCCATCAAGTAGCACTGTCTTGTCCAGGTTCCTAAGGAGCAGGAGTCACACGCTCAGAACAAATACATCTCTCCTTCCCTAGTGACTTTTGAGATCACTAGCACTTTCAGCTGGCCCTGTAGGTGTGCCAAAATAGTATACAGAAATACATGGAGATAAAGAGAAGTAAGGCTTTTTAAGTGCTTGTCCTAGATTAAAAGCTGTATGGTTAAGGTCAGCAATTTAAACATTACAGAATTTGTACTGGGGAAAACACAGTGGAAACTCCAACCACAAGAAAAACTAATGCAGAATCAACATCCTATTAATCCTAGAGGATTTGATTCTCATTCAAAATTCTACTCACAATTTTTTCAAACAAATTAAAGACATGTTTTCAAGCTCCTGTATGAGTACTCCATCTCCAGCTCCCTTGTCTACAGAATCCCAGGTTGTCAAGGGTTGGAAGGGACATCCAGAGATCATCAAGTTCAACTGCCCTACTAAAGCAGGATCACCTAGGGCAGGCCACACAAGAGCTCATCAAGGCAGGTTTTGAAAGCCTCCAGAACTTCTCTAGATCTGATGGACACACTTTTATTAATGCACCCCAGGATCCTGTTAGCCCACTTGCCACAAGGGCACATTGCTGTCCCGTGGATAACTCATTGTCTACTAGGACTCCAAGATCTTTCCTCCATGGAGCTGATTTCCAGTAGGACCACCTGTAGTCTGTACTGGTGCCTGGTGTTATTCCTCCCCAGATGCAGGGCTCTGCACTGATATTCACTGAACTTCTTTCTTTTTCTCTTTGACATCTAATACCAAGTGTGGTCAAATTGTATTCCCAGCCTAATGTAATTGAGAAGTCAATCATGATCCACAAATCCTTTGAAAGTTTGGCTCTATTGATACAAATACATTCAGAACAACAGCAACATGGCATTGTATTTAGCATAGTTGAGAAAGCAGCATCCCTGCAGGTTTGGGGAAGGGGAGGGGGGCAACATCTAAGAAAAGAAAAGAAGATACTTCATTTTACACATATATGTTCTGTTGAAATCATGCAATTTAATCATGTTTGAGTATCTTAGCAGTTTAAACAGCTTGCATTTAATTGATCATATTACAAAGAGAGGATCTCTTTAAAAAAAAAAAAAAAAAAAAAAAAAAAAAAAAAAGGTACCTACCAGAAGGATTTTACCAGAAAGACATTTTGTTGTCCACAGAAACTCAGAGCTTTTAACAGAAAAAAATTACACAGTATGGTTAAAGGGGTCTAGGGGACTCAGAGCAGTTCTGTGTCCTGCTTCCCAGTGAGCCCCAGCAAGGCCATCCATGGTAGACCATTCTCTACTAGGGAAAGCCTTGAGATGATATGCAAATCTCTTTTAAAGCATTGCATCTGTCCACACTCCCAGCAGAAAAAAATGGATCCAGAGAAGAGACATCTCTCTACTAATCCAGTAAAGATCCTAGCAGATACGGTGACAGGTGAGCACCCAATCCATTACAGAGTAATAAAAATGTCACCCTGCTTAGCATGGTGGGGAGAGCAATCAGAAATGTCACTTGTATGCCATTCATCAAGGATGAACCTCTCAAGTATCTATTTCTTTAAAGGCTTTACACGAGAAAGGATTAAAAAATAACCTCAGATGCAGCAAATCAAGAGATCAACTCCAGTCAGGAGAATTGACATACTCAGCCCTTAGCAAACATAAATACAAATTACAATAGCTTCTAGTTCTGAAGGTCTTAAATGTGACTTCACATCAGTTTTTCTGTGTCCTTCAAGACAAAATATTAATTTCAACTGGAACTATAGCTATATCTTTACTTAGAGACATTAATTATACCTTCTAAAAAGCCTGCTGACCTGAAGTCATTAAGCCCATGGTTTGGGAGACCTCTTGACAGTCTGGCTTTTATTAGAAGTGTAGCCAGTAATTTATGTCTTGGAAAGTTTCAGGTGCACATAATTGTGACAGATTCCTTTTAAGTAACACTTTTAAAATAAATCCTGTCATTACCTTGGTGACACATTCAGAAGCTATTATAAAAGGTGCTTAAAATTAAACGTGGGAAACCTTATTTTCAAGAAGAGCAGTTCCTTCTTTTCCTATAAGGATGGAGATACTTAAGATTTTTTTCCACTCCTTTTTGTGCATTTCTAAAACCATCTAAGAAAGAGCCCTAGAAAAACAAGATCTCTTTTGGCTGCAAGTGGAGCTGAACATCATTCACCCATCTTCACTGAGGCTCTGAAATCCCAGAGTTACCTTTCTCCAAGCAATATTTAGAGGATGTCATAAGTCCATTGTTACACTAAAGCAGATCATAGACTTTATGAAAGGTGGAATCGAAATAAACCAGAAGAAAGCTTCAACTATGCTTATATGAATAAAAATGTGATTTTTTTTTTCCAAGCTGCTCTTCAAATTATTTTTGTTCTGTCTCATTTTGGTGTTGTGTTTCCCTTAAATATTTAGAATGTTAATTCCTTTATATTTTAATAATTCAGATGTGAATAACTCTTGGGAAAACCATCTTTTTATTTCTATTACTTTTCTTTTCTGTAGCTTAGGCTAGGACTTTTTGTATTTTCTGAATTTTTTTTGTACTGTGGCCTTCAGTGTGTGCCTTTAAAGCAAAAAAAAATCTCCCTGATAAGATTTACAGTCAAAGCTATTATTTTTTATTTCACTTCAGCTAAGCTGCCTCATTTTTATGTAGTTCTATTCTCAAAATTATATTACTGCTGTGAATTACCCTGTCAAGGGATTTGGGTTTGTGTATGCTTTGTGCACTGCTGTGCAGTGGCTGTCTGTATTTACGTCTGGCACCAAACTGGGTCCACTGCTCAGAGAAAAACCAAGAGCAGTTTTTTCTAATCTCAGTTTTCTGACTAGCTGCTCCTAAAAGATATGCAAGAGTCACCTCACATCACTTTGTGGTTTTGTAGCTTATGGAGACAACATGGTGGAATGGGATGCTGTAGCTAAATGTTTAAATTGTTGTTCATCCATGGTTTATATTTCTATGCTGTGGACATATACATCTGATTTGGTTGCCCCTTTAAAATCCTTGAGAACAGGATGCTTTTAAGGCAGAATTCATTACTTCATTTTAGACCACCACACAAAGATGAGAGAATTCACTCAGGTGAAGCATCACTTCTCTCTATTAACTATAAAGAGAGCCTAGGATGACTAATTCAAGGCAAGCTGAGATGACTCACTTGCTAAATACCAAGTCCCTGCTCTACCCTCTATCATGCCATTAACTTGGTATATACAAAGCCAGAAGGAAAGTCATGACTGACAGAGCTTTTTTGGCATATTCATCTGTAGAAGGCTGACTTTATGCATTCTTTAACCTCTACTTGTATCACCTACTTTGCCTACTGTAAAACAGGCTGAATACCGTGTCTACTGATTATTTTTCACCAAGTTTCTTTATATGCTATTGATCCTGATTTATAATCAGGTCACTCCTATTAGTTTCTGTAGGATATTACCATTTTGAAGAATGTGTTTTGCTTGGCTCTTCACATCTGTCTTTATATTTTCTCCTTAACTGAGATCATTTCTGTGCCACAAAATTTTCCTCTTTTGATGTTCTATCTCCTTTCATATTTTATGAATTTGTTTTTACATCTTCCCCTCACAGTGTGCTAAGTGGAACCAAATGCTTTACTATACCTGAAGAAAGCTTCATAACTTTTTATTTTCCTTTTTTGAGTGTCAGCTATCTGGCTCCATGCTTCCTCAGTTCTAGAAATGCTTTGAGTCCTTAATAAATTCTCTGTTCTACAGTATTTTCTTAATGATGCCTTGAGATTCTACTTCTTTGCCTGCCTCTTCATGAGGTTCTGGTCTTCATAATTCCTAGCAGCTTGAACATTGCCTTCAGGCCAAAATGTTTAGCATATTTCCAACAGCATCCACAAATAACTTTTAAATTAACTCGGCAAGGAAAAACTACAAAGGAGGGTCTGACAGTTGGGAACTGGAGCTACGAAATAAACAAGAATTTCTAAGGGGAAAAAGAATTAAAGGGGTTATTTTAAGTTGTATGCTAGAAAGCACTTGCTCATGGAAAGGGCAATTGGACACTGGAATGGACTGCCTGGGGAGGCAGTGGACATGTTAAAGGAAAGACTGGATGCAGCACTTAGTGATACAATCTACTGGATGTAGTGGTGTTGGGTCATAGGCTGGTTTATCCCAGCATCAATAATTCTGTGATTCTGTGATCTTGTTAATTCACACTCCCTAGGAGAAGGATCCATTTTTAGGTTCCATAGAAAGAAAGAAACAAACAAAAACAAGAACGCAAACAAAACCAACCTGCTAAAATCTGACTTGTTTCTTTGCATCATAGTCTTTCATTCTATATATATTTCCGGTTAAGAGTAGTAAAGGTGATTTTTAATGTAACCGATGCCCATGTCATGATTAAAAGTTTTCCTAATGGCTTTTGTTTGCTCCATGATTACACAGTTGCACCAATCTTTCAAACTCACACAACTTGAGCAGCAAATTTAAAAAGCTCAGCCCATTTAACCATCCTATGTCTGCTCAAACTAGAGCCTCACTATCAACTGCCATGTGTAAAATTGTTCTAACTAGTTTCCTTGAAGCAAAATTAAATGAGAAATCTGGCCTATGATGCAAGTTTCCTTGAATTATTGTTATTGAGAAACATCTAGTTTCTGAATTTTAGATGTTAAGCCTGTAGTAGATGTGACATAATTTCTAAGAGCTACTGAGGAAGGAGGCAAGCCAGTGAAAATGGCCGCTGACAAGGCAGTTTGATATCTCTGGCTTTGTCTGATTTGCATGTCTTCTCATTAAGTTTTGTTTTGTACATAAAGAGTAAGCAAGTAAGGAACCCTTCACACTGAGTATTGTGTAAATATGTACCTTGCAAAATGCCAGCCCTTGCTCCAAAAGTTTTACTGAGGAGATATCAAACACCTAAAGCAAACAAGCAGATCAGGACTGAAATGCATTATAAAAATGCAAGATCTTTGCTCAGACTCAAAGAATTCACAATCCACTCCCCAGTTATTGTGAGGTTTCAGGTCCAAAAGAAGGAAGTTCTGGCAATCAGGCTGAAAAGGAAAATGAAATTCCTTCACCTAGACAGATTTAATTTTCCCTCACCTGTAACAAGAACTGCCACAAGTACAGAGGTTGAGATGGAAATAAACAAGATTTTACTTTAAATCTTGCCAAGGACAGAGTAAAAATGGAAATTCACAGCTCATACAGGTAAATGTGAGGCCCACTGCACAGAAACTTACTGGAATAAGGCTTACCTGTTCTCACAAAAGGAAAATATGTCTACTATTGCAAAGTGTAGAAGCTGCAATCATTGTATCAAGTACAGTGAAAGAAAAGAATGCTCTGTATCAGGGAGACAGACCTTTCTTACAAATGACTGTGAGGTAGCAGACTGTTTGATTTCATAATTCCTTAATAAGAGCCACAAATTCTCAGTATTTTTTAAATTTTGTAAAGCCTAGCTCATTAATTTCATAGAGCTCATGCACAGTGCTGTTCCAGCTCTGTTCCCCATTGCTAAAGGAAAATATAAAATTTCTCTGAGATCAAGGTGGAAATTATTAGAAACAAAGGAAAGAACACAGAATACACTTAGCATTTCAGAAGGTTCTTCAGGTCTGTAACCCTGTGTAAACTGTGGAGAAGAACACCACTATTTCTCACTCACTCTTTGGTCAAACAGTCAACAGAGAGAAGTTGCCTGAAGGTTTGAATGGTCAAAGTCACAGAACATGGCACATTTAACTAAACCAAGAAATAGTGGAACTTATTTAGACTTTATATCTCTTCTTTCCAAAGACACATCATCTTATTAATTATTGCTACTTCTCAGTTAACATACAGCCTTTGACCAAAAGATCTGGAAATGGATGCTTCACACATTTGCATCAACAGAGGTCTAAAATCTTGCTTCCTGAGGAAAAGAGCTCTCTAGCCAGGCTTCAGGATAAACTTACTTCTTTCTGACTGACAGAATTTATAAGCAAATAAACCCCAAATGTTGTTGAAATGAAAGATCATTATTTTTTAAAAGTATACTTATGTTGGGGGCCATAGGGAAATCAGTATTAAAAATAAAAACAATAAAACCCCCACAACTTAGACTCAAAACGCTTCTATTAATTCACAGGAGGCATGATGCTTTCAAAAACTGCAGCCAACACACCTCAGTGCTACATGACAGGTTTATACCCATGAGGATGGGCAAAGCAAAGGGAGATAAAGTAGGCTAATAAAAAAAGGAAGATAATAGGAAGGAAAAGAAACAGTCTAAATCCAAGCAAGAGATAAAGGTATAAAAATACAAACAAGTGAGCAACTGGAAATGTGCCAAAGAGTTGTTATATGAAAAACAGATCACACCACACCAGCTGATGGGAATGTCTCCCAGAACAAAAGACGAAGTACTGCCTCTGAATAAGCTGAAGATCTAACTGGCATGACAGAAAAATAACATACAACTATCAAAGTAATATCAGTAATACCTTTGGATATGAAGTCCAAAGGGGATGACACAATTTGGTTTTTAAAAAGATTTCAAACTTTGGTTTGATTTTTCTTGTGTGTGTAAATACATCGCATGTGTAAGCACACACCCCTGAAGAACACATCAATGTGCATGGGTAATTTTACAACTAAAAGTGAGAGGAAGAAGAAGAAGAAAAGGATATAGTTGTTAGTACCCCTTCAACACTCTTGAATGGCTTTTCAGGCATGAGCAAGAGGCAGAGAGTGTTCATTTTCACAATTTGGCATCATATGAGCTAGCAGACTTATTTTCCACGCAAAGCTGTCTCTTCATGTGGAGCCTCTAGTAACCTCCAAGGGTTTTGTGCCAAAAGACTACTACAAGCATACACGCCAGCATATCATGAAATTCTTGCAGATGTTCGGAGGGCAGCGCCTAACGTTCACTGGGAATACCACAGTCTGTCAGCAGGCATAAATCACATATTCAACACTGCTGTGAGGTTATAGCCATCCAAGTCTAGCCCAAGAGGTGAATACTTTCTTCACAATATAACTAAGTGGAACACAAATATATGAGTTTGTTTCTGTACAAACATAGACCAGCAAGAGTGGTGAGAGGACATTCAGAAGCAGTTGTGCCCTTTCCAAACCTCATTTAGAAATGCACTTTCTCTTTGACCCCTCTGCTTTAATTACCTTGAAAAATAAGCATCACTTTGTTGAATCATTACTATTTTTCCCTAGCTCAGTGACATAGAGAATAACACACGACACAGACTCCAGGTTTGTCATGAAATGGGAATTCTGACAGTTATTTGAATCAAAGCACCCTGATGTGATGGAGAAAATTCAAGATATAGGAGCACCTGTTTCTACTCAAATTCCATCTCACCAGCACTTCCCTGAAACAAATAAAACGGAAAATTGGTTGAAGAATTGATGTGTGCAGTGGACCAGCTCTGATTCCAACCCACAATCTGTGGAAATAGAGGAAATCCTTAAGCTATGTTATGACAGTTGGCTAAAACTTGAACTTAAAGACTCCCTACCAATATACCCTCATTTGATAGACTGAGTCATGGAAGTTCTGGTGCTGTTAGTAGAAAGGACAAATGCCCTTATGAAAAGACATGCCAACATTTTGAAGGGTAATTGGGATAAACACCTGCCCCACACTTTTTACCGTAAACAACAGATGGGGCAACTACGGCAGCCCAAAGGTCAAAGCATTTTGTCCTGCTGAGCCAGTGGGAAACACTAACCACCCGCCAGGTAAATCCAAACAACACCCTCAGCACTCACTAAACAAGCTACAGGTGGGACAACCTTCAATCGGAATGTAAATTTTGCCTTATCCCTCGATTTATGGCCCATGAGCCAGGGGGTGGTACATGTGGTGGAGGGTCACACAGGCCCCAAATGACCATGTTTACAAATCTATTCATGTCCAGACATGTTGTCCCCCCAAAAGGTGATGCCCTGCCTAAGCTTGGGGAAAACAAGTTAAGGGGGACAAAGGAGCACACTAACACTGGTGCCTTCAAGTCTGGCCTGACCTGCTTGAAGGTTGAAGTAAACACCTTATGTAAGCTCATGCGCCTAGGGTGGGGATCTGCCTGACTCCTCTCCATATTTGGGGGTACCAGACCTGTGGATTTCACCTTATTTGGTATGTTTTGGCCTGCTGCTAGACCCCTATTGGACAGAATTGTGGCCAAGGACCATCAATCTCAGGGTCAAACCTCATAAAAGGGACAATTCAGTGTTCCTGCCACCCTCCTCAATCCACTGCTTCCAGCTGCTTTGCCATTTTGGGGACCAGTGCCGCTGCCTGATTCTGACCCACAGCACCTCGCACCAGCCCGGGGAAACTGACCAAGGCACTCCTGGCCAGCCGCCACTCCAGCACGCCGTTCCCAGCTTGACCGTGCCCATAGAGCCTTAAGACAGCGCACCCCAATAATCCCTGAACTGAACTATTCAGACGCATGAGGGTTAACAATGTGGCTTTGCCGCACATATTTGGGATCACCGAAACTGACTCCAGCCAGTGAGTAACTGAGCAAACTCGATTTAAACCAGCATAGACTCTCACTAATTTTACCTGTGGCACTTTTCATGCCACAGACTATCTAAATCTTTCCAAATCTCTGTTAAATTCCCAATTCTGCTGTATATAGACATTCTGTAATATAATTTCCCAACTGCATACAAAGAACTTGTGTGGGGTAGCTGTAAATAAGTTTGGGGAAGGGGGGGATTTAAACCCTTTTAAATTCGGCCTCATATTTCATTCCCCCAAAACCCAGACAAACCCCTTCACAACACTGTTCAACACTGCACATATATGGAAGTTTTCAACAAGAAGGAAAAAACATTCATGTGAACAGGGAATGTATAGCTGAAATTATCACTGGTCCTACTAAATGTTGATTTATTTTCCTCCAAAAAAGAATCTCACTTTTTTATTACAAATGGCCTTCAAGCACTATTCTTTTCTTCCTCTTCTACCCTACTAATCACTGCATTTTATTATGTTATTATTTGCAACAGTGAGAATGTTAATAATCAAATCTTTTTAAAATGGACTCTCCATGCTCACAGCCACGGAAATACTCAGACATGAAAAAATAGCATTTCAAAAATTAAAAATATCTGTAGGTGAACCTTTTTTTACATTGGCGAAAATAAGAGGCAAGCAGATTGGGAACCATGCTGACTAAACAAAAAATACAGAGGAAATGAGATGGGCAATTTATTTGCAAAACTTTTTGTTTATTTACTAACTAAATGCTCACTCCTCAAAGACTTTTCACATTCAGGTCTGCATTAACCTGCAATGAATCACTTTTAGGTTATTCTATTGCTTGTTCTTTTGAACAATTTCTTGGCAATCCACGGACTTTATCCACTAATGAGCAAATTTGCATGTAATATTTGTAAAGGAATCTGCATCACTGTTGAAAAATGTCTACAGTTCCATACATATAGATGGGCTAAGCTGTTTAGGAAATACAATCATGAATCATCTGTTTTCCTGCATTTGAAGGAGATCACTGGGTCACCTCATAGTCTAAGTACACACTACAGTTTCAGATGATAGCTAGCCTGGTGTGCAGTTTCTGTAGTCAGGTGCATGTCGTAGCCATGACCCCAGCTATTTACTATTCTTTCATCCCACTGGGTTTGTAACCCACTTCAAACACTCTTTGTTTCATGCAGAGGATGGACCAAAAGGCTGTGCCAAAGGGCACATTGGACAGATATCATTCAACATACCTTGGATAGGGAGCACAGCCTGCATTAAAGGACGAGTCTAAGTGCAGACCAGGCTCTGAAGCTGCTCAGTTTAAGACAGTGAGTATCCACCCAAAGAGTTCATCAATGAAACTTCAGTTCAGTTTTGGAGATTTTTTTTTTTTTCTAAGAAGGATACAGAAGCTTTCCAGAGGTGATACAGCCAACATCTGCCAGGACACACCTTGGTCTGGATAAATGCCAAACAAAATCTAGAGCAAGGATAAAACCAAAACATTAATAACATAAAAACTGAAAAATATCTGCTAAGTCTACTTCAGACAAGAGTCACTCAAACTGTACATTAAATTGCAAGAATATTTTCAGATATGTTTTCACCACAGCTGAAAGGCTGCCCTAGAACACTTGAATAAGGACAAGTAATATTCCTGCCATAAGCTTACTGCCAAAGTCCCATATTCAGTGAATGTTATCCAAGTGTCTCTTAAAACAAAGTTGTAAGATTAAGCATCTATCTGGAAAACACACCTATATCTGAGGAAATACTGTGTCATCTGTTTCGTCTCTGATATAGAAACACTGCTAAAGTAAAGGTGCTCACAGCAGACAAAAGAGAAAGGATAAACTCCAAATTTCTGAAATGCTTGAAGTCTTGAAGACTAAGATTTTACTAATTTCAAAAATCTTGGTCAAGAAGAGCATTATTCTGGCAGCCCCATTTAGCCTCCCCATGGTCTTCTGCCTTTCACATCTTAAAGTGCTGTCATTGCTGGTGTACCCTCCTCAGCACAGCTTTTCCTATGAATGTTCCTCAGGTATTTTCCAGTATCTAAAGACTCATTCTAAATTCAACAGGCACCCATGAGTGGCATACAAATTTGAGTTTAAGCTACCTTCTCTTCTAAAATTCAACTGCTCACCCTACCATATTATCCAGGGTGGTGGCTGCAGTGCCAAGGTGGTCCAGCAGTGTCTGGTTAGGCGTGAAGCCCTGCACAGTACTTTCATTTTTTGCCATCTTGACTACATCCTTCAGGTATCATTTTATCAGCTAGGACCAAATATCTATTGTCCCACATTTTTAACTAAATCTAAAGAAACAGGGGCCATGTAAGGACTGTAAATTCAATACTTACAGAGCAGACAACTACAAAGATAAAAAGGCCTGAAACTTTTAGGAATTTTAGACAGCACCTGGAACATAAGAAACATATATTTACTACATGGATAGTGCAGAAACACTATGGAAAACACTTGGAAATTATAATATACCACATCACCAGAACTCAGAGTCAGCAAGGTCTTGGAAAACCACAGTGACTACAAGGGCTCCTGCCCTAAGTCTGCTGCCAGCTGGATGTCATTGCATGGGAAGGAAATTTCACCCCTTGGGAAAGAGTGAAGGCTGCAGCATGAGCTGCAGCTGAAGCCACTTCTCCAGTGTTGCTCTTGGTCCCCAATAGACAAAGAGCCTCATCAGATTGCCCAAGTCTCTCCCAGGGAGGTAAAGAGGCATTGCCACTACAGAGAGGTGGCATGGCCAGGCAAGAAGCATAGCTAGTTGCATGAAGCGGTGGTGTCAGGAATGACTCCATCAAAACTAGACTTATAATAAATATTCTGGAAAGAAAAGAAGGTTTGCAGAAAAAATAAGCTTTAATAATCTGCTGGGTTTAATAGTGTATCTTTAAACACAATATACAGTTCATGAGCATCTCTATATAAATCAACCAGCAAATCAGGTATTTGTTTCTATAGCATATTTGTGCCCTTTGAAGGAATGTCAATTTCTGGAGATGTGATGGCATCAAATTTTCTAAGTGTCAGAGCTTACAACTGAGGGAGTTAAGCAAGAAAATTCTAAATTAAAATGTGAGGTGATGAAATGTATGCTCTCAACTAAGACATCTAAGTATTTAGCACTTTCAATTACCACTTTCCAATATCTTACCATACAAGGCAACTTTGAACTTATTTTCTGGCTGCCCATAAGAATGTTGCATAGATGTCTTACTTTACAGAACTCCTTTTGGAGATGTGCCCTTATTACATCTTTTCATTAATTGAAAGCACTGATACTCTTATCCCATTTTTTAAAAAGTAAGCAGTCAAACGTTACTTTTCAGACAGAATCACAAATGTGAGGCTTGATTTAAGCCTGATGAAATGCAAAAAGGAAAATATTTCAAGTTACCAGGATATAATTCAATTGAAAAGACAATAGTACAATAATTAGTTGCATTGACTTGCTACAGAAAAAAATATTAAAGCTGAGTAGTCTGAAGAGAGTCAGGAACAATTTTCATCACAGAGGAAATAAGTCACTAAATCAAGGTCATTGACCAAAAGCAACATAAGTGACAGGAGACTCATTTTTTTAAAACATTGCTTTCTGAAGATCCCTTGTTTTAGAGAATTCTCCAAACAGACAGAGGAAAACAAACAAAACCACAAAACAATAAAAATGCTGCACTTAATAAAAATGTGTTGCCACAGAGAAGCTACTACAAAGAGGCTACAATATCCTACGAAATACAAGTGGTAACAACCTCACAAAAACTTTGCATAACACAAAAATCTGAAGTAGAAAAAAAGAAGGAAAGTAAGCCAGTAAGGTGGCTTCTTTCAGAAATTCCAGGTAGTACTGCTCTACTGAAAAACAAGGTGGTAGAGAAGGGAAAGCACATAAGGTTTGAAAATAGAGGAACGACAACATGGAGTCAGTCATCAGCAAGTTTGCAGATGACACCAAGCTGGGGGCAGATGTGGCTGGGTTGGAGGGCAGAAGGGCCCTGTGTTCAGTTCTGGGCCCCCCAGTTTAGGAAGGACATTGAGATGCTTGAGCGTGTCCAGAGAAGGGCAACGAGGCTGGGGAGAGGCCTTAAGCACAGCCCTATGAGGAGAGGCTGAGGGAGCTGGGATTGTTTAGCCTGGAGAAGAGGAGGCTCAGGGGTGACCTTATTGTTGTCTACAACTACCTGAGGGGTGGTTGTAGCCAGGGGGAGGTTGCTCTCTTCTCTCAGGGGGCCAGCACCAGAATGAGAGGACACAACCTCAAGCTACACCAGGGGAAATTTAGGCTGGAGGTGAGGAGAAAGTTCTTCACTGAGAGAGTCGTTGGATACTGGAATGGGCTGCCCGGGGAGGTGGTGGAGTCGCCATCCCTGGGGCTGTTCAAGGCAAGATTGGACATGGCACTTGGTGCCATGGTCTAGCCTTGAGCTCTGTGGTAAAGGGTTGGACTTGATGATCTGTGAGGTCTCTTCCAACCTTGTTGATACTGTGATACTGTAAAGGACCAAGCAAGATAGAATGAAAAAAAAAAGCAAAACTTTTGGAAATTTATTTTATTAAATCTTGAAGTCAGAATATTTTTTTCCTCAAATCTGTGTTTTCATGGCATTTTGTATTAGAGAAACAGCACATCCAACAGCTTCCAGTTGAGAACTTATCAGCATTTGACTCACCTGTCTACAGTAGTAACCTGGCACAGATATGCAAGTATAAACCCTGACCCAGATCCTGAACTGATACATTCTTCCAGCACAATCCTACCTGACTTCACTTGGAAATCCATAACTCTATGAAAGATTTCACCCTCCATTTATAATCAAATGATTTTTAGCTTGAATTACATGTGGCATGGGACCATTTTTCTCCATTTATTATCTCAGCAGAGTATGCTGATTTTTATCAGCCAAGGGAGCTGGCCCCATATGTACAGCCAGCGCTACAGTAATGGAAATATTTTGCAGTAAATTCTTTCAGAATTGCACTACCCTCCAGATTATAATCCTACACTGTACTGGAAACAATTAATTCAATGCTCCCACTTGATGCTTGTGTTTCATCAAATACCAGGAAAAGCTATGGTGAGCATGAATCAAAATGCCTGCCAAACTTCTTTGCATCTGCTCATATTGCACTAAGTCCGACGTTGAAGTCTCCTGTTCTATTTGTTCAGCAGCAGTGCAGGAGAGCAGCACTCCACACAGTGCCACACACATGATGAAAGGAAGAAAACATTTGTGGAGTGATGAGCTAATAGAACACACAGATCAGGAAAAGATAAATGGACACTTCGAAAAGGGTCTGCAGATCAACACACAAATGAAGATGTACAGTGCTGGGCCCCGTGCAAATCTGGGAGCTATTTGAAGAGGATAAACAAAGATAGTAAAAAATACTGAGACTCTGGAAGGGTCAGAGAGAATCAGTATTCAAGATTAAAGGGTTTGCTAGTTAAATCCCTGAGAACATTTGAACTTGAGCTCTTACCACATTGGTATCTATTAATGCATTAACAGATTCAATTTCCTCAAGCTGAATGAGGTAAAAGACTGCTTTGAGGTAAAGAGTGAGATATGCTAATATACTTAGAGATGGAAAAATTCTCCATTAGACTAAGTATTGTGTACATGTGAAAAGCTATTGTGATGAGTGAAGAAAGACTGTCAGATACCTATTTTGAGGAAAGTATTTTTTAAAAGCAACGAAATACTGAATGAAGCTGTGGAATCAACCAAGGAGCTTTTAAGAAGCTGTTTCCAATAAATGTTAAGAGCAATATAAAAGGCATTTAATTACAAATTTAGAATTGGTGCCATTATTGATGCTTGTAAGAACAGAGGGGCTATTTATCACTAAGTAGAGTCTGGAGTTAGTTTCACCAGAGTTTGTTTATAAAATATCAATGCAAGGTATTAAAATATTGCATAACTATACAGTGTTATATTATTCATTTTCAGAAAATCTTTTTCTAGACTTTTATATTTAAAGCTAATCTCTGTATATTTTTTTTAAATATATATATAAAAAAATAAAAATGCAACAAGAAATAAGTGAATATTTGGATTCAGACCTCATCTTTGATAAATTGAACTTGACGTGAAGGGTGTCCAAGATTTCATATCTCTCAGAAGAAGCAGATCTGGACAAACTTGTCATTTCACTTCCCAGTTGAAACCTTTGCTCAAATTCTGCAGAGCTGTTGTCCCATGAATCATCATCTGTGGTAAAATCCGGATTATGAAGAGCCATGCACTGCAACCTGTCATACATTTTCAGCAAACATAATGAGACAAAAGAGTGGTTTTTCATCAGCTAGTAGGTGCAACTGACCTTTCACACCCTTAGGTTCATTGTGAGATATTGTAATGGAAAAAATCATAGAAAGACTTATGCAGTACAGAGTGAGCTCCCATTGGTGACACAGCTGGGTAGACTGTGGAGCAAGAACAAAGACCCCCATGATGTTTAGGTGCATCTAGGAGAAACAACTTCTTGATGCACTAAGCATGTGTGCCTTAAAGTTTGGTGTGTAAACCCCTATAAGAATGTGTTCTACAGATATGCTGTGTCTTTCAGAGCACCCAATGTGGCATCACGCAGAGGAAATAAGAACATATGACCTGCAGTTGCCTGATCTCAGACCTTAAATCCTTCCTGTCCACATTTACAGCCCCTTTTTTGTATTCAACGTCCTTCAGAGTAATTCTCTGCTCACAACCCCTGCTATTCACTTTATTTCCCAGCAGGTTTAGTGTCAGGATATAAGAAAAAAAACATGCACAATTAAATAGAAGAGAGTTTATAAAAAAATATGTCAAGTGAAATGAAAGTAACTCACCCATTTTCCTCTGAGGAAACTTTCAGTAGTGGTGTCTTCTCCGTAAAGCCAGTGTTTTTTGACCTTGAGCTGAATAATTTGGAAAAATTGAAGTGATACCTTTGGAGGGAATAAAAAGCAAACACTAAGTCTGAAGTACAATGATTCACTACAGTTCTACACAACATTTTGATGCAAGTGCATCTAACTAGTTATAGATTCTTCAAGAATGGTGTTCATTTTAGCTAAGGTTTTCTTTATGCTTAAACTAGTGAAGGATGCTACTTCCTTACAGTCATAGTGGACTGTACTACATAAAATAAGATAAATTTATCTTACCTTAAAATAATCAGTTAAATTACCTTTGAATGTAAGAGGTGCGATAGACACTTAATGCACACTCTAGTGCTTGTATTTTGGACACCTAAATTTACATTAGAACAATTGCACTGTAATAATACTGTTTAGAAAATTATTAAGATAAATAATCACATATATTTGTATATATTCATATTGATATACTTTGTAAAACAACAGGATAATTTCTGTCACATAAATATTACTTGAGACATGGATCACCAGAAATCTACTAATCATTACAACAACTTCATCAACCTTTATGTCAGGGAAGAGAGCTTTATCTGAAGTTGAAATACTTCACTTCTGCAGCAGAATCCCTTCCAAAAGGTTCCTGTCAAAGTCTTGGTGCTGTAGAAAACTGGCAAAGCATAATGGCTTGAATCAGGGGAAAAAAAAAAAAAAAGAGTCAAAGTGGTTAACCTATTTTCCCAACACAAGTGAGGGAAAAGTAACACACAAAAACTTGAGATCAAGACCAAAAAAAGATAAGAATAGAGTTTACTGGTGAAAATCAGATAATTATAGTACAAAACACATAATTTCCCTGACCTTTTTGAAGAAAAAGCATGTTGTAAAGCAGCAGTAAGCAGAAGCAAGTGAGCCAAAAATCCAAGCCAGAAAACTACTACCCCTGTCCCTCCTTGTCCTGCTACTATCCCAGCAGGAAAGACCAACACTCAAGAACCCAGAAGCAGCAACTGGAAGAGGAAGCCTCCCACGTTGTAATCTGAACTTCAAGCCCCATAATACTTTGCTCCAGTTGCCACGTTCATTTTTTGAAGCTGGCCTGACCGCAGCATGGTGTGAATAACAGCAGCAGGTTCAACTCAACCACAGAATCTCAGAAACATTCTGGTTGGAAAAGACCCTGGTTGGACCAAGTCTAACTGATAACCCTACTCTAAATGCTTCACCCTACACCATATCCCAAATCCAATACAATAAGCCACAGTACTGCTTAACAGGGTTAAGAATCCTTTCCCTAAAATATAAGCCCCAAAGCTTAAGAAACAGCTGAAGAGAATTAAGCACTGTCACAGAACGCTGGCTGTGGGGCAGGTTTCTGGAAGAGATTAAATAATTGAATGAATTTAGAACACTCTCCAAGACCTGTCTCTTCCAGACACATTTCTCAAAGCCATCATTATTTAGCAAGCTCAGATTTATTCCATTCAGCCAGACACCACCAGAAATTCATAAAGAAACCTGCTAGACGTACAGTCAATATGCATATATCATCACTCTCTCAAAAACACAAGAAAAGTAAAGCATCTTCTCCAATTGCTGGACTGCAGTGTGGAAGAAAATTATTAAACACAGACAGCTAAATAAATTTGCAAAGGTGACTGATACTTCAATCTTCTAAGTATAAGACCTGTGCACAAAGGACCTGTGTATCTAACTTTGTGGCTGTTATAGGTTAAGGGAATTACAGGTTAATTGGTATAATCATAAAAGAAAGTCCTCCAGAGACTAGAGGGAGTCCCAGGAGGACAGGCAGCTTGTCCCAGGATACTGTAGTTAGTTATTCTACTCCAATTTCCCATGTATTTCCATTTCAGGGAGCGCACAGCCTCTCTTCTCTCTCCGCCTCAGGAAGAGCGTATACCTTACCTTTACGGCCTGTGGGGGAGATGGCTTTCTCTGGGCCGTGGCTGGCAAGGCATTCCAAGCTATGCCACAAGGCCTGTAGAAGCCTGCAGTAGGCCTCCTGTCAGGGCAGGGGCACAGTTTGGCCTGCCCTTGGGCCTGCTAAGGCTGAGTGGGGTGGAGGTTTTCTCTTGGAAGGCTCTGGAAGGTTTTTGGCCTGGTAGGTCCAGATGAAGAACTGAGCTGAATTTGTGAATGTATTCCTTTTACCTGAGCACTTTTAGTATATGTTTGTAAATAGAATTTCCATTTAAACATCCAAACAGTGTGGAGCATTTATTATTTCACTGCTTGGAAAGGGGTAAGATACATCTTCTGTCCTTTTACCTTGGGCAGCTTGTGGCTCAAAATTAAGACAGTAACACAATGGAAGACAGTGAAACTCCCTGCAGTTCGGGAGGTATGCATGAACTCTGACTTTGTAAAATTAAAACCTCCCTTTAAGGTTTCAGCTCACTTGTTTAGTAGTGTTATTATCTAGAAGCCATTCTAGATAGGAAGCATTGTTTCATCCTTGAGTGGCCACAACACTCATGCAAATTCTGCCCTAAGCATTGTGTCTGCAGTGTCAACAGAAGAGATTAAGTCAGAGAAGCTGAATTATCCGGTACCTCAGTGTCCCAGGTTGAGGCTATAGGGCTTCATCATCTTTCCCCACCATTTTACTTGCCAGTGTATGGGCGTAATTACAGGGGGTGAGCTGAATAAGTTTCTTTAGGAGAGCACTGCTCACAGGTATCTCATCAGGGTCCTCTGTCACATAATCTCCATAGTTTAGCTCTCTTATGGCCATCTCTCGCAAGCACTGAAGTCCCTGGTCAATTGTATTCCAGCGTGAAGGTCTCCAGGGTAAGTCATCCCTGTTGGGGTACTGCAGTACCACAGCTGTCAATACGCGTGACCAGAAGTTAGAGTTGCCACCAAGATGTCCTAAGTGCTTATCTATGCCATTGTCTCTCGAGAAAACTCCCAACTGCCTCATTGTCCGAGGGTTTATTCCTATGGTATCAGCCATAAATACTATGGCTGAAGAGATAAAAGATGGCATGAAAAATTCTGTCATGTTTTTTTTTAAAGAGAGCACGACAGAGATTAAACTCTCAAATCAAATTGGAGAGAAAATACAGAATTATATTTACAGAGAGAAAACAGCTATAGACATTACAAAGGCAATTACCATGGCAAACCCCCTTGAAGTTTCCCCCATCCCCAAAAAACTAAACCTACATTCCCCAGTGCTCCAATCCTCCCCCCTCCCCAACACCTCTGCCATCCAAGAGGCCTACTGCTTACATGTTCCCCATAAATTGGCTCCCACCGCACACTCAGGGCAGGAGGAGGAGGAAAGGAGAATGAACTGACCTTGTTGTCAGTCTATAAAGAGATAGCAGAATTATGGGATTGAATAACAATCTTCTAGTCCCAGGAAAAAAAATTTTTAACCCTATAGCCTCAACCTGGGACATTCAGCTCAATTGCCAGGCAGATTCAGGTGTTATGTTGCACAGAGCTTCACTTGTGAAGAGATGATTGCATAGTTTGAAGCTGTCAAAGTGCTTTCATTTTTAGATAGGAGAATATCATTCGTGAAAGACAACAACAAAGAAATTAAATGGGGGAACTGGTATTTCAAACCAAGTTTAAACTTATGATAGCCTTAGATCTAAAAGTTTCTCCAGAGCTTTCACCAAACAAAACCCACAAGGACAGCAGAAAAACACTATCGGGACTTTGAACGTGTGCTTATTGAGCATTACTGATAACACTGCTATCTAATCCGGGCATCCCACTACATGCAGAGCTTGAATCTAAAGGTGACAGTTTTAACAGAAATTCTGATGGTGCACCTTTTACATTCAGAATTTTAACTCATGCAAAGACCAATTGGCTGTTTCTACTTTTGTACAAAACTATGCTGCTTGTTCCACAAAATGGCTCCAGCTGGTACCTACTACAAGCTGTTCTGATCCAACTTTGCATCGTGTTCACCTTTAGGCATTCCACAATCACTTTCCTTTTCTCCTACTAGGACATATGCAAAGTCCAAGATTAGTAACAAAAAAAAAAATTTATGTGAAAACTTCAATTTTCTTAATTTTTTTTGAGTTTGATAGCAAAGCTGCTTTGTGTTACACAGGCATATGTGCAACACATATCTACTGGCAATCCAACACCTCCCCGAGTGTTCACTGCTAGTGTAAGTGACCAGCCAGTACACAAAGAGTGCTGAAGGGCAAAGCAACCACACCAATAACAACCAGAAAGAAGGGATAAAGGTTTGACCAAAGGTAGTTTAAATGGTGGAACCTGAGGTGAAATATCCAGAATGCTGAAGACACTACCTTTGATTTCTTTTGTACCTCTGCTATCCACACTTTCTGGTGTAAGTCTTGCCATGTTTAAATACATCTGCAGAGCTTCACAGACCAAAAATTGCTGATATGGGAAAAATAGAAAAGGTCTTCGGGTAAAGAAAAAAAAAACCAAACCACCAACCCAGAAACATTGCATGACAATATCAATTTGCAGAGTAAAAACAAATGAACAAGAATAAGCAGCAGGAAACATCCAGGCTTGACAAGACAAAAATAACTAGAGAAAAATCAGAAAAGACTCAGCTCCCCTATGATGTGATTATTCTAATTAGAGAATAAGAGTAGTACAAATAATAAAGCTAATTAGGACATAAAAGGATCTCAAAGGCTGAAAGCTCTAGGAAGAAAAGTTGAAAAAATGCAGGAAAAAATATCATGGATTATAAAAAAAAAAGTAATCCCTGAACAGCTTCCTGTATGCCTCTCTTACTTCAGGTTACTGAGAGAATTGACCACCAAGCACTGTTAGAAGTGTCCACCAAGCCACTTCCCATCGCTTACAAGCAGTCTTGGCCAACCAGGGAGGACCCAGCTGACTAGGGAGTGGCAAACGTGACAACTCTAGAAGGCTGAAAGGAGGACTCAGAACTACAGACTTGTCAATCTGACCTTGATGCCAGGAAAGTTAATTGAGCAAATCACGTTGAGTGGCATTACACAACGTGTGCAGGGCAATCACATGATCAGTCCCAGCCAGCATGAGTTCATGAACGGTAGGTCTTGCTTGACAACTCTCATCTCCTCTGACAAGGTGACCCACTCAGTGGATGAGAGAGAGGCTGTGGATTTTGTTTACTTGAACTTTTGTATGATGTTTGACATTGTCTACCACAACATCCTCCTAGAGATAAACTGGCTGCATGTGGCTTGGATGGGTGAATGTTTCACTGGCTTAAGAACTGGATGGATGGCTGGGCCCAAGGAGTGGTGGTGAATGGAGCTAAATCCAGCTGGCAGCTGGTCAAAAGTGGTGCTCACCAGGGTTCAGTTTCAGGGCCAGTCTTCTTTACTATCTTTATCCACCATTTGGATAAGGGTATTGAGTGCACTCTCATTAAGTTTGCAGATCACGCCAAACTGTTCATTCAGACTCAAAAATCATTAGCATTTTATACATCAGAGAAGATACATGAAATAATTACATTTGCAAATGTATGCACTTATATGTACTATGTACACAGACCATCACACAAAAAATTAACATTCTCATTCATCTTTCATTCAAAAGTAATGGGAGACAATTAAACCCAAGAGGTATAGGGAAAAAAAAATATTTGAAAAGGACTTCTTCTAAGACATAGAGAGTATGACCCATATGGAAAGATCTATATAGAACTGACATTAGAAAGAGAATAGTGTGTGCTACCACCTGTGGTCATATTCATCCTCATATTTGCTACAGCTGGGATTTTTTTGTTTGCTTGTTTGAATTCAGAGAAATCTTTCAAACAGAAGATTGTGTTCTTAACCACTTGGCTACTGCTGTGACAGCTGTATATACAGATTTTGGCTATCTCTGCAGGAGTATACATTTGTTCCAAGGAATAATGTTTCCCAAGTTGCTTCCTTGCACTCAAAGTCATACTTCCCCATTGCTAATCTTTCAAGCAAATACAATTTGTGGCTGTTTCCATAGTAACCTAAGAGAGGAACCAGTATTGTGGGAGGGCTGTCCACATCCCAGATGATACAGCAGGTTCTGCCAAGTCATGGGAGTGTCCACAGATGAAGCTCCAGTTGCCTGAGAGCAGCTGAAGAAGGAACTCACCCACAGCAATAAAAAAGTATGGCAGTTCAAATATAAGTACCAGATATCTGCTGCAGAAGCCCACACAAACTGTGGTTATGCCACTGGTCACATAGGTGAACAAGGCTTACTCTCTTTTTGTGGCAATTTGTACTTCTCTACAGCTGAACAGAGGAGCTAGGACCTTCAATCTTCTCGACTCATTTGAGCAGTTTAACTGGAAGCAGAGCATGAAACAAAGAGATGTGGAACACTCTGGTGGCTCTTACTGATGAAATGATGATTTCTTAGATGTCATTCAGAATCAGTAGTGAAGGAGTGCTGCAGGTTCCAGCCACAACACACTGGTGTTTACTATTACCTGCAAATGATAACTCTCAAAGTCAGAGAACTTGGGATGAAATCCAAAGAGAGAACTCAATTCCTGCCATTGAGCATCAGATGTGCTGCCTCACTACATTTTTAGGCATTTGTAAATGTGTTCACACTTTAAATAAAATGAAAAGGGTGATTTTGTGATAGTTCAGCAAAAAGTGGTCTTTCAATCCCAAGCAGCAAAGGACAACAATAGAAGTAGACACCCTATAAGAACCCAAGAAAAAGAATCACAGAATCAACCAGGTTGGAAAAGACTTTCAAGATCATTGAGTCCAACTTATCACCCAACACCTTCTAATTAACTAAACCACGACATTAAGTGCCTCATCCAGTCTCCATAGTCATCCTAATCAGCTAGCAAACACTTGAAATAATCACTAGGTTTGACTGGAACCTATTATTTAACCTCATATTGAAAAAGTGGATTAAGTTCTCACTCACCGTAATAAAAAGCATGCATTCTAAACACCAGCTAATACAATGAGTGATTCATCTGCCATATGCTATGTTGCACACACAGCTATCAGTGGAAGAGCTATTTCTATGACAACAGAAGGCAATAATGCTCACTTTTACGCAAAGGGTTTGGTCAGAATTGAAGGAGAGGTGAATAGGAAAGCATATGTATTATGCAAAAGCATAGACACAAAACATTGCACATAACTAATTGGAAGTTTCACTACATAAAAAATTCAAATTCAAATCTCTCCAGGTTAAAATATATATATATATAATTTAGCATGCTCCCCTGAATTAGCAGTCACTAAGACCATTATAAATGAGGCTACCTCTTGAACAGAAGTCTAGGAATACTACTGAGACAGGATATTATAACAAAGCAAAGTTTCCTAAAGGAGAAGGCAGCCAATGCATGAGTATGAGAGACAATTAATCATACAGGAGACTAGTAACAACAGCAAGACTTTAATTTGTCTTTTCTACATTCTTATAGGCTACAGCCCAATTCCAGAAGCATCATCTTCCCTGAATAGAAAACATTTATAAAAATTGTATGTCCTGAAATAATTACTCCTGTCATAACTGTAAACAATTGTGGCACAGAAATAAACTGAAAAAGATGCTTTTACAAAAAAAAAAAAAAAAAAACACACCACCACAAAACACAACCAACCACATAAACCAAAAACCCACAATCACAAACAACCAACAAACAAAAACAAACACACCCCCCCCAAAAAAAAAATCACAAAAAAACAGCAAAAGAAAATAAAAAAGTAGCCAAATGACAACCCAACACCCAAAGAAAATATTATACAAGGTTTTTACTGCTTTTGGAGCTCTTTCTTACCCCAGATTTGGTATTTGTTGCTTTCTGATAAAGTCCACTTTTGAATAACAGTTACAGGATGTAAACTATGCCAGCCACCATCATAGCATGCAGCTTTTACACAATGAATGTGCATAAAGCTACTATATGCACACGCATTTGTCAACATTATGGTATACACATATATGAGACACACACACAACCTTCTGTCATGTTTTCTCCTCAGTGGTAGCACATCATGAGGGAACTGTTAAAACCACCCATCACAAGTGAAGTATGGTCAAGGAAAGTATCAAAGACTCCAGAGCTCACTGCTCCAAACAGGCATTAGATGGTTTCTAATGATGACTTCTTTATGCAGCTTGAACTAAATCAGTTAATAACCTCTAGACCCTTTAAAAGCATGTACCATGTCATAAGAATTCAGCAGTTAGAGCACTACTTAATACAGATGAGTTTTCTTATTGACTTTTCTGATTTTCTATTAGACAGGACTGTGCAGAATTCCCCTGAGAACCACAGTGCTGGCACTGCCTGACAGCAAGACACTGCAAGAGACACTGCCAGCTGGCAAGTTTCACCCTGAGAAGCACCTACCATGCCAAGATCCCAGGCAAATAAAGAACATGTTTGAGAAAGATGTGATTAAATGTGTGCTGAACTTTACTGAGGTGGAAATGGTTACTTACATAGGCCACACAATGTCTTTGCTTCATTCATTTCTACTGGATTTAGAAAGTGAAAATGTCCTGCAAGGCCAGTAGTCTCTCCTTTTGTGTAATATCTGCTGTTTTAAGAAGTAAGACAAGTTTAAGTTCAGGAGTCATTTGGGAAAGAGTGCTTCCTGTGGCCTGGAGATTTTTTTATCAAATCAGGCTTTGTAGGGTTAGGGTTAACACTTCCCTGTGAAAGTGAAATTTTCAGTTACCTCCAAGACTTGGTAGATCCTTTTCCTCAAGAGTCTTTGCTGGCCCTCGTCAGGGAGATTCTCCATCAAAAAGACATCAGGACATGGCCAACAGACCAAGATCTCACTGAAGCAGATGAAGTTTTTCAAAGTACTTAATCCTTAAGATGTCCTGAAACTCCTCTGGCTCTACATAAGACAACTAATTTGCTTTCCACACATTTTGTGTTCCTGTGTCAGAGTGCCACAAGGTGAAGCTGTCCATGAGCAGAGTGTGATCATGGACCAGCAGTGCCATGACCTGCTCAACTAAGTCCTGTCCTACGACATCCAGCAAAGCAGTAGGGGCAGAACACAGACAGAAATCCAGACCAGATTTTCATGACTATCCAGCAGGGTCATATGGATCAAATCAAGTGGACCATCAGCAAGTTTGCAGATAACACCAGAGTTGTGTCATTAATACACCAAAGGGATGGGATGTAATCCAGAGGGACTTGGACAAGCTGGAGAGGTGGGCCTAGGTGAACCTCAGAAGGTTTAATAAGAGCAAGTGAAGGGTTCTGCACCTGGACTGGAACAATCCTCACTATCAATACAGGCTGGGGGATGAGGTGATAGAAAGCAGCCCGTGGAAAAGGACTTGGGAGTATCGATGGATGAGAAGCTAGACACGAGCAGACAGTATGCACTTGCAGCCCAGAAGGCAAAGCGCACCCTGGGCTGCATCAAAATGTGCATTTCCAGCAGATCCAGAGAGGTGATTCTGCCACTTTACTACCTCACCTGCAGTACTGCATCCAGATCTGGAACCCTCACTATACAAAGGACATGGTCCTGATGGAGCAGGTACAGAGGAGGGCCACAAAAATGGTCAGGGAATTGGATCGCCTTTGCTACAAAGACAGGCTGAGGGAGTTGGAGTCATTCAGCTGGAGAAGAGGAGGCTTTGGGGAGAACCTAACAGTGGCCTAACAAGAAAGCTGGAGAGAGACTGTTTACAAAAGCCTGTAGTGACAGGATGAGGGGCAATGGCTTCAAACTAGAAAAGAACAGATTTGGATTGAATGTTAGGAACAGCTTCTTTACTATGAGGGTGGTGGAACACTGGGACAGGTTGCCCAGGGAAGTGGCTGAGGCAGGCTCCATCCCTGGAGATATTCATAGTGAGGTTCAAGAGGGCTCTGGGCAACCTGTTGTAGCCGTGGATGCTCTTGCTTACTGCAGAGGGAGTTACACGAGATGACCTTTGGAGGTCCCTTCCAACCCAGACCACTCTTTGATTCTGCAGGGCAGGTCCAAAAGGTCTACTCTTTGAAGGACTGAGAAGCTGCATTGATAAAGTGTAGCTGCTAATCCCTCCTCTCCATTTTTTGCTTCAGTAAAGAAAACTGGAAAGCTACAGTAGAGAACATGCAAAAACTGCAGACAGCCTGAAGGAGAAAATACATTTAAGGAGCAGGTGCTGCCAAAACAGTTTAGCTACTGGTGACTGCCAGCAAGCTGCAAATTTAAAATGGGCAGCAGTAGCCAGTATTGGTAGTGGTCCAAATTCCAAAACCCCAGTTTCTCTATGGATTACATGAATAACCTGCTAAGAAGTATAATTCTCAAGTGTTGCAGGGCATAGTGAAAAATGAATCTACTATAGGGAAGCAATTTATCAGCAACACTTTAAGTGTAGCTGCTCTTATAATACTTTGGCATATTCTGCAAGCTTGGCTTTTAAATGCCAGCATTTCTCTTTGGCATTTTCAATGGGCTTTTAGTTTAACAAGCTGCGAGGCTCACTGAGTTTATGACAAATAAAGGAGGATTCACACTTTTTTCCATGGTCTGTGAGACAATCTCAGGGCTCTCAAAAGTTAAGGAAGCAGGCAGGCAAAACACAATGTTTTAATTTTATTTCTGACCAGACTCTCTTAAAAACACAGCATGGGGCACTTGGATGATGGAAACAGGAACAGAAGGGCAGGTACGAGAAATGACTGGGTGATGTATCTACCTCTAGAGAAGGTTATTATTCAAGGTTATTGTTGCAGTGATTCCAAAGTTGTAGTCCCAAAGGTGCTGGAGAATATTTGTTGAAGTACAAAGACTTACTTTCAGACTAGCTGGATTGGAGAATGTTGCAAGAAAGGGAAGCACTGTTAAAAGAAGATCATTGACAATTTCCTAGATGGGAAAATTTTCTGAGACAATATTGAAATGGGATTATTTTGGCAATTTTCCTTAGTCCAAGCAATGTACTGACAAACTGTCACATGTAATTAAACTTCTAGGCTTGCATTGCTTTGTAATATACTCTTACACCACTCACCCAAATTTTGGAGATTGAAAAGAGTAATTAATGAGCTATACTTGAAGATTAAGTCATGAACAAGCTACTCTTATTTTTTTAAAGGACATTTGTTTTAAAATTATAGTTCATGTGTTTCGGTCCAAGAATTTGCAGATAACATTGTTCATACCTTCGGCTCTTAGAGAAAAGGAACTTTCTCACCAACAGCGAAGTGTCCCCATTGCTTAGAGTTAAAACAAAACAAAGCAAACAACACAAACAACAACAAGAATCAGGAAGATACACAAGCTCATTAACAACATGAAAAAAATGTGAGGCAAGCATTAGGTGGTTACATGGCTTAAAAAAGAATAATCCAAGATGCCATCAAATTAAGCTTTGTTTAAAATAAGAACCAAAAATCACAACATGGTTGACCTCAACCATTGTACACTTACTGGGAGTTGTGTTTTTTTCCTTGGTCACAATAAAACAAGATAAGGCAAGTTCAAGAAAACTCACATCTGATAAATAGTGAGGTTCTTGTAAGATATTTCAATATATCTAGGACAATTTGCAGATTACAATGTAGATGGTGATCTCAGTGGACTGGACCCAGCAAAGACAGTAAAATTTGCTCCAAAGCTAGGACATGAAACATAATACTCAGAGTACTCAGTACACTGAGAAGAAATACCAGGGAAATGTTATGATAAATAATATGTAGGGGGTGTGTCAAAGCTTTTTTTGTCTAAGTGCATGACAGGCTCTGTTTTTGTAAGGAAAAGGGGCAGTAAAATAATAATGTTCTTACTGAAGTAGAGAAGAAAATACAGAAAGGTTGCATTTAAAAACATGCAGGAAAAGATACAGCATACATGAATCCTTAACACCTAATACAGATACAAGATACATGAGAATTCCCCCAAAACCTTCCCAAGCAAACAAACAAACCACCAAAACCCCAGGGCTCATTTTTTCACATCCCCCATTGTCTCCTAAGTGGCCCCAAACAAGACATATATTCACTATGTTTGCCTGCAGTTTTGAAGGACATGGGCTACCACAGGGTCCTCCTACGTGGTTACCTCATTATAAGATAAAGATCCCTCTGGAGAGTTGGAGAGGCAGGGAGAAAAGAGAACAAATTGTAAATTGCTTGCAGGATTTATGGGATTGAATAACAAAATTATGATATCTGGGGTGGGGGGACTAGTTCATCCCCTGGAACAGCTCTTGGTCTCTGTAGTTCTTTTAGGAAGTCTGGAATAATATGGAAGACCTCAAACCATGACAGGCTGACAATCTGTCTAAGATTATGGCTTAGACAGATTCACTCTGTGCTGGGTCAAGAACTGGCTGGATGGCAGAGCCCAGAGAGTGGTGATGAATGGTGCCACATCCAGTTAGCAGCCAGTCACTAGTGGTGTTCCCCAAGGATCAGTGCTGGGTCCAGTCCTGTTCAATATCTTTATTGATGATCTGGATGAGGGGATTGAGTCCAGCATCAGTAAGTTTGCAGATGACACCAAACTAGGAGCAGGTGTTGATCTGTTGGAGGGTAGGAGAGCCCTGCAGATGGACCTTGACAGGCTGGATGAGTGGGTATGAGATTTAACAAGGCCAAGTGCAGAACCCTGCACTTTGGCATCGAGTCAGTCATCAGCAAGTTTGCAGATGACACTAAGCTGGGGGCAGAAGGGCTCTGCAGCGGGACCTTGACCGCCTGTACAGATGGGCAGAGGCCAATGGGATGGGGTTCAATAGCTCAAAGTGCAGGGTGCTGCACTTTGGCCACAACAACCCCATGCAGAGATACAGGCTGGGGTCGGAGTGGCTGGAGAGCAGCCAGACAGAGAGGGATCTGGGGGTACTGATTGATACCCGCCTGAACATGAGCCAGCAGTGTGCCCAGGTGGCCAAGAGAGCCAGTGGCATCCTGGCCTGGAGAAGAGGAGGCTCAGGGGTGACCTTATTGCTGTCTACAACTACCTGAAGGGTGGTTGTGGCCAGGAGGAGGTTGCTCTCTTCTCTCAGGTGGCCAGCTCCAGAACAAGAGGACACAGCCTCAGGCTGCGCCAGGGGAAATTTCGGCTCGAGGTGAGGAGAAAGTTCTTCACTGAGAGAGTCATTGGGCACTGGAATGGGCTGCCTGGGGAGGTGGTGGAGTCGTCGTCCCTGGGGCAGTTCAAGGCAAGGTTGGATGTGGCACTTGGTGCCATGGTCTAGCCTTGGGCACTGTGGTAAAGGGTTGGACTTGATGATCTGTGAGGTCTCTTCCAACCTTGGTGATACTGTGATACTGTGAACAACCCCAAGCAGCACTACAGGCTGGGGACAGAGTGGCTGGAGAGCAGCCAGGAGGAAAGGGACCTGGGGGTACTGATAGATAGTAGGCTGAAGATGAGCCAGCAGTGTGCCCAGGTGGCCAAGAGAGCCAATGGCATCCTGGCCTGTATCAGGAACAGTGTGGCCAGTAGGACAAGGGAGGTTATTCTTCCCCTGTACTCAACACTGGTCAGGCCACACCTTGAGTGCTGTGTCCAGTTCTGGGCTCCTCAATTCAAGAAAGATGTTGAGGTGCTGGAACATGTCCAGAGAAAGGCAACAAAGCTGGTGAAGGGCCTGGAACACAAATCCTATCAGGAGAGGCTGAGGGAGCTGGGGTTGTTTAGCCTGGAGAAGAGGAGGCTCAGGGGGACCTCATTGCTGTCTACAACTACCTGAAGGGACATTGTAGCCAGGTGGGGGTTGGCCTCTTCTCCCAGGCAACCAGCAATAGAACAAGGGGACACAGTCTCAAGTTGTGCTGAGGGAAGTATAGGCTGGATGTTAGGAGGAAGTTCTTGCCAGAGAGAGTGATTTCCCATTGGAATGGGCTGCCCAGGGAGGTGGTGGAGGCACCATCTCTGGAGGTGTTCAAGAGAAGACTGGCTGAGGCATTTAGTGCCATGGTCTAGTTGAT
Source organism: Pogoniulus pusillus (assembly GCF_015220805.1). NCBI lineage: Eukaryota > Metazoa > Chordata > Aves > Piciformes > Lybiidae > Pogoniulus > Pogoniulus pusillus. Next base: position 22,947,560 of record NC_087268.1, on the reverse strand, counting down.
TGGACAGGGCTGGGTGCTAGGTTGGACTGGATCATCTTGGAAGTCTCTTTCAACCTGGTTGATTCTATATGTTGAAGTAAAAGTATTAATAAAATAATGGATATTTTTTCACTAGAAGATACATCCTTCCATTATGGTTTTTTTTTTTAATGTTTGTTTGGGGGTTTATTTTATTTTACTTACTTTTATTTATAATGGTATCATGAAGAATTCATTTTCAGGTTTCAGCTGAACATAAGACTTTGAGGTTATTCATATAACTCTTGCAATCCAAAAATCCAGTCTAGGATAATTACAGTCACTGGCAAGAGAGACACCTTCAAATAACTTTTATCCCCATCTCTCTTGTTGATTATACAAGGAACCTGGAGACTTTATTTTGAGATAACAGAAAAGCTTCTTCATTAAATAATGTATAAGTCCCACACAAACAGTGTCTATATTACAGTGTACCAAAAAAGTACTTTTATAATGTACTTTTTATTTGCTCTTATATGAAATCTCTTTTCTGTGTAGAAGAGTTTTCACAGGTTATTCAGTGTTGATTAGAAGTACAAAGAACTATCCACAAGTCCTTCCAAACATATTTCCTTCAGAACTTCCTAAAAAGTAGTTTCCAACACAAAGTAAATCCACATCACTGATCATTAAATTTCACCTGGAGTTATATCAGAGCCTACATTTTCAAAGTACTGGAAATCCCAGAGGAACAAATTAAGGAACTCGAAAATAATAAAAAGGTAGCTGATAATAACACAATATTTACTTTTATGTTTGGAGAATATTCAGTGGAACCACTCAAAAGAATAAAGGCAGTTTTATCTCACCAAGTTGCTACTCTTCCCTGTAATAGCCCTTCTCTAAGATCACTGTAACATATTAACATATGCAGCTCACAAGCCTCAGGAAACTCATTCCACAGTGACATGTTCTGTTTTGTTACCAGACATATTTGTACTTCTTGAAAGGCTTCAGATATCTACAGATACCTGAAGTCTACAACGTCAGACCAAAACCTATCTAATTTATATTGATGAACAGCTTTAAAATTCAGGTTTCTGATTCAATGTCAGTGAGAGAATTTTGAAACAAGTCCCGAGTCCATAAACACATTCAACTGAGATTCTAAAGGTTAAAAATAGGGAAAAAAAATCCAAACACAAACCAAGAATATAAATAATGCATTCCAAAGAGACTCTGAGAATTTCCTTGTCTCATGTATACTAGAATGCAGATTATATTCCCCAAGTAAGATAACTCTTCACAAAACCAAAGAATAATGATGTCATTTCAGCTTCCCTTCCTCTTGATTTAAACTGTACTCTTTCTTCAGGTGAGAAGATACTCTTGTGCACTGAAAAGTAAAAGTGAACAAACAAACAACAAAACACAGTCATGCTCCTCAGAGTTCAGAAAAAAATTCCTTTTCCTACATGCAGATGGCTTGTTCAGGTAGCACAGTTTAACTATACATCATATTTCTTGTCAGCAATGATACATATCTTCCCTCCCAGTAACACAGCTGCTGGTCTCTTTGCTCTCAGGTACTGCATTCCCTTTCTCCCTTTACAGAGTGACACTTAGGTTACTCCATAGCCTTAGAGGTAATTTCCTTCCATATTGCTCCTGAAACAACATATACTTGAGAAGAAATGTCACAATATTTGCTATATGCTTTACAAATTACCCAGGGCACAGATGAGAAAAAGAAGGGGAAAAATAAAAGATAGGATTCTACTCAATAGCCACATCAGCAGTAAGTCTCCACATACACATAGAAATTTCTGGCCATCCAGACCTGAGGTTACACAACCAACACCTCATTTTGTGCTCCCAAACAAAAAGAGAAGCATCAATGCTGCCAACTTTAAAAAAACCTCACCAAGAGATCACTGCAGAAAAGGAGAACCCCATGCTGACATGTCTGCCCATTGTCATCAACTTCTTGCTTTCTTCTGCAGCCTATTAAGGCAGACGGCTCCAAGCTACTGTTCAAAGATACAGATGAAAAACAAAACAAAACAAAAAAAAGGAAGAAAAAAACCCCAGCAAGTCTTTAAACATAAACTCCATTAAAGAAGCAAGGCATACATCTGTCTCCAAAAGAAGAACTGAGGGAAAGGATATGTTACTGGTTCCAGCCTGGTAGAGATGCTGTGGAGAACAGCTAATTGAAAGTTCAAGACAGAAGAACTTTTATAAGTCTTTGCTTTCTTCAGGCAGATATAACATCTGAATAATCTGCTAATTTTAAATTTAATCAGAACTACTTAGCATTTTGAAAGCATGGAGGGTGAAGGCTTTTCATTAAAATAAACAAACAATAAATAGGCACACCTAGTCCTTCACTGGGTGTTGGACTAGATAGTGACACAGCTATTGCTTATAAACAGAAACAGATCAAGTTTAGTGCTCTTGAATGAGTAGCATCTCCAAATAACAGAAACCTGAAACACACATCAGATGCCTGAATGTAGGATAACAATACTAACAAAACACAACCTCCAACATGCATCATTTAAATAAAGGAACTCCAGGACTGTTACCAGCATAGCCAGCCATGACAATAACAAATGTCCCCTTAATGCAGTCTGCAAAAATAAATTATCCATAGAGTGCAACACATAGAAAAGCTGACAATATGGAAATTCAAAGGAAAATGTTAAGTGGATTTTGGGAACCTAAGGGAGTAGTGAACGGGACATTTAGCTGGCTTCATGTCTATGCAGAAACCACAGGAAGAGATAAGTGATAGGATCTCTTGTTGCACCTTGAAACTGTGTGAGAAAGGATGGGTGTGGATGTTGTGGAGGGCCCATAGGACCAAAATAGGCTTATACATGTTTACCTATCAGACACAAAGGGCCTGGTGCCATAAAGTCTGGCCTGCCCAGGACCCAGGTTGTGTAACGCAGTTGTGTAAGCCCATGTGCCTAGCTTATGGCCTACTGGGTGCAGTGCCTGTGCTCTTCCCATATTTGGGGGAGCCAGGCCTATGGACACTGCCTAATATGGTAAGGTTTGGCTAATTGCCATCCTGATTGGCTAGTCTTGTGTCCAAGGGGCAATTAATCTCAGCCCACATTGATAAAGGGATATACACAGGTGAACAGCATGCTTTTTTTTCACTGCTTTGGATCCCTGCTCTTTGCCCTGCTCTCTCTGCTGTGCCCAGTCGTGCTGCTATTGCACACTGCCTTATTGCTTGCCTGGTAAACTCCACTGCCATGAGTTACCAGGAGCAGACCCTGGATGCCTGCACATGATCGGCCTGTGTGGCCAGAGTGACATCATGCTGAGACTGCACAACATCTGCCTTCACCTGCCTAGAATTCCTGGACACATACACAGATTGTCCAGAAGAAGCCAGGAGAAGAAGTCAGAGATCATCTGCATCCTTTCCCCAGGAGCCAGGAAGATTCATGCCTCAAAATCCAACAAGGCAGAATCCCCTGAAAGTGTTTGGGTACTGTCTAGACTGTAGCTAGCCCCCACAAGGGTAATAATCTCAAGTAAATGCTTTAATGCCTTTTTGTAATTCTCTACTGCCTTCTGCCATAGAGCAGAAAGAGCCTTAGCCCATTTAGTGGGCAAGTGGCATATTGACCACAGGGATTCTCTCTTGTTTGTTGTTTGAATGTTTGCTAGATAATCATAGTCAGTTTGGTGTTATTCCTAGAATGTCTTCCATAAGCATGTTAATGAACAAATATTAACATTAAAATTCAGTCGTTGGGGGTGACAAGAGTACAGAATATTAAAATTAATAAATTATATATTGTTATAAAATATCATCACACATCAATTAATTTCCCCTCTGCAACAGTGGAAATAATGAAGCAAATGGGCAAGTATTCAGGGAAAAAAAAGGTCTAATAGAATGAGGATGTAAATGGTGGGTTTGAGGATTGGTAGGCTGTGGGAAAGTGAAGTAACCCATGTACAAACCTTTCAAATAGTGAAGGATTCTGCAATGCAGGGCAACTTGGCCCACCTGCAGCAGTGGTCACCACTCCACAATAGGTCTATCATCTTGTATGTAGGCTCCCTGCGTTGAGACCAGTGGGCTATGGAATCAACATACTTCAAGATAAGAGCAGGCATAGCAACAGTAGATAGTCTAGATGGTAAAGCAATAAAAAAAGTAATAGAAAGGAAAAGAAAAGGAATAAAAACCCAAACCCAAAAATGCCCAGAACCAGAGATTGTTCTTAAAACTAATACAGAGGTAGTTATTCTGAACCTCGAGAATCAACAGAGAATCATGGTTGCTTCTCTACACAGAACTAACAGCTACAAAGCTTAAATAACGGAATCACATTTGAGCCATGGCACTTAAGTTACAATAGGTAGAAGTGGTTACTAAAGGAAAAGAAAAAATATTTCTAAGGAACAGTATTCCATAGCACATTGTTACAGGGAAAGAAGTGGTTTTGTACAGTTTTAAAGTTATGCAGTGTGAGAGGTAATCAGAACAGTTGAAGAACTACTGCTACAGGATTTATCTCCTCCAGAAGCATTAGGAAAATGTGTAGACTGGAGAGCAAAAAAATGTCATGACACATGGCAGAACTAAAAGAGCAGATTTTAACTTAAGACAAGAGAATGCAGACATATTGCCCTTTAAAAAGGTTTAGAAAGGAAGGACAGACTCCATCAGCATTTTTTCTTCATTGCAAGAGGTACAATTGGATTTTCAGCTCTGGTGTGTTATTATTGTTTACATAGTCATTTATTTTGGTCGAACACTGTAACCTTAGAAGGTATGCTCCTCCTTGCAACTTTCCTGTTGATGAAGACTAAATGAGATGTAGACCATGACACCTTGAAGACCTCATCCCTGGAGGGATACATGTGCAGCACAGGCAGGTTCCTGGTGATTAATTCTGTATACATTAAATAAATTCTGTTACATATATGGAAGCTGATATGTGAGATCATCAAAATCAAGTATTGATGATCCCACAGCATTGCATGCATGATCTAAATCTCCCTAGATTCCTATAGTATTTAACTAATATGAAGAATCAGAATTCTCTTTTCTTCATCCTGTGTGAACCTAAAATGTTTGTTGAACTGACATATCAAGAAAATTAAATGTTCAGTCCTACTTTAAGCTATATTTTTTTTTTCCATCTAAAGAGAAGCACAACAGGTTTAATGAGATCAGTGGTGTTCTTTCAACTTTTGTTGACAGATGTGCAAATTCAAAACTCTGATTAGTATGATACCCATGCATACAAATCCTTATGACAATCTATTAGTCTTTTCTGTTAATCACAGCCTGTCTTCTGTCAAAAATCAGCTAGTTGGAATGGTTTTGGCCCTATGATCCTCTTTAATACTGTCATACAGCTATGAACATGTTTGTAATGGGTATTTTTTGCCTTTTTTACTTGTGATTTTAAATTTGGTTTTTTGCATGCTGATGTTCAAAATTTTTACTCTGAAACATCACTATTCTTTACAGTTCTGCCTTATTTAGTGGCAACTACAATATGCCAAGTAGACAAGAGCAAAAGCCGATGTTCAAAATGCACAAATACCATTGCCCCTCTTGTTGCCACCTCTGGAAAGCACTGGGGGGAACAATGTACGGCACAGAGCGGGTTGGCAAAGAAACCACGTGCTGCCAATGGGTGCAACAAAAATTTGTACTTCTAAAACTTTACAACACAGCTCTGGTGTTTTAGATTACACAATTGAAGACATATCAGAGAAAACTGAAGTACATGCCTTGTTACTCTCCATTCTGGGTTTACTCTTGCTTTTGTCAGACAGATTCACTAAATTCAGGTTCATGTTTCACTGTAAGAGGTTTACATGATGAACCAGCTGTCAAGATACTCATAAAGAGGATTGCAGCTCACATGTCACTGATGTGGCTGAAGAGGTAGAATTGCTCCTATCACTCCTGGAATGATTAGCAACAAAATAAAATTTCAAGCTGTTTTTACTTTATTTTCTCAGCAGGAGAGAAAACAAACTACTTAAGAGCACGAGAGTATGTGGAAAACTCACAGCAAAATATTTACCTATGCTATTCAAGGAAGAATTGTATTAATACACAATTAGACTTCTTGCAATAAATTCATCATTAGCATAGCACTTTCTCCTCAAACAGCAAGTGCAACACAGCTCAATCTAACTGCCATCATGGCCATCTGAGAAAAATATTTTTATATTCCACCATGGCCAGAGCTTCACTTTGGACAAGGAAGTCACAGTATCACAGTATCATCAGGGTTGGAAGAGACCTCACAAATCATCAAGTCCACAGAGCTCAAGGCTAGACCATGGCACCAAGTGTCACGTCCAACCTTGCCTTGAACAGCCCCAGGGATGGCGACTCCACCACCTCCCCGGGCAGCCCATTCCAGTGTCCAATGACTCTCTCAGTAAAGAACTTTCTCCTCCTTACAGAAACTCTATTCAGGCATACCAGGGCATGAGTGGCAGATGTCCTGTTTACTGACTGGCACAGAAAAGAGAGTAGCTCAGAACGTGCAGAAAGTGAGAGCAACATCTTCAGCTTTTCAAAGTTGCTTCCGAACGAAACCAACTCAGTACTGAGTCAGTATTTTCTGCTGCACTTAGTACTGAGTTGCTGTAATTACCAATCTGTTTTTCTGTTGCACCCTGCCCTAAAGGGATCATACACAATTGTGCAAAGGAAAACATATACACACACATCCCCCAGAACAAAACTTCGTTGCTTCTGAACCTGTCCGGGTCTGACAGACCTGGCTCCAGCTCATTGTGCTGTGTTTGACTCATCTCCAATCTGCTGTAGAGAAAGTCCTGCACGGTCTCTGCCTTTTGCTGGTCCATTAGCACAATTATTGCAGGTTGCCCCTGAAGCCCCGTTAGTACCTATCAAGCGGAGAATTGCTTGCTTGGTCACTGTCTGTAAGCATTTTGGTGACTCATTTATCAGCTTTTGCTGTATTTCAGAGAGTAAATCACTTGAGCTCCTTATGAAGAGCAGGTTTTAAAAAGCCATACCATTTCCCAGACTACAAACCATGACCCTTTTTTTTCTAAATGCACTGGCTAATTTCTTCCATCTGCATTATCTATTTTTCCATCAGCTCCATTCAATTTAACATGAACTTCTGTTCTTAAATGTATGACCGCCACTACCCTGAATTTTTTTGCAGTAGCTGAGCAATGATTTCCAGTGCTTCTAACACAAGAGGACAAAACACTCTGATGATAATTAATTCTAATGGGAGAGACATTGAAAGTGTTGGACAGACTAAAACACATCTATATCACTGTTGTGGAGGAGTTTGTCTGGGTTTTGGGGGAATGAAATATGAGGTCGAGTTTTTAAAGGGTTTAAAAATTATTTAATGTTATATACACCAGGAATCCCCCTTCCCCAAACTTATTTACAACTACCCCACACAAGTTCTTTGTATGCGGTTGCGAGATTATATTACAGAATGTCTATGTACAGCAAATTGGGAATTTAGCAAAGGTTTGAAAGGATTTAGGAAGAGAGTCTGTGGCATGAAAGTGCCACTGGTAGGCTATTGAGAGATTATTCTGGCTTAGATCAAGTTTTCAGTTACTCACTGGCCAGAGTCAGTTTTGAAGGTCTCAAATATCGTGGATTGGAACAATTCAGGGGTTATTGGGACGTGCTGTTTGAGCTTCCACGGGTACGGGCCAAGCTGGGTGTTGGGGTCTGGAGGCTGGCGAAATGCGGATCGGGGCACTGACGAGTCAACTCTATAGCTTCTGTGCATCAGTGTGATTTGATTAGGGTAATGCAGTGTCTTATATAGTGCTCAGAGGAGGTGTTCCCAGCCAGACTGGGCTGGCACAAGTGGACAAGACAGATTGGCTCAAAGTTATGTGTAAGGCACAGATAGGTTATTTCTTATCAAAACAACCTGTGGTTCCACCCCAGGGGGCTGGCAGGGTCAGCCCCCAGCAGGTGTGCATGGGCAGCTCACAGTGCCTTCCAGCTCAAGGACCTTTTCCCATCACAAGGTCTCACGTTTAAAGCTCATGCCCCGCTGCGGGAGAAATTCTCCCACAGCTGGGACGGCGGCTGGCCAGGAGTGCCTTAGTCAGTTCCCTGGGCTGGTGCCGTGGGCTGTAGTCATGCAGCGGCAGTGGTCCCCAAAAGCGGCTAGTAGCAGATGGGTGGTCGGGCGGAGCAAGGTTTTGACCCCGCGATTGATGGTCCTTGCACCACAATTCTGTTCCAATGAGGGCTTGGCAACAGGCCAAAACATACTAAATAAGGTGAAGTTCGAGGGTCTGGTACCCCCAAATATGGAGAGGCCTAGGGTGGGTTCCCCACCCCTAGGTGCGTAGGCTTAACAGTCATTTTGAGGCCTGTGCAGCCCTCCACCACAATCACCAAGCAAAAATTTGTTCTAGAACATCTTCTATGAGTAAACTATGATTTTTTGTAAATGAGAAAAGAAAGAAAGGAAGGGAAGGTTTTATTCTGTAAATCTTACAGGGTGGCATTGTTTTATTTTTTTGAGGGCCCATGGCCTTCCATGTTTTTATCTTGTTAGCATGTCTCATTTTTGTTTGGAAGGTCAAGTTATAAGTACTCACAAGGTGTTCAGGGTAAGGAAGAAATACCTTTGATTGTCAGTCTCAAACCTTGAAGCAAGGCAATTTCATACTTTTTTTGTGAATTGTAGTGACAGAGTTACAATTTCTGATCATAACTGATGACAGATTGAATCAGTTCCTGGCTTATAACCATGACATTAACTTGCTTTAATTTAATTCACCCCATGTTCCATGCCATCGTTCAGCTTTACCCAAAGTCTCCCTGTAGCCACATGGAAGCATTCCCATTCACTCCACTCACTACTCCTGCAGTCTGTGCATTTTATTAGTATTTGTCCTTCCAGGTGCTTCTCCTTCCACCTGGGTCTCAATGATCTCTTTCCTCAGCAGCTGTTCTCCAATAGCCTGGGCAGAAGCTGTGGCAACATTTTTGAGTACTCAATATGAGCTAAACTACACAAGGTATCACCTGACTACCATGACTTCTAGGAAAGATAGCAGCCTGCAAATCCTCCCTATCCTCTTCCTTCATGCCTTTATATTTTCAACATAACAATAGAATCAGAAATATTAGAGGCTTTTTCCAGCTAAAATAACATCAGGTCCAACTGTCAACACCACCATGGCCATTAAACCATACCCCAAAGTGCTATCTCTACACATTTTTGGAACCAGGAACGGTGACTCTACTAACCTCCTTCAGCAGCTTGTTCCAATGCCTGACCACTCCTTCAGTATAGACACTTTCCCTAATAGTCAATCTAAACCTCACCTGATACAACTGTTTATTACTTGATAGAGAGAAGAAACCAACAATCACCTCACTGCTACCTCTTTTCAGGTAGCTGTAGAGCACAATGAGGTCTCACCTCATTATTCTCCAAACTCAACAATCCCAGTTCCCTCAGCCACTCCTCACAAGGCTCGTTCTCTAGACCCTTCACCAGCTTTGCTCCTCTTCTGTGGACTCACTCCAGCAACTCAATGTCCTTCTAATAGTGAGCGGCCCAAAATGGAACACAGCATTCAATGCATGGCCTCTTCATCAGTGCCAAGTACATGTCTACTGGCCCCAGTGATACAGGTTAGGATGCCATTGGCCTTCTTGGCCATCTGAGTAATACACTGTTGGGTCACATTCATCCAGCCTTCAACCAACACCCCCAGGTCCTTTTCTGAAGAGCACCTTTCAGCTACACTGCCCCAGGCCTGTAGCATTGCATTGAGTTGTTGTGACCCAAGTACAGGACTCATCACTTGACCTCATTAAACCTCTGTATTTGGTTTGGCTGAGCTAGAGTTAATTCTCCCCAAATCATCATTCTAGTGCTGTAGCTGGGTATTGATAACACAACAGTGTTTGGGCTACTGCTGAAGTGAGCATGAGGGCTATACTTTTCCAGTGTTTCCCCATCCCAAGAGTATGCTGAGAGATGAGCAAGATTCTGGAAGAGGACACATCTGGGCCAGCTGACCCACGCTGACCAAAAGAGTATCTCAGGTTGTATGGCATCATCTCATAAATAGAAGCTAAGTGAAAGAAAGAAGTGGGGGGCCATTCCATGATGGCATCTGTCCCCCAGAGCAACTCATATGTTTATTGAAGCCCTGCTTTCCAGGAGTGACCTAACAATCTGCATGATAGGAAGTAGAGAATAACATCTTTGTTCGCTTTTGCTTCTGTGTGAGGCCTTTTCTTTGCATTATTAAATTGCTTCTATCTTACTATGGGCCTTTTATTATAAGGGCCCCCTGTCCCTCTAAGAAGAGCAGTGATAGAGTGACTTTGGTGGGTGTTTGGCCTCCAGTCAGGGCCAAACCATCACAACTTTGTCTTCCTACTTTGATCCAGATCAACATCCCCACCCAATTTGGTGTCATCAGCAAACTTACTGAGGATGCACTCAATCCCCTCATCCAGATCTTTGACAAAGATATTAAACAAGACTGGCCCCAAAACTGATCCCTAGGAAAGACAATAATCACTGGAAGAAGCACAAAGAGAAGATAAGCAGTGCTGAGTATCAAAAAAAATTTACTTAGAAAATACAGTATCCAAGTTACAGTTTCTGTTTCATTTTCCTTTCTTTCCACTTGTAAATTTAAAAGGAGAACAAAAAAAAGAATGCTTTATAGTGTGGTGGCCCATACACTACTCAAAATTTGGGAGGTATGTGTTTCTGATCCCTCAGAGCAGAGATTGTACATCCACTTCCTACAGAATATTTACAGTAAGAGATCTCCACAGGCACTACTTCTTTATTATTAGACATGAAACCAAGCTGCCCTTGTCCTGTGCTCTCTCCATCTATGCTCTACAAAGTACATGACTTCCTGCCCTACCTCAGACTCCCTGATCTAAGTGGTCCAAACTTACTGTCAAACATCAAATTCCTTTCTCAACTGTGTTTGGCTTCGCTTTCAGGTTTTGTCTCACTGTCCTTCAATTGCATGGCCTGGGCCCACAGGAGAAGTTGCCATTTTGTCACACAGACCATTTCCTGCCCAGTCACAATGTCACAGTGGCTGCCTATCCGCATATGCCCCGATACATGTACGTGTAAGGGCTGTGGATCATTTGTGCTTTATTTTCCTTCTCCCCAGTCACTGTCAGCACTGTCATTTGTTCTTTGACACATAAACCTCTTGTATACCCACATGGCAGAAAAGCAGGGACAAAGTTTTACTGCCTGCTAGTGCAAAGTTATGATTTCCACAAAATGCTTAGTATTTCAGAGCTACCATGTACACATAGGTGTGTCAGCCAAGAACAAAGCACACAGGACAGTTTTGCAGAGACAAAGCTTCATTAGGGGATACCAAGCAACTAACTTATGTGCTGAGTTATTTTTGTTGGAGAGATCTTCCTGATATCAAATCCAGCATGGATAGCTACTCGACACAGCAGCTATTTAAGCCTCCTGCCCAGCTGTGACTGCCCTTGTATAACATATTTCTTATCAAAGTCTGGCTACTGGCATTAGAAATATTCCCCCATTTAAACAGAGGCTTACACAAGAAAACAGCTGTCTGATCCTAAAGAGGATTGAAGCTTGTGTGTTACTGGCATCTTTCCACAGCTGGCCTAAGAGGTCTGATGAAGATGAACCCCATGTAACCATATTATTAACCATTAGGAAGAGAGCAGCTGCTTGCAAAATTCAGTTTTCTGCAATGCTACAGAGACTTAATTGAAACATTTGATCTTTGGAGGCTGGTACACTGCAAATCTTTAACTGAAAGCTGAGTTCAGTTCTTAGCCTGACAGCTGAAAAAAGTATGAAGCAGTTAATTAGTATACCCTAATTCTTTCAACTCAGCACTTAGAAACAAAAATTAATAGCAGTTCATTTTTCATTTACCAAAATGTCCTGTCAGAGTCAAAACTCATTTAAGTAGCTACATGCAAGTGTTACGCTCTAGTCTGTCAGCAAAAGAATAGAAATTGTAGTACACAACCTATCCAAGATATTGTTAATTACAAGAAATAAGCACTGAAATTACACACAACAAGGAAGAAATTAAATAACTCTGAGCAAAGGGAGTTCTACTATGAGCAAAGTCTGTTTTCATGTGTTTCATTAATAGAAAAGACTAAGTTAAAAATCAGTCTTCTGCTGAGCAACTTCTACTCAAATGAAGTCAAGCTCTCTGTTTGAGCCATGCCATTACAGCACGTTCCTGTCTTCCTTCCATTACTATTCCAAGATGCCTTTTTTGCGGGAAATGGAGAACAAGATGTTAGAAGGGGGCAGCAGAACTTTCCATTTACTTAGTTGCCTATTGTATATAACATCTTTCTGATACACTTTTTACCATTCAAGATAAAGACTTGTTAGAGCAGCTTACTGAGTTTTTCATGTTTTGAATGGTGTTCTGTCACATAGAAAAAGCAACAGCAGGGAGCTGTAATGTGAGCTGAGTCTTGGCAACCACCACAAAGCTACTGTTCGTTCAAAACAGGCTGTCTTGCAGCTGTATGCCTCCTTGTTAGCAGAAAAAAAGCATTTTCATGGCCAAATTGACCAATTAAATCAATTAATAAAGTCAGGACTTTAAAGCTTCCTTAATAGTATTTGTTCACTGCTGTGTCATAGTATTTAAATAGTCTCTCAGGGAATAAAAATGGAGAAACGTTCACTGCAGGTATGAAATGGCAAGAGCCAAGAGTCACCACTCAGCAAGCAAAATCACCAGAATCCACACAAGAATGATGAATGTGGTGGTTTGCTGTGAAGTCATCTATCTGCCCTGGACTCTTCTCTAATGCTTGTGTGACTGACATGAAAAATTAGAATGGTTTTTACACAAACATGCAATTATGATGTGAAAATGACCACTTTCCCTGTTTGACTGCTGAACAGGAGATGATCCCATTTTATTCTAATAGTCAAAGATCAAAATTAATCTTAGTACACAGAGAAAATGTAGCTTGAATGTTTTTGAGGGTTCCCCCCCCTCAGTCTCCTTCCTCAGTCTGAAGAAGCTTTTAAATTGTCACATAAATTTTATTTACTTAGACAGTAAGCATGTCTTCTTGACATAATTCTGAGCCTCATAAATGTCCTTTAAAAGTAGCAATACATCAACATAATTAAAAATCAAAATTGAGATTTATGATCCCTCACTGCTAAAGTCAGAACTCAACTTTCATATTGACTTTTTGCTATACAATAGCTCATCACCTCTCAGCATCTCCAACTAACAGAAAATACAATAGCAATCTTTTCTTTGTATTGCTGCAAAATGAGAATTCAATAGACATTTTTAACTCACTGACCTTCTCACTGCAAATTGATCTCCATCCTGATCCTGGGGCCACATATTCAGAGTAAAGGAAGAGTTTGATTTAGTTGTTTTTACTTTTTCTTACATAAATTAACATTACATAAGTGAAACTGAGGGACAGGAGAAACATTGAGAGAAAGTTTTGTTTGATCACAGAATCACAGAGTTTATCTGGTTGGAAGAGACCTTGAAGCTCATCCAGCCCAATCTCCAAGCCAACATTGAAGGGCTGACACTAAAACACGTCCTTAAGCAATAGGTTTTCAGGCAGCTTGAACTCCTTCAGAGATAGTGACTCCACCATTGCCCTGGTCACACCATTCCAAGGTTTGAGAAAGCTTTCATTGAATAAATATTTCCTAACATCTAGCCTGAACCTCCCCTGGCATGGCTTGTAACCATTTCCTCTAGTCCTGCCTTTTGACACCGAGAAGAAGAGGATGGCCACTTCTTTGCTTCAACCTCCCTTCTGGTAGTTGCAGAGAGCAATAAGGTCTCCTCTAAGCCTCCTCCTCTTCAGAGTGAACAACTCCAGCTCCCTCAGACACTCATTATAGCCCGTGTTCTCCAGGCCCTCACCAGCCTCATTGCCCTTCTCTGGACATGCTCCAGCACCTCAATGTCTCTTTTGTAGTGAGGGGCCCAGAACTGAACACAATATTCCAGCTGTGGGTTCACCAGTGCTGAGTACAGGGGGATGATCACCTCCCTATTTTTCCTAGCCACAGTATTTCTAATACAAGCCAAGATGCCATTAACTTTCTTGGCCACCTGGGCACATATTCAGTCAACTATCAATCAGGACCCCAAGATCCCTCTCCAAATTGCAGGTTTCCAACCCTACATGCCCAGATGTGTAACTTACAATGGGGTTGTTGTGATCCAAGTGCAGGACCTGGCACCAACCTTGTTAAGCTTCACACAGCCTTGGCTCATTGGGCTAACCTGTTCTGATACTGCTGCAAAGCTTTCCTCTGCTTGTTGGGGAGGGGAAATTAATTAATGCGAGATGATATTTTCCAAAATTAATATTATTAATTTTGCTATTCAGAACTCTGCCATCCCTGACCACTAATTTTAATAATCTCAGTTCTGACACAGTTATGGAAACATTCTATGGATAATATCTACACCTAATATAATCACCAAAACATATAAACATTAATTGAACTGGAAGAGACTATTCCCACGGTCAAATGCTGCTTGCTGTCAAATACACCATTCACCCGATAGATGGGCCCAGGCCCAAGGTCTTTCTGTTCCATGGCAGAAGGCAGCAGAGAATTACAAAGAGCCATTAAAGCATTTGCTCACAGATTATTATTATTATTACCCTCACAGGGGCTAGCCACAGTCCAGACAGTGCCCAAATGCTTCCAGGGGATTCTGTCCTGTTGGACATTGAGACTTGAATCTTCCCAGCTTCTGGGAACAGGATGACCTTGTTCTCCTGGCTTCTTCTGGATGATCTGTGCATAAGTCCAGGAATTCTAGGCAGGACCATCAGGTGCAGAAGGCAGATGTGGTGCAGTCTCAGCACGATGTCACACTGACCACACAGGCCGATTGCATGCAGGCATCCAGGGTCTGATCCTGGTAACTCATGGCAGTGGAGTTTACCAGGCAAGCAATAAGGCAGTGTGCAATGGCAGCAGGGCTGAGCACAGCAACGAGCAGGGAAGCAAAAGCAGGTTGTTCACCTGCATATCTCCTTTTATCAATGTGGGCTGAGATTAGTTGCCCTTTGGACACAAGAATAGCCAATCAGGGTGGCAGTTAGCCAAACCTTACTGTATCAGGCAAAGCCACAGGCTCACTTTCACACAAATGTGGGAAAAGCACAGGCCTTGCTCTAGGCAGGCACAAGCCAAGTGTGTGTACCTTGCACCACAGGACCCTGGGCAGGCCAGACTCAGTGGCTCCAGATATTGTGTCCGCTTCCTGCACTTGCCTCTCTGGTGGAGCAGAAAAGCATGCCTAGGCAAGGCAGGACATGTATAAGCCTATTTTGGGCCTATCAGGCCTACCACAACACTACTTTGGCAGATGGACACATGACTGTCTTGGTGTCATCTACAAACTTACTGGGGTACACTCAATCCCCTCATCCACATCATTGACAAAGATATTAAAGAGGACAGGCCCCAGTACTGAACCCTGAGGGACATCACTAGCAACTTGGTGGCAACCAGATTTGACTCCATTCATCACTGTTCTTTGGGCCTGGCCACACAGTACAGAGTGCACTCATCCAAGCCTTGTGCCATGAGTTTCTGAAGGGTGCAATGAAACAAATTCCAGCAGAATCAAAAAATAATATTCTTTTTTGTTATCCCACAAATTAATTTTCTTAATCATAGAATCAACCAGGTTGGAAGAGACCTCCAAGATCATCCAGTCCAACCTAGCACCCAGCCATATCCAATCAACTAGACCATGGCACTAAGTGCCTCATCCAGGCTTTTCTTGAACACCTTGACATCAAGTTGAGTCATTATGGGAGAGACTTAAGGCGAAGGCCAACAAGGCTGATATCCTGGTTGGAGTCTGTTACAGACCACCCAACCAGGAAGAAGAGGTTGATTTATTACTCTTTAAGCAACTGGAGGCTGCCTCAAGATCACCTGCCCTTGTTCTGGTGGGCGACTTTAACCTACCAGACATCTGCTGGGACTTAAACACTGCAGAGAAGAAGCAGTCTAGAAGGTTTCTGCAATGTGTGGAAGACAACTTCCTATCCCAGCTGTTACGTGAGCCTACCAGAGGGGCAGCCCTGCTTGACCTGCTGCTCACAAATGAGAGGGGCTGGTAGAGGATGTGGTGGTTGGAGGCTGCCTGGGGTCCAGTGACCATGAAATTATAGAGTTTTCAATACATGGAGAAACCAGGAGGGGCATCAACAGAACCTCCACGCTGGACTTCTGAAGGGCAGACATCAGCCTATTTAAGGAACTAACTCAGAAAGTTCCTTGGGAAAAAGCCCTTAGAAACAAAAAAGTCCAGAAAGGTTGGACCTACTTCAAGAAAGAACTCCTGCAGGCACAGGAGCAGGCAGTGCCACTGAGCCAGAAGGTGAGCCGACGAGGGAGGCAGCCAGACTGGATGGGCAGGGAGCTGCTGAAGGAATTAAAGATTAAAAAGAGAGTATATCACCTTTGGAAGAGAGGGGAGGTGTCCCAGGAGAAGTTCAAGGAAGTTGCTAGGTCTTGTAGAGGAAAAATTAGAGAGACAAAAGCCCACTTGGAGCTCAGGCTGGCCACGGCTGCCAAGGAAAATAAAAAGTGTTTCTTTAAATATATGAATGGCAAGAGAAGGGCCAAGGACAACCTCCAGGCCTTACTAGATAGAGAGGGGAACATAGTGACAAAGGATGAGGAAAAGTCAGAGGTACTTAACACCTTCTTTGCCTCAATCTTCACTATTGGGACAGGTTGTCACCAGGACAGCTGGACTCCTGAAGTGGTGGATGGAGTCAGGGACCAGTATAGTCCCCCTCTAATCCATGAGGAAGCAGTAAGGGACCTGCTGCATCATTTGGATCCTCACAAGTCCATGGGACAGGATGGGATCCACCCTAGGGTGCTGAGAGAGCTGGCAGCTGAGCTGGCCAAGCCACTCCCCATCATTTATCAGCAATCCTGGCTCACTGGAGAGGTGCCTGAAGACTGGAAGTTGGCCAATGTGATACCCATCCACAAAAAGGGCCGTAAGGAGGAGCCAGAAAACTACAGACCTGTCAGCCTGACCTCAGTGCCAGGCAAGGTCATGGAACAGGTCATCTTGGGTGCCATCACAAAGCACCTACAGGATAGCCAAGGGATCAGGCCCAGCCAGCACGGGTTTAGGAAGGGCAGGTCCTCTCTCACCAACCTGATCTCCTTTTATGATCAGGTTACCTGCCTGGTGAATGTGGGGCAGGCTGTGGATGTAGTCTACTTGGACTTCAGCAAAGCCTTTGACACTGTCTGCCACACAAAGCTCCTAGCCAAGCTGGCAGCTCATGGTTTGGACAGATTCACTCTGTGCTGGATCAAGAATTGGCTGGATGGCAGAGCTCAGAGAGTGGTGGTGAATGGTGCCACATCCAGTTGGCAGCTGTCACTAGTGGTGTTCCCCAAGGATCAGTGCTGGGCCCAGTCCTGTTCAATATCTTTATTGATGACCTGGGTGAGAGGATTGAGTCCAGCATCAGTAAGTTTGCAGATGACACCAAGCTAGGAGCAGGTGTTGATCTGTTGGAGGGTAGGAGAGCCCTGCAGAGGGACCTGGCTAGGCTGGATAGGTGGGCAGAGGCCAATGGGATGAGATTTAACAAGGACAAGCGCAGGGTTCTGCACTTTGGCCACAACAACCCCAAGCAGTGCTATAGGCTGAGGACTGAGTGGCTGGAGAGCAGCCAGGAGGAAAGGGACCTGGGAGTACTGATAGATAGTAAGCTGAAGATGAGCCAGCAGTGTGCCCAGGTGGCCAAGAGAGCCAATGGCATCCTGGCCTGCATCAGGAACAGTGTGGCCAGTAGGACAAGGGAGGTTATTCTTCTCCTGTACTCAGCACTGGTCAGGCCACACCTTGAGTGCTGTGTCCAGTTCTGGGCCCCTCAATTCAAGAGAGATGTTGAGGTGCTGGAACATGTCCAGAGAAGGGCAACAAAGCTGGTGAGGGGCCTGGAACACAAACCCTATGAGGAGAGGCTGAGGGAGCTGGGCCTGTTTAGCCTGGAGAAGAGGATGCTCAGGGGTGACCTTATTACTGTCTACAACTACCTGAAGGGGCATTGTAGCCAGGTGGGGGGTGGCCTCTTCTCCCAGGCAATCAGCAATAGAACAAGGGGACACAGTCTCAAGCTGTGCCAGGGAAAGTATAGGCTGGATATTAGGAAGAAGTTCTTCACAGAGAGAGTGAATTGCCATTGGAATGGGCTGCCCAGGGAGGTGGTGGAGGCACTGTCCCTGGAGGTCTTCAAGAAAAGCCTGGCTGAGGCACTTAGTGCCATGGTCTAGTTGATTGGATAGGGCTGGGTGCTAGGTTGGACTGGATGATCTCAGAGCTCTCTTCCAACCTGGTTGATTCTATGATACTACCTCCAGGGATGGTGCCTCCATCACCTCCCTGGGCAGCCCATTCCAATGCCAATCACTCTTTCTGGGAAGAACTTCCTCCTAACATCCAGCCTATACTTCCCCCAGCACAATTTGAGACTGTGTCCCCTTGTTTTGTTGCTGGTTGCCTGGGAGAAGAGGCCAGCCCACACCTGGCTACAGTCTCCCTTCAGGTAGTTGTAGACAGCAATGAGGTCACCCCTGAAATGAGGGTAATGAGGAACAAAGGTTACCAAAGGAAAAAAAAAAGCTTCCAAGGACTATCATGTTAAATTGACAGCAAATTCCAAAGCCAAATTCATCCAAATATAACTTCAACTCACACTAGAGCTTGATTTCATTATCTTGCTTTTATGGTCTAAATTCTATTGATAAGTTCATGACATAAGAATTCAGAACGCCAATCTTTTTCATTCCTTAAGAAGATAATGTTGATATCTGACCATCTAAAGGGAATACAACCAGCAATTACAGTGAAGAAAGGGACCAAAAGGCAATATGATGCCAGTGACACAGGGTCTAGTTATTCTAGTACTCCCATTTTCACCACTTCTGTATTCCAATAAATTCCCACAGACACCCACATCCCCTTTTTTTTTCCAGAGACATAGTTTTAAATAGCAACACAAAGTAATAGGCTCCATGGGATCAAGAATTACTATTCATCTCATTTTTATAGATGGACTTCAAGGCTTACTACCTGCTAAACCAAAACCAGCTGACTTCATCCCTTTCGATGTATCACAAAGGAAGGTTTCAAGTTTGGTTCATATAAGGCCATATCATTAGACTTTTTCCATGGATGAGACCAAGGCATCAGGTGACCTGTTTTGTGGCCACATCCCATATGCTCACAGGTATGACATAAGGAAGCAACCTGTGCTTTTGGCGATGTCAGGGCTCACTTGACGAGCACTGCCCATGCTGCCACAGAACAACATGACATCATCTTACAAGGTAAGTATCTCTGGAAGGTGGCTTGGACTAATGTCTATCCACTGCAAAAGCCACTTTCATGCAACCACAATGAAGAAGAGGCTGGTCAATCCACCATTTAAAGGCTGAAGAGAATGAGAGAAGTACAGTATCAAAATCCAGACTTACTACTGTTTTGCAGTCCTTTAAAACCAACCAATGTTTCTAACAGACCAAACTATATCACACTTCAATGTAAACATAAATCTAGGCCAGGTGCATTCCCACTGGGTTCCACTGGAACTCATTCATAGTTAGCTTCAGAGCGGCATGCCTGCCTTTCCTGCAGCAAACACAACTGAAAGTAGTATGCTGCTCACAAGAAGGTGGAGAGGGGTGCTCTAGAAAGACAAAGTCATTGGAATGACCATTGTAGATGGTCCAGATCTCACAGAAATCCCAGGGAGCCTATAGTAGTACAGTAAAAGATAGAGTCAGAAGGTACTCTTCTTCAATATAAGAGAAAGCATTTTTCCAGTCTAAGATAATACACACAGAAACACAAAACACCTACAGGATTGTGCTGCAATGAGACAGAAATAATCAGTCCAGAATACGGTGGACAACAATGTCTCTGGGAGATGGGTCTTGTTTGACTCATGAGCACTTTCTTGAAGTTAATTAAACAACCAAGATAAATCCTCTGGGCTATTAAATGGATTCTTTGGAAAGTCTTGTCTCAGCATACATTTGAACAATTTAGAGAACCTGGGAAACTTATCCCTGAAAGATAATTCAGCAATTTAAGTTAAGTAGATGCGTTAAAACAAACCATGCAGACGTGACAATTTAGTGAACCTCTTTATGTTAAAAAAAAAAAGGAGACCAAGACCCTTTTTTTGTAATCATTAGGTCCTTTGCTTGCAAAGAAAACTACAATTTACATAAAAAGCTAATTCTCATTCTAATGAAACTAATCAAACAACCTGCAAGTCTGTAAAGGTTTATCGATGTTTTTATCTGCATTCTGTTCAGTAGTCCCAATGACATAAGGGTAATTGCTTACACTAGAGGGGTCACACAGAACATATCAGTAGTTTAGTTGCATCTAGTGTACACTGGCTAAAATACATGCCAGAAACAGATAAGAGTCCCCATTCTGGGGCAGGGGGGAAGGAAATCAATATTGGAGAATGAGAGGTAAAGGTCAACAAGGATAAATTTCAAGAGATCCTTTCCTGAGTCCTAATACACTGATACAGAAGATTATATATACATTTGTCTCTAAAGGAGCATGGAGATAGGAATAGATCTACAAATGAAGAACTAAGTTGTATGTAGTGACTGCAGTTTCTTCAACATGAATACAGTCTTACAAAATGACCTGGATCTACTGCTTGCCCTTGCAGGAAGGTAGGTGACAGATGAAAAATACTAAATCACAAGGGAACCTGTGATCATGATTTCCAAACAGTGGTCCATAGGTTCACAGTAAATAGCATATCACTGGTACACAAATTCATAGCACCCACGTGAAAATAAGAAGAAGGTTAACCAGGAGGGTGACAGCTGGTTCATAAGACTACAATCATGCATTTTGTTCATGTACCAGGTTAATTATGAGGACAGTAAACAGCACTGATAATCAAACCTGTAGCAAGACATGCTTGTGTATTCACAAAGCAAAACTCTGTCTTCAGACATACCCAGTCCTTTCCTTCCCCTGCCTTCCTCCCATCCTTATAAATACACTGCATTTATTGTACTCTTTCAAAACAAGGCTTTAAGTTGTCACTGCCACATGCTAAACTGATGAATTTTTACAAGATTTGATTCTGTTGGTAAAACTCTTAATCAACAAAACAAATCCTCAAAACCTCCAGATTTTTTTTTTTTTAATATTTATATGGCTTTTGCTGTCAAACTGTCAGTTGCAGTATTTTTTTAATGTTTGCAAAGCATAACTATAATAATTTCCAGTTCTTGCTCTGACAGAAATGCTTTCAGATGCACATAAAACCTTGACTTGGTTTGCTGTAGGACACACACTGTAGGCAAGTCAGAGGCACAGCAAAGCTCATCCAGCTATCATGCTGTACCCTTGCCCAGATCAGGGAACTTGCCAAAATGACCCAAACCTGCTTTCCTTTCATTATAAGCAGATTTCCTTCTAACTGAGCTGCAGAGGCACCAGATAGTCTCTAGCCCTGCTGAGCAATGCAAGGGTATGACCACCATATCCAGAATTGTGGAACCCCAGGACTGCACCTCCCACCTGACTTGAACCACTGTGGAGAACCATACGGAGAGGAGGGAAGAAAGGAGAGAAAAAAATAAAAAGAAAATCCCACTCTTTAGATGAAAACTGTCTGACTACAGGTAAGATCCAAGGCTCTGATCTGCATTACACTTCTGGTTCACTTTAATTGCATAATGAAATAAACTGTACTTTAATTGTAATTAGTTTTGGTTTATTGTTTTTGGGGTTTTTTTTCAATCTAGTTTAAGCATTAAACTGCACAGAAATTTACCCTGCTTTCTTCTCCTGAATTGTAGCATTGCAAAAAGTATGTTCTGGAAATTGTGCTGGTACTCCACAACCACAGTGTAAGTTCAATTCAGGCAACCCCCAAACAGCCCTTCAAGGCCTGTGCTTTTCAGGAGGTCAGATTAGGTACAGCACTGCTCTTGCTTTAGGCTCTGTCAAGTCACCACTACAAATCCTCAAAACTACCCAAAAAAACAGATGAGAGTCCACCCTTGCTGTCATCCATGCACTTTCATTGCTGCTGGTGCAAGCCTTGCTCCATTCCACTGCCAAAGAGGCTTAGCAAAATGAATGTATGTCACCTGGCCTGCTAGACTCAGGGTCCAACTGCCTAAAAAGGGCAAAAGAATTCTAGCCCATGATTTGGCAGCCCTCATCAACAGGGCTTTAAACTAGGTTTGAGGGGGAAAGGGGTTGAAACCAGGTGCTCCAAAGAGGAAGATGAAGGTGGTAAGCCAGAGTCAGGAGTGAAATCAGCAGCCCAGCTGAAGTGCATGTACACTAATGAACACAGTATGGACAACAAGCAGGGTGACCTGGAAGCCTTGGTGAACAGGAAGACTGTAATATAGCTGCCATCACAGAAACATGGTGGGATGAATTGTATGACTGGAGCACTGCAATGGAAAGACAGAGGCTTTTCAGGAAAGACAGGAGAAGTCTACTTCACTCACAGGCTTGCTGAGATGTATAAAAACAAAACCATAAACATAGATAACACAGTGTGGCTCTCTGTTGCAGCTGATGCCTGTACTTGTCTCCCTACCCTGCTTTCTGTCTAACTAATCCTTCTGCTTTCTAAACTCCCAGCCAATCCATAAGGCAAATTCTGGGATAAGGTAGAAGAGTGGATGGGAGCCCCTCCTGGGGCCTCTGGTTTCTGGGAGGGGTGTTGTGTTTCTGTATTACCTTTACCTTGTCTATTTCTGTCTATAGCTGTACATATTATAAATATCTGACTGCATATTGTGCAAAGCTGTAAATATAAAGCTTTGTTCCTTAACTTCCAGTTTGGCTGAATCTAGTCTGGGTGATTTCATAAGAAGGGAGGGGGCAGGTTAACACACAAACCATCACAAATGGGTTGCTCAGGGAGGTGGTGGAGTCACTGTCCTTGTAGGTATTTAAAAGGAGACTGGATGAGGCACTTAGTGCCATGGTTTAGTTAATTAGAAGGTGTGAAGGTGTCAGGGGATAGGTTGGACTCAATGACCTTGAAGGATCTTTCCAACCTGGTCAACTTTGTTATTCTGTGAAAGAAGCAGCTAAACATAGAGGAGCTCAGCCTAAGTAAAAAGGCCCAGCCAGCACCCATAGGCAACATTAGAGTGACCATCAAGCCTCTTCCTGCCTAACCAGGAGGCAGAGAAGGGCCACCAGGCCCTCTGGCCTTTGTCCCCTCCCCATTCACCCAGTGTGCACCATGGGGGACTCACCAGCGATGACAAAAGGAGGATCCATCTGCCCAGCTGGTCACAGCTTAGGGCTTCTGTCTTTCCTGGGGCAGATTAAATAGGGGAGTGAACAGGGAGGGCAAAGTGATCACACCTGGGGTGGGAGGAGACTCCAACAGAACCCAGGTGCTCTGAGTTTGAGGGGAAAAGAGTGGGGTAAGTAGTCCTGCTCTGGCAGGGGGGTTGGACTGGATGATCTTTCAAGGACACTTCCCGCCCCTAAAATTCTGTGATTCTGTGACAGGTTTAGAAAGCCACCTGCAGTATTTTGTGGTCTGTAAAATGTCTCTGAATGCTACTAAATAGAATTGTTGCTGCTGTATATGTCACAACAGGAAAAGCTGGCATGCCAAATTGCCTTTCTTGATGTAGGAGAGTGTACACAAGGAGCACATGCTCCTTGTGCAGTTCATATGTGGTGTGGTAACTGTCACAGCTGCATTGTTAAGGCCATTTTAATGTGCACAGTCTTAGCCATAGTGATTCCATTTATGGCCTTAAGATGATTTTTTTTTCTGAAAGAGACGTGGGACATGAAAACTGCTTTACCTGCGTGTTTTATGACACCTAGCAGGGAAGAAAACCCACACATGTGATCTTGGAAACACAATAAAATTCGTCTGTGGATGCTATTAAAACAGAGTTTAGTTCAAAAATCTGGTGATCCATGGCAATTAAGACTGCTCTGATATCCCACTAAGCTTCCTGTTCTCTGTGTGGTTGGGAGAAACTATTCACTTAATGAACATACATACCTGCTCTGCAAGGAAATAAATGTTCATTTTGATTAGGAGAAAAATTATTCTGTTTGCCCTTATTCTTACCTTCCCTGCATGGGAACAGGTGTAAAATCCTTCCCCAGAGTAATGCAGATGTCCTCTTCTATTGCTGATTTTTCACAGAGGGTCTGTGGTTCTCCAAGACTTGCTACCATGCCGCGATACTCTTTCAACAGTTGCAGCTCGTTGCAACTTCTGGTCACCGGTTTGGCTGCCAGCTTTGCAGATAGATTGGGTTGGTGCAAAGAGGTTTGATTCAGCTCCATCTCTTGTCTAGAAACTGTACTGTCATCTCTGTTATCCAAGTACATCTGTCCCTGGGGGCTGTCCACCTAAAGAACATGAAAATAAGTACATTAAGACTAAATCAAATTGATTCAGTGTTTATTTAAGCACGTTAAAAATGCCAAGCAGAAGACTTTTCACGCACCTATGGAGATTTCTCTGGGTTTATTTCCACCAGGAATAATTCTGACATTTTAACCATCTTTGAAACTCAAAATTCGGCATTAGAAAAAGCATTGAAATACATAAAGAGAAAAGTCTTTCACTTTTTTCATGTCTACCAGGATTTTCTTGAACAAATTTCCCAGCAACTTGCAGTGCCCTAGCCCAGAGTGAGCCAAAATTATCTCTGCATCCGAGCCATTGGTGCAGAACATCTTCTCAGCTTACAACAGCACAGTTTCACAGGACAGCACGACTTTTTGCTGGTGGCTGCAGTGGCAGCAGCCCCATCAAAGCCAACATTCTCTCCTCCCATCACTTGGGCTCAGTGAGAAAGCCCTGCCACACTGAAGCTGTGCCACACCTGATGACCCCTCATTAAGCAGATCAGATTCTCAAATTTGATGAAGACAACATGCCATTTTACAAGTTGCCAGAGGCATTTGTGAAATGTGAATCAAACCCTGATGAAATGAGTTCTACTATACGATTATTAACACTGATTATAATAAAATTTAATGCATAAGAGTAAAAAAGCTTTTATGCTCTCATCACTAAAATTCAGCATTAAAAGTTATAAAAAACACTTCACAATCCCACAAAGTGCACAAATCAGACACAAAAACTGAGCTAAAGACCAGTGTTTCTTAAACACATGCTGTGGAGTCTAATCACAGGAATATTTCAGCATAAAGTGCTAAAGCCACCACAGAGGACAGCAAGAGCTCAGGAAACAGCCCTGTCAGCCTCCAGCATCCTTTCAGTGCGGGAGAGCAGCCTTGTCTCCCTACCTGCAGACATCTCAGCACAGGGCACACAGGTAGACCTGCAGGGCTGTGGGACAAAAATAGCACAGTAACAGGGAATAAGGTATAATTTGATCTCAGCAGGAGAAATCACTAGAAACAGAAATAACAGAAAACTAATAATGAGTTCACAGAAAAAAGAAATTAATCACCTGAGTCACCCCTTGGCTCCAAGGAAAGGCACTCTTGCTAGCCAAATCTACACCAAAATTTCTCCAAGTGCCATTTCCCACCTCAGTCCCACATTTCTTTTGTTTCCTATTTCCAGTGCTTCTAGTCCACATGTTCTAATCTACTTCACCTGTCCTTACAAGTATATTGACAACTTGACTCTTCCCATCATTACACAGTAGAGGGAACATTGTGTTCAGTCCTGACACCAAAATTCAGAAAAGACATGGACAAACTGAAGGGAGTTCAAAGAAGGGCCACACAGGGCTGGAGAATCTGGCCTATGACAAAAGACTAAAGGAGCTAGGGGCTTTATGCCTACAGAATGAAACACACAAGGCGTCTTCACTGCAGTATCTCAGTATTTAAAGAGTAGCTACAGAGAGGACAGGCTCTCTCTTCACAAGGAAGCACATGGAAAAGAAAAGGAGCAACAGGTACAAGTTCTACCAACACAGGTTCCAGAAAGAAAGAAAGAGAGAGGGAAAGAGAGAGGGGAAGAGAGGAAGAGAGGAAGAGAGGAAGAGAGGAAGAGAGGAAGAGAGGAAGAGAGGAAGAGAGGAAGAGAGGAAGAGAGAGAGAGAGAGAGAGAGAGAGAAAGAGAGAAAGAGAGAAAGAGAGAAAGAGAGAGAGAGAGAGAGAAAGAGAGAAAGAGAGAAAGAGAGAAAGAAAGAGAGAGAGAGAGAGAGAGAGAGAGAAAGAGAGAAAGAAAGAAAGAAAGAAAGAAAGAAAGAAAGAAAGAAAGAAAGAAAGAAAGAAAGAAAGAAAGAAAGAAAGAAAGAAAGAAAGAAAGAAAGAAAGAAAGAAAGAAAGAAAGAAAGAAAGAAAGAAAGAAAGAAAGAAAGAAAGAAAGAAAGAAAGAAAGAAAGAAAGAAAGAAAGAAAGAAAGAAAGAAAGAAAGGAGGGAGGAAAAGAGGAAAAGAGGAAAGAAGGAGGCAAGCAAGCAAGCTAGCTATCAGCTTTGCAGGGCTCCCAATTTTAGACATGGCTGGCATACATCAAGAAATACCGAAGACATTTCAATTTTCAATGGATAATACCTGTTGCCCAGACATTTCCACAGGGGGACAAGCTTTGTTGTCACCTGGTATAAGAAGCACAGGCATGGCTAATGCACTGTCACTGAGTTGAACCAATGAGGTTTCTTTATGCCCTGGAAAGCACTGTTTTTTGGTAATCCATGACAGAATCCCAACTGAAATTCTTGGAAAGCCAGGCTTGACACTCCAGCACTGTGTATTCTAAGGATGGAGGAGTTGGGAGGATCAATACACACCACAGAGGCCCACCACTGCCTCACCAACACCTTGTCACTCCTGGTAGCTTACTGCCTACCAGGCAGCCAGTTTTGCCATTCTAAAATTCCAAACTGCTTTCCTTCTTAATAAATAGCTTTGAAATGCAAATAATTCCCATTCCAAACGTAAAAGATAATTGCTCTTGACTTCAATCTCACTTTAGATGTTTACATACTGCTTTTATTAAGATAGTCTGTAAATCATAATTGAGATATCTGCCTGTTTATTCTGTTTGGTTTGTCTGAGTGCCTGCTGTGAAAATACAGAGGATTTTAAATGATGTCAGGCTGTGGAAACATGAGCAGTAAATGTACAGAAACCCAGGCTGTACTAGTTTTTAAAAGATGGAAACCTGAACACAAACTCTAAAACTGATCCTGTTTCACCTCACAAGTAGGAACATTTTATCTTGAGGTGAATAAGGACTACGTTAGTGAGGGGCTTATATCTACGTAATCTCAGTAAGAAAGATATTTATTTTCAGGGTTAACATCAGTGGAAAAAATAAAAGAATGCCCAGTTCAAGAAGCTTGAGAGAAATCTGATGCCTAGCTAAAAACAAACAAACAAACAAAACACCACATAATTGTACATTAACAAAAGCTTTGGGGATAAAAAACACCACTGCATCATTTTGCCACAGGAGACAAGTTTGATTGTGCTTACCTGCACAGCTAAAACATTGCTAAGGCAACTATTACCATGGTATCTAAGTTTCTAAGACAATGTTGCATTTACCATTCAATACATTCTGAAATGATCACATTTCTCTGTAGTTGCAGAATTTTTTCTTCACATTCATGTCTTCTTCCTTTTTCTTATCCTGCAATGCCTTTTAATCAGCAGTGAGACACAGGTGAGAGATTATCATATGAAGTTGAGGAGAGATTTTAGCCAAGAAAAGTTCATTTCAGGTTCATCTCTGGAACCATACATCAGAAATCGTGTTTCAGCCACAGTTAGAAACTGATCCAGTAACCACCTATCCAGAGTTTGACTATAAAAGGTATTTGACCATGACACGGTATTAAAGGATCACAGGATGTTAGGAGTTGGAAAGGACCCAAAGAGATCATCGAGTCCAACTCACCTGCCAGAGCAGGACCATACAATCTAGCTCAGTTCACAGAGGAGTGCATCCAGATGGGCCTTGAGAGTCTCCAGAGAAGAAGGCTCCTCAGCCTCTCTGGGGAGCCTGTTCCAGTGCTCTGTGACCCTTATAGTAAAAAAGTTCCCCCTTGTGTTGAGGTGGAACCTGCTGTGTTGCAGCTTATATTCATTGCTCCTCGTCCTATCCCAGAGAGCAAGTGAGCAGAGCCTGTCCCCCCCCACCCCCTCCTGACCCCCAGCCCTCAGCCAGCATGGGTTTAGGAAGGGCAGGTCCTGTATCACCAACCTGATCTCCTTTTATGGTCAGGTTACCTGCCTGGTGAATGTGGGGCAGGCTGTGGATGTAGTCTACCTGGACTTCAGCAAAGCCTTTGACACTGTCTGCCACACAAAGCTCCTGGCAAAGCTGGCAGCTCATGGCTTGGACAGATTTGCTCTGTGCTGGGTCAAGAACTGGCTGGAAGGCCAGGCCCAGAGAGTGGTGGTGAATGGTGCCACATCCAGTTAGCAGCCAGTCACTAGTGGTGTTCCCCAAGGATCAGTGCTGGGTCCAGTCCTGTTCAATATCTTTACTGATGACCTGGATGAGAGGATCGAATCCAGCATCAGTAAGTTTGCAGATGACACCAAGATAGGAGCAGGTGTTGATCTGTTGGAAGGTAGGAGAGCCCTGCAGAGGGACCTTGACAGGCTGGATGGGTGGGCAGAGGCCAATGGGATGAGATTTAACAAGGTCAAGTGCAGGATTCTGCACTTTGGCCACAACAACCCCAAGCGGCTCTACAGGCTGGGGACAGAGTGGTTGGAGAGCAGCCAGGAAGAAAGGGACCTGGGGGTACTGATAGATAGTAGGCTGAAGATGAGCCAGCAGTGTGCCCAGGTGGCCAAGAGAGCCAATGGCATCCTGGCCTGCATCAGGAACAGTGTGGCCAGTAGGACAAGGGAGGTTCTTCTTCCCCTGTACTCAGCACTGGTCAGGCCACACCTTGAGTGCTGTGTCCAGTTCTGGGACCCTCAATTCAAGAGAGATGTTGAGGTGCTGGAATGTGTCCAGAGAAGGGCAACAAAGCTGGTGAGGGGCCTGGAGCACAAATCCTATGAGGAAAGGCTGAGGGAGTTGGGGTTGTTTAGCCTGGAGAAGAGGAGGCTCAGGTGGGACCTCATTGCTGTCCACAACTACCTGAAGGGAGGTTGTAGCCAGGTGGGGGTTGGTCTCTTCTCCCAGGTAACCAGCAACAGAACAAGGGGACACAGTCTCAAGTTGTGCCAGGGGAAAGTATAGGCTGGATGTTAGGAGGAAGTTCTTGCCAGAGAGAGTGATTGGCATTGGAATGGGCTGCCCAGGGAGGTGGTGGGGGCACCGTCCCTGGAGGCGTTCAAGAAAAGCCTGGATGAGGCACTTGGTGCCATGGTCTAGTTGATTGGATAGGGCTGGGTGCTAGGTTGGACTGGATGATCTTGGAGGTCTCTTCCAACCTGGTTGATTCTATGATTCTATGATTTATAAACATGTATTAAATCTCCTCTGTTTTTGTCCCTTTTCATCTTGTTCATCCCAGTCCAAGAAGTTGAAAACTCACTTTTAAAGTGCAAAATTCATTATTTCTTCAACTTTTCAGGTGCTAATAAGAACAACAGGGTATGTTATTTTATTTAATAGGCTTTGTGTTGCCTATTTTTTGGTTGCAAAACAAAACATTGGAGACAAATTATATAGCTGGTAATACACAGTATCACAGTATCACAGTATTATCAGGGTTGGAAGAGACCTCACAGATCATCAAGTCGTAATGATACGTAATCATTTAAAACATTCTTTTCCTGGGTATCCATAAGCCCAGCCCATCCATGTCATCCTGCCCCACTGACGAGTCACAGTCACTGGTTCAAAGCACCCACTTTCACCCCAGCCAACCTTTCCCTATTATAGCAGTCATGACATCAGTACGGTATCATAGAATCATGGAATCATAGAATCAACCAGGTTGGAAGGGACCTCCAAGATCATCCAGTCCAACCTAGCACCCAGCCCTGTCAAATACCCATCGGCTAGTTCAGCTGCCTGTCTTGGCTCTGCCCCCTCCCAGCTTCTTGTGAAGGGGGAAAAAACCAAACAAAAAACCCACGTAGCCAAACCATGACAGGGGGAGATACGGGAGCAGAGCACTTACAGCACACTGCCTGAGTAGAATGTCTTTGGTGGGGAAGGGAATGGAAAAATTGGTCTAGAGAGTCTGAACTAGGGACAGATCTACACTCGGGAAGTGGCCGGGGAAGCTGTGAGGGATTCGGGCACGGCTGGCGATAGAGTGCATGGAGGAAGTTCATGATGAGAGGGCTGCGTGATGGACAAGCTTATATATGTACAGATATGATTTGAACAGCTTAAAGAGGGGAGACAAAAGAAAATGTTGTGGAGAAACCACTTGCAGGCCAGCAGACAAAAACAACTACTCTTTGGGTTGTTTTGGTTTTTAAAGTGCAGCCCCACAGATTCTGTACCAGTGCAACTCTCTGGGCGGCAAATCAGCGCAGAAGCAAAAGCAAGCAGCGCAGGCGGGACCTCCTTGCAGAAAGAAAAACCACTGCCTAACTGCATCTCAAGAAGCTGCGCTGAGCGGCTGAGAAGCTGGAGTGACGAGCGTAACAGACCAGATGTAACCGAGCGAGAAACCAGTGGTGACACAATGTGGCCACGCTGTAAAAAACACCCTGCCAGGAGAACGCGGGCAGAAGGACCTGCCTTTCCTGGGTCTCCTCTCGGTGCCCGCGGCCCGCCGCACGGCTGAACGGCACGCACAGAGAGCCGCGGCAGCAGCTCCTGACCCTCTCTGGGGCGCTCTGAGGACAGCTCAGAGGGGCAGCACCAAACATCAGCAAGAGTTTTAGTGTCACCGACAGCCCCAGGTACCGGCTCAGGACGGCGGCGGGCGCTGCTCGCTGGGTACGGCCGCGGCAGCACCAGCAGCATCTGCTGGCACAGGCTGCCCCCTGCTGGCCGCCTTGCTGCTGGCCAGGAACGGGTTTCCCGGAGGAGAGAGAGATTAATAACAGGCGCTTAAAAGAGTCTAGTTTTAAAGCTGGGTCTCACAAGGCGCTCCGCTGCCCGTTCTGTGCAGGCACAGACCAAGTGCATATGCTGTGCACTGAAGGTGCGCTGATGAGATGCCCACAGCAGGTCTGGCCACCGGCTGGTCCCTGACCGGCAGCGTTCACCTAATACGCGACAAGTCCTGCACCTGGGTCACAAAACTGCCTGCAACGCTGCACGCTTGGATAAAGACCTGTGGGGTCTGAACATGAGCCAGCAGTGTGCTTAGGTGGCCAAGAAGGCCAACAACCTCCTGACCTGTATGAGGAACAATGTGGTCAGCAGAAGTAAGGAGGTGATTGTGCCCCTGTACGCAGCACTGGTGAGCCTGCATCTTGAACACTGTTTTCAGTTTTGGGCCCCTTGCTACAAAAAGGACATTGAGGTGCTGGAGTGTGTCTAAAGAAGGGCAAGGAAGCCACTGAAGGGTCTAGAGCACAAGTCTTATGAGCAGCTGCTGATGGGTTTTTAACCTGGACAAAAGGAGGCTGAAAGGAGACCTTGCCAGTTTCTACAACTACCTGAAAGGAGGTTGTAGCAAGGTGAGACTAAGCCTCCTCTCAATGTAAGAAAAGATAGGACAAGAGGAAATGGCCTCGAGTTGTGCCAGTGGAGGTTTAGTTTAGACATTAGGAAAAATCCTTCACAGAAAGAGTTATGAAGCTTTGTAGCAGGCTGATCAGGGGACTGACTGAGTCATCACCCTTGAGTGGTTTAAAAGACATCTAGATGTGGTGCCAAGATACACATGTTGTGGTAGGCATGATAGGTCCAAAATAGGCTTACACATGTCCTGCCTTGCCTAGGCATGTTTTTTCTGTTCTACCAGAGAGGCAAGCACAGGAAAAGGACACAAAAGAACCTGGAGTCACTGAATGTGGGATACCCAGGGTCCTGTGGTAAGGTACACACACTTAGCTTGTGCCTGCCTAGTGCAAGGCCTGTGCTTTTCCCACATTAGGGGAAAGCAAGCCTGTGGCTTTGCCTAATATGGTAAGGTTTGGCTAACTGCCATCCTGATTGGCTACTCTGTGTCCAAAGGGTCAAATCTCAGCCCACATTGATAAAAGGAGATACACAGGTGAACAAAGTGCTTTTGCTGCCCTGCTTTTTTGCTGTGCTCTGCCATTGCCTGCTGCAATTGCCTACTGCCTTACTGTTTGCCTGGTAAACTCAACTGCCATGAGTTGCCAGGAGCAGACCCTGGCTGTCTGCACGTGATCAGCCTCTGTGGTCGGTGTGACATCATGCTGAGACCGCATGACATCCTAACTCTACACCTGACAGTCCTGCTTAGAGAAGCCAGGACAAGGTCAGAGATTGTCTGACTCTTTCCCCAGAAGCCAGGAAGAATTAAGTCTCAACATCCAACAAGACAGAATCCCCTGAGAGCATTTGGGCGCTGTCTGGACTAAGCCTCACAAGTCAAGTAATAATAATTTGTGAGTAAACGCTTAAATGCCTCTTTGTAATTCTCCGTTGCCTTCTGCCATAAGCAGAAAGAGCTCCATGAGTCCATCTACTGGGCATGTGGCATATTGACTGTAAGTGGCATTTGCCCAAGGGAATCTTCTCTTCCAGTTCAATTAATGTTTATATATTTTGCTGATTATTACTAGATCCAGGTAAGAACCAAAATGTTATTAAAATTAGTGGTCAGGAGTGGCAAGAGTTCTGAATATCAAAAGCAATAAACAACATTAATTTTGCAAAAATATCATCTCACATCAGTTAGTTTTCCCTCCACAACAACACAATTTAGTGGTAGGCTTGTCAGTGCTAGGTTTATGGTTGGAACTGATGATCTTAACTGTCTATATTTGTATATGGATTAAACATCTGTAATTAGTAAGCAGGGATTGGTTTTGCATGGATGGGAATGGCCTGATAGCAAAGTCCTTCATGCACAGTTGCAATAGGGAGTGGTTTGTGTGTATCTTAAGATAGCAGGGATTGCACAGTCTACTATGGAGTGGCCAGCTGGATTTCAAAAAACTGCCAGAGAAAAAATGTCTAGGGAGTCTCATCTAGTTCAACTGAAGGTGATATTGACACAAAGACTCCAATCATCCTCTAAACATCCTCTGACATCACCTTGGTCAAAGTTTCAGTTCCCCATATAAGCAGCAACCTGTACAAAAGATCCCCATCTATTGTGGTTCATTTTCTTTAAACCCACTCTATCCCTTAATGTCTTTGTACCAATGTCCTGCTTTTCTTCAGTCTTTAAAGTGTTGGTTTGGGCAGCCTTTTTTAAGGTGCCTTTGCTAAAAGAAGAATGCAAGTGAAGAGCTATAAGCATGGTCATTAGGAGCTGAGAGCCCTGTAGGCATAATGACAATAAACAGGACAGCTACCCAAAAAAAATTATTCAGATGAAACAATAATTTCCTTTTCCCTTTCTTATTACACCTGTCAGTCAACATGAAGCACTTTCAGATGAACTGAGTGACTTTTTAAAATGTCCAATCAGATGCAGATATCTAAGCTGCAACACAATGTAAGGTTAACTTTCCCCTCACAGTGCCTTTGCACCCAAGTTCTCCATAGAGCCCATGAAGAGAGACAGGCACTGACCACCAGAAACTCCATCCAGTTCATGCTGCTGTGGGCTCCTAAGATAGTCAATGCACCATGCTTGAACCTGCATCTCTCCCTGACTACCAAGAGACCTAGGTTTGAAGTCTGTGCTGTAAAGACATTCATCTCAGCTGAGGTAAACTAATTTCCAGCAAATGTTGCCAGCTTAGGTCCAGGGACTAGAGCCACTGGAAGATGTAGCACCAAATAATTCTGTGCTGGGCCTGACTTTGGGACTTGGTCATTTGAAGACTTACTTAATGCATCAGTCCCATCAGTGCATACATTGAAGTAGATTTCTTGCTGATAAGATGTACAAGTAAAGAGGAAGGGTGAACATCAATATTAACACAACAATCTGCTGACCAATTGATTCAGCCAGTGTTGATAGTTGCATCTTCTGTGCACAGGGCCTGTGGGGCACCCTCACTGGAACCAAAATGGTGCATACATTATTAGACAAACAGGGAAGAAAAGAAGCTAAATACTAAGTTGTTCAATGTGTTAGCAGGAGGCTGCATAGAAGGAAGGTGTAAGGTTGGAATATACATTATTTTTAATTCCCCAGATCTTAATTTGGGGAAAACAGGAGAAAAACTCTTGAGTAGACTCATAAAATACAGCTAGAGATCACTCAGCATATGCAGCTTGCTCCAATTAAAAACTGCTGACAAAGCAGGTAGAGTTGAAAGGAAATAGTCTTCTTTTGTCCAAATGCAAACCCAGAGTTTCCTTCTCTCCTTAAGCTGAGGGTGATGCTTTTATGCCATAAAGTTTATATTTCTGCATTCTCTTCAGAAAATGTCACATCTCAAGAAAAAACTGCTGAGAAGCCCAAGGCTTTCCATGGCACCTTTGTGCAAGAAATTATTCACACCAGTGAGTAAAATTCCATAGCTATAGTCTACTAGAGGACTTTTGAGAGCTTGGAACATCTCTTTTGCACTTTCATAAACCATCATAGAAAGACAATGAGATTTCATGTTCTCAGATCACATAGAGGAGTTTCTGTGGGTAGCTGCTGAGGTCTCGAGGTAGAAAGAGGCAAGAAATACCTGGCTCTGAAGGCCCCTGGTCTCCCCAGCTGCTACATGTGAAAGCACTACAGTAAGACAGCAGCCCAGACAGGGAAAGACTATTAAGATTGTTCTGAATTGTTAAATGTCTTCCCACGGATCTTTATTGATTACAGATTGGTGAGGTTGCTATTTTTAGTTTGGGTTCTTTATCTTTCAGACATGTCAGATTAAGTATACCATGTTATTTGGTGCATGTAAAGACCTTTGCATCTTCATTTTTTAGTAGCAATCAAGACAGTAGGAAAAGATTGATCAGTCAGTGCCAGATTTTGAAATTGTTAAAATAACCCTGGTAAGTTTCAGCTCTGTTTCAGCAGGGGGGAATAATAATAATAGTAATAATTTTTTAAAAATCAGATTGCTAAGTGGAAAAGAAATATATCTATCAGTGGTTGGGGTTTTGTTTTAATCTACAGACTTTCAAGCTGAAAACCAAGCGCTCTAAAACAAAGAACAAGAGAAAATGTGTTGTTGCTCCTGAATGACATGTCTAGATGATTGTTACTGCTGCTGTGTCAATCGTTCTTATATCTAACTTGATAAACTGCAGGTGTTTGAAACTGCTGCAGCAACCAGAATACTGATAAGCAATGTCTGTTGTTAGCCAAAATTTACTTCATAGAAAAGACGACGATAAGGAGTCTCTTTGTGCAAAGGAAGTAGAATCTCCACATGCCTTGGCAACTGTACCACAGAAAAAGATAATACCAACAGTTGCAGGAGAGGAGAGTTCACAATATCAATGGCTTCTCCTTTGTTCCAAACATGCATTAAAGATGAATAAAATAGATCTTTTTCCTACAGGACCCAAGTGTAAAAGGAGGTAGCAGTGAGACAGATGTAGAGTTTTCAGCCTGCCTCTTTGTCCTAGTATTATCAGACTCAAGTTTGGTTTGTGAAATGCACTTTGGTGAAGCAACCATTTTAACTGGCATACAAAGCAGCGTACTGCTTATGATTGTGGTTTTCAGGATGAATTACTCATAGCCTACTGACATGGCTGGAGTTTTTATTTCAGTGCGGGTAAAAATAACTGCTAGATGATTTGTTGACAGTGGACATAATATATCCAAGATGATTAAACCAAAGAGAGGACCTTGAGAGAGCTAGTTAAGTAATTTGTATAGAACTATTTCCATATGCAATGCTCCAAAAAGTCATGGTTCTTGTTTACTTTTTAAAACTATTTCCTTCATGTACTAAATAGTTTCTTAACTATATTCCAAATCTACTCATCACCACAGGACAGAATTATTTCCCATTTTACAAAGAAACTAATGCAAAAATTATACCTGAGGCAGTCGAGGCAAACAGCAAAGAATTTCATGAGCCTTACAGTGACCCTGTAAAATGGATGTAAAATGTGCTGATTTCAGGTGTTGTTAGTACTTATTCTATTTTCCAGAAAACTGAAGGGATTTAGTTCTGTTCCTATCAAAGTTTTGCTTTGATTTTTAGCTGGGACAGGGTCAGACTTGATTGAGTTAATAAGCCTCAGTTTGGATTAGAAATTTCAGTGCTATTCTAATAAACTGCTCTGATATGAATTAAAAATGATCCAAGCCTACACTGTGTGAGCAAGGGTGAAAATGCAAACAGGCATATTTAGAACATCCTTTTTTTTATTTGGGCACTCCATTAGCACCCTACTGCTCTCCAGCTGCCCCACGATGCAAGTCACTCTGCTTTTATCTACATTCATATTTCTTAGACAGAAACAACCATATCCTAGAAGGAATCACAACATCTTCAAGGAAAACTGGTATTTCTGTGCTGTTGAAAGGACTGTGTCACGTTATAGTCCTGACAAATTCATTAACTTCTCTCTCAGCTTAAAGCATTCTTACAAAACCAAAAGGCAGAAAGCACATGCTACGGGATGTAGACTTGTGAAGCTGGCAGTTTTTAAAGCTTATGAAAATCCAAATCCAAGGTAAAATGTATGGAATGTGAGCTGCGTCTCAGGGATTTATCCAAAATGCACCAAGGCTAGTGAGAGTTCTTCCACTGACTTCACTGGCTTTGGATCAAGCCCTTCAGAGATGTAAAACAGGCTTTAAATACTTAGCTTGTGAGAGATATTTGGTCATAAAAAGAAGTTGCCCAGGTCCTGACTTTGATAGGAAGATTGAATCATGCAATCTCCAGGCCAGAAAGTCAAAATCACACAGAGAAAATGTACTTGTTGGCAATGTGGGTATAGGAAAGGTAGGAAGTGAAGGACAACAGACCAACCTCAATGCACAGTAGAAGAGGAGGTTTATGAATATCAATGCTGCAGCTGGTGTACTTGCATCTTCTGGCACTGCTCCCTGCAGACTACAGCCTTTCCTTTTCCCTCACCCACAACAAACACTATTTCACATGATTATGAATTATTTTATTCAGGTGTCCCTGGGAATTAGGTGTTCCCAACATGAACACAGTAACAGAGCTTTCTTCCCACAATGAAAAGGAAGAGCAAAAAGAAATCTCCAAAGTGACCAAGCAATTTAAATGTTCCAGCCACTAAGGATTGCTCTAAGTATTTAGGAAGTGGACGTTAAGCCACAGCCTAGTAGCTGCCACAGAACTAGAGACCAGAGACAGCACTCTCTGTTCCCTGCTTTACTATGCATTTAAGTTTGTCTCACAGCTAAGGTGTCCCTTGTCTGCTAAATAACATTTGTCCAGGTCTCATTCAGCAAAATCACAAATTATTTTGATACTTTGAGGAAGTGCCTTATAGTTGTAGCAGTAACAGGTTCTGTTCATCAAAACATCTGTCCTGTGTGTGAAAACACACCTGAGTGTGTTTTTTTTCTGAAAGGGAGAACAAGGATGGCCTCTGATCAGATTATTTTAAGCAAACTGCCCCTGATGAGCAACTGTGTCTGTTGGCACGCATGGAAGACAGTGCATTCCTAGGTAGAAAGTTCACTGCACAGAAGAGTCATTAGTGAGCCCTTCTGTGAGTTCCTCTAAGTCTTCAGAAGGGTCTGCAGCAGGAAAGTATTTCTGAAGCAGCTGCTTAAAGACCTGAGGGAAACTTGGCTGGAAGAATAGCCACATGATCCTCCAGTCCTTCATGTAATTTTGGCTTTCAGACACTAAGTCCAACGTGACATGACACCCTTACACAATCAAAAAACTCACCACTGACCTACAGAGCAATGTGACATCATGACAATTAAACAGAAGGAGGGGAGGCAGTCAGGTGCCCACCTTTCTTTCTTTATTCTCACTTGAATTTGTATAGCCACCAACAGCTCAGATGGAAGTGAAAAAATCCCATAGTGACTTTGGCTGTCATACAGGGCAGAGTGCTGAGCACACATGAGCACTGTGATCGTCTTGTGCCAGGGGAGAGCCACAAGCACAGCCAGCTCAAAGCTTTCAAAAAGTTCAGACGAGTTTGTTTCATCTCTAGCTCTTCATCATCGTACTTTTCCTTTTAAAATCCCTATTGAATAACAGGCCCTGAAAATGTAATCTGTAGGTGATAAAACTCAACAGAAGGTCAGAAGAAATTATCACCTTGTTGTGAGACAATTGGCTTCACTCTGCTCTTGGTCTCTATCCTTATATTCTAGACATGACATGCTATTCCCACTGTAGGACACAGGTACAAATAAGAAGGGGGGAAAGAGATAAACTTCTTTGGCCTGATGCACTAATGACTCCTCCCTACCATAAAGCTACAGCAAGATACATTTGCACTTACTCTAAATCCCACTTCCACTGTCAAAGCAGCGTAAATGAATGCTGAGGTAAGTGGGAACAAGGACTATTATCTTCAAAGACATAATTTGACCTATCTAAACTTTGCAGCAACTTTGGTGGAATAGAGAATTTTTCTTTACCAAGATACAATTTGGAAATCTCACCCTAGCAGTCGTAAGAAAGTGGAAGACTAGGTACTTCTGTGTATTCCAAGGTCTTAAAATTAATCATGGGTTGTGCTTCAGGAGACATGCAAAGGTAATGCACGAATTCCACGTTAAACTGCAGACATCTGTTTCTTTTGCTGCATACAAGACAATAGCTAGGTTATGAATAATTATTAGATAAAATAATTTATTAAAGCTCATAAAAATTACCTCACACTATCATCAGAGTTGGAAGAGACCTCACAGATCATCAAGTCCAACCCTTTACCACAGAGCTCAAGGCTAGACCATGGCATCAAGTGCCACGTCCAATCTTGCCTTGAACAGCTCCAGGGACGGCAACAGAAGAGAGCAACCTCCTCCTGGCCACAACCACCCTTCAGGTAGTTGTAGACAGCAATAAAGTCACCCCTGAGCCTCCTCTTCTCCAGGCTAAACAATCCCCGCTCCCTCAGCCTCTCCTCATAGGGCTTGTGCTCAAGGCCTCTCACCACACAAACAGTTCTGAGTAAAGAAAGCAACACAAAATTCTGAATTATTAGCTTTCTCTCACATCTAAGTCATCTGTATTTTAAAGCTAAATATCAAAGTAAATTAAGTCCCTCTGATGCTTGAAGCTGTAGCTCAGCGAGCTTCTTGTTTAGTGATTTTTTTTTAAGTTATATTTATTCCATTCAATATCTTTTTTAAAGTGTGGGTGAAACGTGTTACATTCGATATGCTAAATGTGTTTTTTTCTGGTTTATGGGGCTTTAAAGCAGTCTGTGGGTAAGAGTATCCTGTTTCTCAAAAAAATAATAATTTGTTTATCCTCTGTTTCATTAAAGCCAAAAAGTTGGCCCTCTGAGATGATTTCTAGAGGAGAGAATCAATGAGTTTAAAAAAAAAAGTATAATCTGTGAATGACTAATAAAAGTACGTATAGCATTTGTAGAAGAATGCATAACTTTCTGTGTTTCAAAATATAAGGGAAAACAGTAACTTAGCCCAAGTATTGGTGTCAGAAGTTTCCCTTTGGAAGTAGAGACACCTTTACCTTAGGGTTATATACCCCCAAATTACTGAGACACCTTTTTCTTAGTGGACAGTATTGACCTTTGAATTTTTTATGGTTATAAATTGATTTTAAGGCACTCATCTGGTCTCATTCAGAACAAGTGTGTCTGTAAACAGACCTATGCAAATAACAGGTGTAGGAAAAAGGAATGTAATAAATTTACAGAGAATGAAGCAAGGAGAGAAAATGACTGACACTAAAAGACTCTTGAGCCTATAGAACAAGGCATGACGCTGATTGCTGAAACCCAAAGCCAGACAGATTGAAAGAGGAAATACAGCACCAATTTTATTACTTGTTCTTTAAGTCTTCATGTTGATTAACTAGTGAAACAAGCTACTGAGGGCAGCAGCCTGGCAATGTCTTCTTGACTAGAGTTATCACTGAGACATCTGCTTAGACAAGGCATGCTGCTCAGTCCAACTCTTAGAAAATCAGCTGAAGTGTGCAGATGTGTCATAAAAATGTGAGAGCTGCAGTCAAGAGTCTCTCTCAAGCTCCAAATGCTGTGGAAGTCCCACTGGACAGACTTTCTTTCAGTTCATGATCCGCAAAGCATTTGAGGTTAATTTTCTAGCTCAGGAAATATATCAGCGTCAGTATCAACTGGAGTTTGGATTTTAGACCTTGCCTTCACAGATTGCTGTTAGCAACCAGGGAAAACAGAAATGGTTATCACAGTAGAAGGAGTTATTTAAAAAATCCTCACAGTAATCTGTTCATTTTGGACCTATAAAACTTCTAGGAGGCTTAGACAATAAAAGCATCCAGTTATTGAGGTTTTTTTTTGTTCATTTTCCTGTTTAAGAAGTGATGCTTCTGCCAGCAATTTTCATTGAACAGTTATTTATAGAGCCACTTCAGCAATTAAATGGGAAGCAGTAATCATATTCTACATGCTTTGGCAGCCCTTGACATGGGCAAGATGTCTAAGAGGTACTGTATTCAGATTGTTTCCTTTCCAATAATAATAATTAAAAAAAAAAAAAAAGATAATAAAAATCTGTCTTCAGAGCTTCTGTAAAAAAAGGGAGAACTCATTAGCTGAAAGACACACAAAATGCAAAGAACTCATTACGCTTTTGCAATGAAGATACTAACTTTAGCCAGACATTAGATTTTAATTGGATTTTCCAGCAGTAAAAGCAGAAGTGTCTCAAAATGAACCCTCCAAGGGAGGAGTGGCTCTGCTCTCTCCCCTTAAGCTGCTGTAGCCAACGGGGCATCTCCAAGTCTTTGTTCCTAAGGACTGCAGCCCCACTGGAGGAGCTCATACATTCACCCTATAAAGGAGGAAACAGATGATGAAGAATGCTGATGCCTGCAGCTTCACTTCTCAGCCCTAAGCTTCTGAGCATGCAGAAACACCTTTCAATGCACCATGCTAGACAGGGACTTACTTATGTGCTCTTCTGCTTGATTCAATTCTTACTTCAAACCTGCCACACCTCAGTCACAGCTTCTGCTTGGGAAGCTGCTTAAAGGGACCCCTGTACCTAAGAAGAGCTTGTTCAGGTCAGTAGGCCCCACAGACACTGCTGTTTGGGCAGCTGCATCACTGGAAAGTCAGCCTTGCTTGTTCAGGTGGGGTCCTGGTACTCAGCACCCACATGTGCGTGTGCTCTCCTGTAGCACAAGCAAGGACCTTCTAAGGAGTATCTCATTGTCCCATGCTGTTTCTGTAACTCACTGTGTGGCATAACAAGAGGTACAGGAAATTGAACATAAACTGTCTTCCTTTTAACAGGTAAAAAAGAAAACGCCTTATAGGAGGCTGCTTTCTCACACAACTATGGGATATGCATCACAAAATAATTCAGGTTGGAAAGACCTGTGGAGGTCTTCTGGTTCAAACTCTGCCCAAACCAAGGCTAATGTCAAACTGCTTTGAGGTTGCTCAGGGCCTTGTTCTGCCACATTTTGAGTATTTCCCAGGATGGAGTTTGTTCAGCCTCTCTCTCCCTGTTGCAGTGCTGACCTAAGCACAGCATGAGAAAAAAATTCTTACATGCAAACAGAATTTTTCTTGCAATAGTTTGTGTCTGCCTCTTCTTGTCTTTTACTGTACACCTCTGACAAGAGCCATGCTCTCTCTCCTCTGTAGTTGCTTTTGATTGCTGAAGGCAACACTAACATCTCAAATCAGGCAGAGAAAACATCCAGTTGGAAGACACCTCAAAGATCATCCAGTTCAACCTTCAACCCCATTTAGGGTCAATCCTAAACATGCTGCTTAAACACCTCCTGGGATGGCAACTCCACCACTACCCTGGGCAGACCATTCCAAAGTTTGGTAACCCTCTCTGTGAAGAAATGTTTCTGAGCATTCAGCCTGAACCTCTCCTGATGCAGCTTGAAACCATTTCTTCCTTGACACCAAGGAGAAGAGGCTGCCCCTCCCTGCTCCAACCTCCCCTCAGGTAGTTGTAGAGAGCAAAGAAGTCTCCCCTCAGCCTCCTCTTCTCTAGGCTGAACAATCCAGCTCCCTCAGACGCTTCTCATAGGCCACATACTGAGGCCCTTGACCAGCCTTGCTGCCCTTCTCTGAACACGCTCCAGAACCTCCAGAACCTCAATGTCCTTAAAGTCTAAAAACTTGTCAAGTTTTGGAAATCATAAGCAAAGTAGAGCAACAGGGCAGAGATGCCAGCATTGACTGAAACAGGTTGGTCTAAGTTTGGAATTTGGAGATGAGAAGATAAGGACGAGCCCTTTAACTCTATAAATATGACACTACTCTTTCATATACGGTAGTTGTCACAGTATCACAGTATTATCAGGGTTGGAAGAGACCTCACAGATCATCAAGTCCAACCCTTTACCACAGAGCTCAAGGCTAGACCATGGCACCAAGTGCCATGTCCAATCTTGCCTTGAAAAAAATTTTTTTTCCATGTTGTGATGTTAGACACACACACTTCTATGTTAATTTTAATCAACAAAGGCATGCAAAAAACAAAACTGAAAGCAGGGAGTTGCTGCCATTAACCATTACCTTTCCTGTAACTAAACACATGGCCAATGTTAATAAGTAACCTGGTGAATTTCAGCACACCAATCTTTGAACCTCAGGAATCTCTGCTTTCTTCCTTCCCCCAA
Source organism: Pogoniulus pusillus (assembly GCF_015220805.1). Classification (NCBI taxonomy): domain Eukaryota; kingdom Metazoa; phylum Chordata; class Aves; order Piciformes; family Lybiidae; genus Pogoniulus; species Pogoniulus pusillus. The sequence goes on along the minus strand of NC_087268.1, from coordinate 22,904,826 downwards.
GTAACACCAACAATTGTATGGAGAATGAGTTTCCCTTCCAGAGGCAGCAGAGCAGCACTCAGTTTGATTCATGCCTCCATCATAGATGCTCTCTCTGTTTGGTGGCCCTGTTGTCCTCTTCAATGCTATTGGATTTCTTGTCTGCATCTTTCTTCTTTGCTTTTTCCGGTTTGGTTTTGTTTCTGCCTTTCTCATTTTCTTCTGCTCCTTTGCCAGGATAAACCTGACCTTCCACAGTAACATCTGCACACCTTTCCTGATTGATCAGGAAGTCTTTGATCTCCCAGGCGTAGCCACCATCACGCAGCATGAAGATGGCTCGTTTGGACCCAACAATAAACCTTTGCACATCATAGTTGGCATTGAAGAGACTGCCCTGCCACAGGCTGGTGATCTCCATTGTCCTTACACCAATGTTCCTTTGTATTTATTTATATGTTACATTTGTTCTTCTCCCCTTCACGCTGGCAAATAGCCAGGAAATACAAAGGAAAAACACCAAGCTCAGCCTGCTCCTGAAGCTTAACACCCTCTCAGGTACACACATGGATTATCTCTGCCACAAACCCAGCCCAGTCCTGCGGAGTATATAGATACATAGTATCTATACCACACACATAAAAGGATTCTGAGGGTTCAAAAATAATTATTTTACATTATTTTTCCCATTGCTTTTCTTACCTCTATTGGTTTTTTTTTTATTCTTCTTTGAATCAGTTAGCTAATCGAAGAAGGCAATTATCTCTGAGTTCTTACTGTGTTTGTCTAACATACAGCCAGCACTTCAAGTGCAATCTTTGAGCTTCTCAGGACTTGGACATCACAGAATATATCCACAGGGTGATTAATATATGGGTCACGTGCATGCTGCATGCCTTATATATGAAACAATATGATGTTTCAGCACTGCTAAACTTGGAGGTGAGCATTTCACTTCTGTATTTCTCTTTTCCAAGCTCTCTCAAGAAAGACAGTGACCATAAACAGAGGTCCCAGGAGACTGGAAAATGGCCAACGTGGTCCCCATCCACAAGAAGGGTCGGATGGAGGAACCTGGGAACTATAGACCTGTCAGCCTGACCTCAGTGCCAGGGAAACTGATGGAGCAGGTTATCTTGGGGGTGATAAGAGCGCACCTGAGGGATGGCAAAGGGCTCAGGTCCAGCCAGCATGGGTTTAGGAAGGGCAGATCCTGCCTTTCTAACTTGATCTCCTTCTATGATCAGGTGAGCCGCTTGGTGGATGTGGGGAGGCCTGTGGATGTGGTCTATCTGGACTTCAGCAAGGCCTTTGACACTGTCCCCCACAGCAAACTGCTGGCTAAGCTGTCAGCCCATGGCTTGGATGGCAACACTCTGTGCTGGGTTAGGAACTGGCTGGTGGGACAGACCCAGAGAGTGGTGGTGAATGGTGCCACATCCAGCTGGCGGCCAGTCACTAGTGGTGTCCCTCAGGGATCAGTGCTGGGCCCCATCCTCTTTAACATCTTCATAGATGATCTGGATGAGGGCATCGAGTCAGTCATCAGCAAGTTTGCAGATGACACTAAGCTGGGGGCAGATGTGGCTGGATTGGGGGGCAGAAGGGCTCTGCAGTGGGACCTTGACCGCCTGGACAGATGGGCAGAGTCCAAGGGGATGGCATTCAATAGCTCCAAGTGCAGGGTGCTGCACTTTGGCCACAACAACCCCATGCAGAGATACAGGCTGGGGTTGGAGTGGCTGGAGAGCAGCCAGACAGAGAGGGATCTGGGGGTGCTGATTGATACCCGCCTGAACATGAGCCAGCAGTGTGCCCAGGTGGCCAAGAGAGCCAATGGCATCCTGGCCTGCATCAGGAATGGTGTGGTCAGCAGGAGCAGGGAGGTCATTCTGCCCCTGTACTCTGCACTGGTTAGACCTCACCTTGACTACTGTGTTCAGTTCTGGGCCCCCCAGTTTAGGAAGGACATTGAGATGCTTGAGCGTGTCCAGAGAAGGGCAACGAGGCTGGTGAGAGGCCTTGAGCACAGCCCTACGAGGAGAGGCTGAGGGAGCTGGGATTGTTTAGCCTGGAGAAGAGCAGGCTCAGGGAGGACCTTATTGCTGTCTACAACTACCTGAGGGGTGGTTGTGGCCAGGAAGAGGTTGCTCTCTTCTCTCAGGTGGCCAGCACCAGAACGAGAGGACACAGCCTCAGGCTACGCCAGGGGAAATTTAGGCTGGAGGTGAGGAGAAAGTTCTTCACTGAGAGAGTCACTGGACACTGGAATGGGCTGCCCGGGGAGGTGGTGGAGTCGCCGTCCCTGGGGCTGTTCAAGGCAAGGTTGAACATGGCACTTGGTGCCATGGTCTAGCCTTGAGCTCTGTGGTAAAGGGTTGGACTTGATGATCTGTGAGGTCTCTTCCAACCCTGATGATGATGTGATACTGTGATAAATCATAAACTGCACATCAAACATTCCATAGCCCTGATAACTGCATGAGATGTAAGCACTGACTGGCACATGAATCCTGAGGAAGTGGAGGTAGTGAGTTAAAATAGAACTCTACAGGCAGAACACTGACTTTTAGTCAGTGCCACTAACATTTTGCGTAGCCCAAATTAAACCATAAAAACCTTCTGTCTCAGATCTCCTACATCTAAACATTGTATCAACACACTTTATCTCATCAGTCATTGAAAATGTTTGAGATTAAACCAGTCTTAAGCCACCACAACAGTTTTGCAAGTCCAGCAGCAGCAGCATTATCTATGGTCAGCCAGGAAAAGAGTAAAATAATCTCTTGTATATTGAAAATACATCCTAAGTGTACTTTCTCCTGTTTCCACCAAGCGCATAATGGAGAGAGACAGCACTGCCAATCCAGCAGCAGCCCTGTGCACTGCCTGTTCTAAACACAGGGGATTTTGTACAGGGTAAATTGCCTTATGCTTTCAGTGGATTTTGTATGACTCAGACCATTTTTTGTAGCTGATCAGAGAAAGAAGCGACAGGAAAATGGTTAGCTGGGGAAAATATCAAGACTCCCCATGCTGTTATCCACAAGAAATGCAACTTCAGAAACATTTACCCCAGAACCGGAGCACAAAATCACTGCCATCAAAACAGTTACCAGTTAAAGGCTGCTTCCTGACCATCTAGCATCGGAAGCTAGCAAAGGAGAAATCACAAGCTGTGCAATGACAGTCTTAAGTGGAACGTTTCAAGCATGTTACCACTGCAAACCTGGAAGTGTGGTCACAGTGCACTGGCCCTGCCCCAGTATTGCCTCTCTACCACAGAGTGATAGATTGCTAGTGATTGGAAAGGACCTCCAGCGACTATCAAGTCCACCCTCCCCCAGCAAAACGGGACCATTTAGGGCAGGTCACACAAGAATGCCTTCAGCTGGTTTGAAGATCTCTAGAGAAGGAGACCACAACTTCTCTGGGCAACCTGTTCCAGTGCTTTGTCAGCCTCACAGTAAAAAGTGTTTTCTCATGCTGGAGTGGAATTTCCTGTGATTGAGTTTATGTCCATTGCCACCTGTCCTGTCACTGAGTATCACTGAATGATCCCCACCAGCACCTACCGCAAAACAGCAGATACATTCAGCGTCAAACTGTAGCTCTTTGTCAGCTATTTTCCTTGGGTATTCACGTCTAAAAGCCAACTGTATAAAGATGCTTCATTTTCTTGAAATGAGAAGAAATTTGCCTTTATTGAAGTCAGTGGCAAATATTTACTTCTTTCTACTTTGGGCAAAACAGAAAAATAAGTTTTGAAATTGAACTTAAGTTATCTGTGGCTTCACAGTTTCAGCCAGACTGCAGTGGCTTAGTTTCATTGTGGTTTCTATGTGCATGCAAATGAGCTGGTTTACTATTTCTTTATTCAGAGCATTCACGTTAGTGAAGCTGAGGCACGTATGTTGTGACAGAGATGAGACTTAAACCCACTGAATTCATAAAGAATAATAGCAGAAAGAGATGCAAAAAATGTGCTATGAGGATCAGAGAGAGAGAATGACAAAACAGTCCTGCTGAAATCCTCAATCATAAACTCTTCAGTACATTCAGGAGTTGCATCAGGATGTCGAATGTGTCACCTAAGATGATTTCCTTACAAGGACTTACCCAGATACATTGGGTTCTGGTACTAGAACTGCCTGTTATTCCACTAGGACCATGCCATGAAATCAGATGCACAGAAAAAACTAACAAAAGGTAATATTCTCAGGACATTATGACCATGCAGCCTTTGTAAAAATATACACTTTGAAGTTACAAGTTTCATACATTTGACACATACAGGGGCTAGAATATGTATCCACAACACCACACATGTCCGCTGCCTGCCAAACATGAGTGACCATGTGATGCATTGCATAAATTACTCATGTTCCACCAAATGCCCTGAAAACAGAAAACAGAAATCCATGGGGTTTATCTCCTGATACAGCAGGTCCCTGCTCAACTCCAAATCAAGTGTGATTGTATGTGAAGTTCTGGTTGTTTTTTTTTTTTTATAGCAATTTACCACTTATATTATTGTGAATGAGATTTGCTGGCTTCTCACTGAAGCATCTAGTGTCCCTGCAAAGCATGGTTTCCCTGGTGAGGAGTTTCAGAGACTTTCTTTTTCCATTAAGAGATGAAACATCATCTGCATGTGAGTGCATCACACACAGCCAGTCTAAAAGAGAAATAAAAGCAGATATCAACATGACCAAAGAGAAACATTAGAGAATCATAGAATCATAGAATCATAGAATCAATCAGGTTGGAAGAGACCTCCAAGATCATCCAGTCCAACCTATCACCCAGCCCTAGCCAGTCAACTAGACCATGGCACTGAGTGCCTCATCCAGTCTTTTCTTGAACACCCCCAGGGACGGTGCCTCCACCACCTCCCTGGGCAGCCCATTCCAATGGGAAATCACTCTCTCTGTGAAGAACTTCTTCCTAACATCCAGCCTATACCTACCCTGGCACAACTTGAGACTGCGTCCCCTTGTTCTATTGCTGGTTACCTGGGAGAAGAGACCAACCCCCACCTGGCTACAATGCCCCTTCAGGTAGTTGTAGACAGTAATAAGATCACCCCTGAGCCTCCTCTTCTCCAGGCTAAACAGGCCCAGCTCCCTCAACCTCTCCTCATAGGATTTGTGTTCCAGGCCCCTCACCAGCTTCGTTGCCCTTCTCTGGACATGTTCCAGCACCTCAACATCTTTCTTGAATTGAGGGGCCCAGAACTGGACACAGTACTCAAGGTGTGGCCTGACCAGTGCTGAGTACAGGGGAAGAATAACCTCCCTTGTCCTGCTGGAACTAACCTAGTAATGAGAGAAGCACATTTGTTCTGGGCTGTGAGGAGAAGGCAGGAACAGAAGCACATTACAATATCCCATATATCGCCCTGCTCTGGCTCTGTTGCCCCAAACAGCAATAAAAGACATAAGTAGTCCTCAGGCTTCCTGTGGCTATGTCCGTGTTAGTTGGTAGCGTAGGACAATAGGAATTAATCTCTAGGGCAAAGGATTGATGCTAAGAATCTAAAGTCCATGTTATATCCACCTCAGAAAGCTTAGTGAGGACTAGTCCTAGTCTGGCCCTGTGGACAGAATGCCCATCAGGAGTAAGAGTATATCTCTTGGTTCAATTTCAATCAAAAGTAAAGATTGTGCACACTGAGACTTTTCCACCATAGAAACCAAAGCACAGTGCAGGAGGGTAGTGAGGAGATTTGATTCAGACATGCGTTTCTGATCCACATTAAACTGTGTCCAGTAAGACTGGAATCAGCACCTATGACTAGTCACATAAAACAGAGGAGGGAAAATGTATGCAAAAGTTAACACCCAAATCCAGAAGAGAAAAAGTGGAACGATAAACATAGCCACCACTGGTGAAGAACACCTGAAAACTGTCTTCAAGGATGGGCTGAGACAAAGCATCCTTTCCATCAACACAGGTCCAGTTAAGATCATCATGGGTGGTATGAAAAAGTTTACTGCTTAGTTGGTCTTGGAGATAACAAGGATGATGCACAGCAAATGTCAAGGAGAAAAATACACAGCACTTAAAGCCCCAAACCCTTAGATTATTCATCACCATGAAAGACCATATTGTTCACTGAAATTACTTAGCTTCCTTCTTCATGAGAAAAACGTTTCAGCATTGTACAATGTTCAGGATGGAAGTCCCTCTGTATGAAATGCTAACTCATCTTGGGTCACCAAGGATACGGACATGGAGCAACAGATCTTAACTAAAGCATCATAAGTGTCTGTGTGTGTGTGAATGTTACATCTACTTTTTCAAAGAAGGTGATTCTTTCAGTCTAAAGATTTTTTTTAACTCCATTTGTCTTCTGGTTTGTTTTTTTTTTTTGTTTTTTTTTTTGCTCAGCTGGAAAAATTGGGCAGAGGCAGGCACAAGCACAACGAGCTTGCTGCTGCCCAAACTTATCTATTAAATGAAAACTCCACAGCCTAGCATAACAGTAAATAGACAATGACACCAAAAAAAACCAAAAACCTTTCATTCTCTTCCCTTAAAGTTAGGGATATAGATGTGTTTACAAAAACTTATCTTCTGCAAAGCATGTCATTAGGTTGCAAGACTATAGTTAGGGTATGTCACCACATTAGAATGTGGTCTGGGCAGGAAGAACCACGGTAAGACTAAGGTTCAGTCACAGCTCAGTAAATCTATCCATAGAAAGCCAAGGCCATGCTTACAGACAGACAGCCCAGCATAACAGTATCACAGTATCATCAGGGTTGGAAGAGACCTCACAGATCATCAAGTCCAACCCTTTACCACAGAGCTCAAGGCTAGACCATGGCACCAAGTGCCACATCCAACCTTGCCTTGAACTGCCCCAGGGACGACGACTCCACCACCTCCCCGGGCAGCCCATTCCAGTGTCCAATGACTCTCTCAGTGAAGAACTTTCTCCTCACCTCAAGCCTAAATTTCCCCTGGCGCAGCCTGAGGCTGTGTCCTCTCGTTCTGGTGCTGGCCACCTGAGGGAAGAGAGCAACCTCCTCCTGGCCACAACCACCCCTCAGGTAGTTGTAGACAGCAATAAGGTCCCCCCTGAGCCTGCTCTTCTCCAGGCTAAACAATCCCAGCTCCCTCAGCCTCTCCTCGTAGGGCTGTGCTCAAGGCCTCTCACCAGCCTCGTCGCCCTTCTCTGGACACGCTCAAGCATCTCAATGTCCTTCCTAAACTGGGGGGCCCAGAACTGAACACAGTACTCAAGGTGAGGTCTAACCAGTGCAGAGTACAGGGGCAGAATGACCTCCCTGCTCCTGCTGACCACACCATTCCTGATGCAGGCCAGGATGCCACTGGCTCTCTTGGCCACCTGGGCACACTGCTGGCTCATGTTCAGGCGGGTATCAATCAGCACCCCCAGATCCCTCTCTGTCTGGCTGCTCTCCAGCCACTCCGACCCCAGCCTGTATCTCTCCATGGGGTTGTTGTGGCCAAAGTGCAGCACCCTGCACTTGGAGCTACTGAACCCCATCCCATTGGCCTCTGCCCATCTGTGCAGGCAGTCAAGGTCCCGCTGCAGAGCCCCTCTGCCCTCCAACTCAGTCACATCTGCCCCCAGCTTAGTGTCATCTGCAAACTTGCTGATGACTGACTCGATGCCCTCATCCAGATCATCTATGAAGATGTTAAAGAGGATGGGGCCCAGCACTGATCCCTGAGGGACATCACTAGTGACAGCTGCCAGCTGGATGTGGCACCATTCACCACCACTCTCTGGGTCCGGCCCTCCCGCCAGTTCCTAACCCAGCACAGAGTGTTGCCATCCAAGCCATGGGCTGACAGCTTAGCCAGCAGTTTGCTGTGGGGGACAGTGTCAAAGGCCTTGCTGAAGTCCAGATAGACCACATCCACAGGCCTCCCCACATCCACCAAGCGGCTCACCTGATCATAGAAGGAGATCAGGTTAGAAAGGCAGGATCTGCCCTTCCTAAACCCATGCTGGCTGGACCTGAGCTCTTTGCCATCCCTCAGGTGCGCAGTTATTGGCCCCAAGAGAACCTGCTCCATCAGTTTCCCTGGCACTGAGGTCAAGCTGACAGGTCTGTAGTTCCCAGGTTCCTCCATCCGACCCTTCTTGTGGATGGGGACCACTTTGGCCATTTTCCAGTCTCCTGGGACCTCTCCGGTGAGCCAGGACTGATGGAAAATGATGGAGAGTGGCTTGGCCAGCTCAGCTGCCAGCTCTCTCAGCACCCTGGGATGGATCCCATCTGGTCCCATGGACTTGTGGGTGTCCAGATGACTCAGCAGGTCCTGAACTAATTCCTCATGAATTTCCAGGGGAACACACTGCTCCCCGACCCCATCCCCCAGTTCAAGAGGCCACTTGCCCTGAACTCCTCCCTCCTTACTGTTGAAAACTGAGGCGAAGAAGGCATTCAGGACCTCTGCCTTTGCTTCATCATCAGTTATAGTGTTCCCCTCCTGGTCCAGGAAGGAGTGGAGGCTCTTCTTGCCCTTCCTTTTAGCGTTGATAACTCAGAGCTACTCCCCCTCATGGTAAATCCTATGCCCCATATGCTAGTTTGAGCCTAGCTAGAACATTTTGTTGAGAAGAATTAGATTACAGGCTGTGAAAGGAAAACAGTGGTGATGTCTACTTCACTCATAGGCTTGTTGAGATGTATAAGAATAAAAGCAAAACATAGATAAAGGTAGTCTCGCTTCTGCTGGGGAACTGGCTGAGCTGCATCTCTAACCTCACCCTCTGTTTCTTTTTCTAATCCACTTTACTTCCTAACCCCCCTGGCAGAACCTCCATTCTTCCTTGGGACTGGGGTAAGGTTGAGAGGGGCAGGGGGAAGGTGAAGGGGCAGTTGAGAGTCCCACCTGGGGACTCAGGTTTCTGGGAGGGGAGTTGTGTTTCTATATTGCCTTTTTACCTTGTATATTTCTGTCTATAACTGTATATACTGTAAATATCTGCTTGTATATTGTGCCAGCTGTAAATACAAGCTTCATTCATATTTCCAGAGCTGGCTGAGTCTAGTCTGGGTGATTTCTAAAGTGGGGGGGGGGAGGGGCGGTGTGGGTAACACCCAAACCATCACACCTCACCTTCTACAGTCTCTGGGGATTTGCAGTTCCTGAGCAGGTAATGGTAGGTTTGTTCTCTGCAGCCCTTTTTGGACTTCTATGGCATGAAGTCTCCTTTTGAACCCATGAAAATGTTTATTATTCACATCTTCCTGTTTGAAAATGCTCCTGGCCCATGACATGTCACTGTAAGTGATATTCTATAAGAAGAAAGTTTTTCCTAGACAGCTGTGGTTATTCTGGTTAAAACTAGGCTGGTAACCTAAAGCATTAAGAAGCCCAAGGGTTTATTGGGCATGCAGGAGATCTGGATTAAAATCTCTGGTCCAAAACTGAATGTCCCACCAGCCCAGCATTTGACCTAGCTTTGGGTATTCTGCTGCTAATGTCTGCCAGCACAAGCTGTTGGAGCTATAGCAGTTTTCACAAACAGGTCAGTTATACCTCTATCTGTGTATCTTTTTGGTCAGGGAAGACAATATGTTGGTCTGTAGTCATATATTCCCTGGAAGATCTGAGGCCACCCAATGCCCCACTGTGAAGAAGGACATGGAATTAAGAGCAGTCCAAGTGGGAGGAATCTCTGCAGATTGCCAGTCCAGCCCCTGCTCAGATTAGGTCTGGCTTCAAAACTGGGTAAGGCAGATGATAGATTAAGGTGCTATCAGCTAAGATAAGCAAAGCAGCCAAGTGTTTGGACCAAACACTCCCTGAGTGCATCAATCGAATGTAAGAAGGAAATGGGCTCCCAGTAGACAGGTTATGGCTCCTGGAAGACATAAATGAGGTAGTTGTGTATCCCAGGGCCAATCTTGACACCTCTACCAGACGGTCCTATGGGAGTTTTCATCTGTCTCTTTATTTCATCTCAACACCAGTAGTAAATGTTTCTAAAGTGTCACAGTTTCTAAGGGCTAGGCACCTAATTCCCTTCCCATGAAGTTTTAGGCAGAACTGAGTCTCTCCTTTCCAAACCATTAAGTCACTTTTCAAAGCTAATATAGATCATAGAATCACAGAATCAACCAGGTTGGAAGAGACCTCCAAGATCATCCAGTCCAACCTACCACCCAGCCCTACCCAGTCAACTAGAGCATGGCACTAAGGGACTCATCCAGGCTTTTCTTGAACACCTCAAGGGTGGTGACTGCACCACCTCCCTGGGCAGCCCATTCCAATGCCAATCACTCTCTGGAAAGAACTTCCTTCTAACATCCAGCCTAGACCTCCCCTGGCATAGCTTGTGACTGTGTCCCCTTGTTCCGTTGCTGGTTACCTGAGAGAAGAGACCAACCCCACCTGGCTACAACCTCCCCTCAGGTAGTTGTAGACAACAATGAGGTCCCCCCTGAGCCTCCTCTTCTCCAAGCTAAACAACCCCAGCTCCCTCAGCCTCTCCTCATAGGCTTTGTGTTCCAGGCCTATTGTCTACCATAACCTGCATGACACCACCTGTAACTACACCATAGACTGGGCCCCAGCACACCCAGAAGGAGGTTTTCTTCAAACAAAATGGTGGTGCCCACATCAAAACATACTAGGCAAGAGTCAGAGCCCAGCACACATGACAGTAACAAGAGCGTTTGGCTGACACTCAGCCCTCAGCTGACTGGCCTGACCATGATGTGAAATTCCTCAGATGGTGACGAGGCATTCCTGGTTAGACACGGATCGCCTGAGGTGCAGAACTCACTGTGGGAGGTAGTGAGCATTTCTGAACACATCTCCCATTTCCCCCCACTCATACAGCAACCTGCTCTAATTTTCTGCTTTACCAGAATGTCCCTCAAGAGTCACAAGAGTCATTCAAGGGCAGCAAGTTCACTAAGCTTCAGCTCAGGTGAAAAGCAACTGTCCACTGCTAGCAACAGTGAAGTCCTTTCTCTCCTGTGCTTCTGAGCTGCTTACTGTAATGCAACTGGAAAAAAATAACATCAGTGGGAAATTCTATTTGCAGTTTGTAAATGGAATAAACCCCATTCAGCACACTATGAAATTTTAAAGTAAACCAAGCAGGATCACACAAGCACCACACTGCCCATTTTGAAAAACAAAACTGTATTAAGGGTTATGAAAGCAAGTATAAAGCAGCAGCACGCACACACACACACAAGTTTCAATGGATTGCAAAAGATTGAGTTCCTTGTTGAAAACGCTAGGTCCTTGGCTGATGGTTGAGCTGTATACAAGGGTATTTAAGGCTCTCACAGTAAGTTTTCTTGTGCCTACTAGTGAGTATGTTTGGCTGCCTCGTTTCCCACAGAAGCCCTGCTGAAGTGTCCCTGCCTCTCCCTTGCCACTTTTTCAGGAGGTTTAGCTTTGAGGCACACATCTGTTTCATTCACATATGTCCAAGGCTTACTTTGAGGTTCTTCTGACTTTTTCCTTCAGGGCCCTGTTGTTGGAGAAATTCTTGCTAGCAGAGGACATAAAATCATAAACATGAGCAACCCGTGCTGGGAGCATCCTTGAATCCATCTTGGGAGCTAAGATACCAGGCACAGGGTAGTTCCCCCCACATGCAGCTGCAGGGGATGGAGTGCCAGCTGTAGGTGGGCAGAGTTTAGCCAGCCCCAGAGGCTGACTCTCAGACTGTTATGGTATATTACCCTATCCATGCCTTACGTGTAACCCTGTACCCTCTGTTTGTAACCAATCTTGGTGGAGCACACCTCTTGCTAGAATGCATATAAGTCTCTGCATCACGGAAATAAAGCAGACTATGACCATCTAACCATATTGGTGAACAAAGAGTCACTGTACCCAGGTGCTCCACCGGCAGTTAACACCCTGTAATTAGCCCACTGCCCTTCATGACTGCCAGGTGAAATTCTCTCTGCTACTGATGAAACAGAGCAAGAAAGTTTAATTACCTAGTCAGGAAATTAGAAGATAGTTAATAAAGATTTATGAAGGTGCAGTGTGGGGTGAAAGAAAACATTTTGCTAGTGCTAACAAGCAGGTAGAAACTATTCCTTCTTTAAACAGCCCTCTTAACTAGAAATCTTCCTCCATACTTTCCTAAGTAAAAGTGGCAAATATTCAAAAATACTTTATGGTATGAACATTCCTGATGATAAATGATACCACCTTGAAAAATATTTTCACCTGCAGAGCTCAGGTTAGCTTGATTAAAACAAATTTCTAAATTATCACCTATCAAAAGATCTCTACAACACAGTGAAATTTGCAGCAGCTTCTAGAGCAGCTTATAAGAACTAAAATTAAGTGCGTTTGCAAAGAGCCACAATGACCAAAATTAACAGGCACCATTTATAAAGATCATCCACTAGGGATGCAGTACAAACAATGAAATAGCTCCTTCATAATCTCTTTCAGTGGGAAAATCACACATAAACACACTTTGGGGATGTTCAAGGAACAGCAACTGGTGCCAAATTTCACACTTACATTTCTGCTTTAACTTAGTTTCAAACAAACCCTCTTCCAGCAAGCTTCCTAGCACCCCTACTGAAGCAGTTCCCACATCATGCAGCTAGAAGATGCACTATGCTGCATTCATCCTTCTGCTGCTCATTGCAGAACACAAAATACATCCCAGCTGTGCCTCGTACCTCCTGAGACAGCCATATCCCTGTGCAGTAATTACCAAACCCACATTAATGCTGAATTCACAAATCCAAATGAAGTCTTGCCTTACTGCAGCTGGACTGGAAGGAGAATGTCTGCCTCATGACTTCCCAGTCTGATGACAGGTAAAAAAGAATTTTTTTGCAAATGATGCCTTGATAAACGGAAAAAAAAAATACTGCACAGTCCAATACAAGTCCTAAGACCAGAGGAGGCCTCTGGCTCCAGGTTGGCTCCAGAGCAGCCCAAAGAGCAAGTCTCTTTCCATTATATTTGTTAAACATTCCTCAAGGGTTTTATTTCAGTTAGGAAAAAGGGCTGGCATAACCCCTAGTCCAACTGGAGAAGAGCTCTTTGCAGGCAGCCTCTGTGAAACTGCTGAGAACTGCAGCCCAGCTGTGGCAGTAGCTGAATGAGGCAAGACCTCACTCCTTGAATCTAAAACTCTAGTGCCTGAGCTGCAATCTGCTACAGCACAGCACTACTAGCACAAAGCGGTTGTGTGGAGGCTGAGCAGAATTCAACAGCTGGGAACCAGTGCAAAAAGAAAACCTCAAGACAAATCCTGCTGTTCCTTTGTGTTTAGCAACCTGAGAGATTATAGCCCAGTCTATTGAGAAAGAATAATCAATGCTGTTGTCAATTTTGAAATTAGAAGTTACAAAGCTCATCACACCGAGATGCTTTATCTAATTAAAACAGAAACATTGCACGTTGATTTTCTATGTTAAACTATTAATTGCAATGGTGTGTAAAAGAGGTGAAGTTTGCTACTACAAGCAGCTGATATCAAAGAAGATAAATGGTTAGAGGAGACCTCAAGCGTAGCATCCACAGGGTGTGCTGGTAGCTTCACAGATCATATAAACGAAACAATAAATATCCCTCCCAAGAGAGTAAAAGAAGAGGTGTGGTTATGCAAACTAGTAAAAGGCAATGAGAATTGAATGAGATCTCTGTAGTGTTAAGCCAGCTGACACTGCAAGCCTTTGAAGTGAACAAATGACCATGGAAGAAAGTAGTCGTATTTGCTCTTGTTTCAGATTCCCCCCCACCTCCCTCCTTTATTTTAATTGAATTAAATAACCTTAACTGAATGCAGTCACTACCCTTCCCCTACAAAATATATTTGCTATGTGGCTGTTCTTAAAAAAAAAAAGTAATTAACCAAAACCCCAGCAGTTGATTCTGTGAGAGAGGCAATGGCCAAATCTTAACGGTAAGAACCTGAAGGCTTTCTGCTGCAACAGGATTTAGCAATAACTTTTCATTTGCAGTTCAGAGTTAATCCTCAGGAGAATATGTGATCTGGCAAAAGCAACCAGCCACGGAAAGAGGAAAAAAAATCATTAAACTGTGGGAGTTTTTCTTAGTATTTCTGCAACTGTTGTTACTGAGAAACATTATAGAAATAATTGCTGCATTGTCTCAGACTAAAAAGGCTTCTCTTACATGATACATTTGTCCCTGCTCTACATTATTTCTCTAACAATTAAAACAAAAAAATAAGTTAAAGTTCTCAGTTCTCCTAGTAAACTGCAGTTTTATTTAACACAGCTTCTGAAGATAAAATCATAGGCAAATCCCTTGGACTAACACTCTGCTCTTGCTTCGTTGTCCTTCAACAACAGTTTCTCATGGCCACAAGCTTGTATTTTCCACCTGTCTCTTCTCAAGCATCATTCCTGAAAGCCTGCATGGGAGAATAATTTCTTTTCCTAGATTTAGCTGTCGGAAAAGCCCATAAATCAAACAATTCCTCTTATTAACTCACCAGAATCTGTTCAGCTCTGAATTTCAGAAACTCTGTCATCCGTGGCTTCCTTTCTTTGTTCTGGTAATGTTTAAGACTAACTCGTGGTGACCTGTTTAACTCAGAAGAAAGCATATGGACGCTTCAAGTGAGAACTGATGGGGTCCCAATTAGACTCCTACTGATAGATCAAAGTCTCTATTGAAAGCTAAGCTTTCGGCAGCAGTTCAGGAGCTGCCCTCATGAAGCTACTGAGAATTTTGATGCCAGCATGTGAGAAGAACAACTTTTTTTGTGAGAGCTTAGGCAGCAAGTAAGTGTCTGTTTACTATCTTTGATATTTGGGGGAGAACAGAGATTGCTATACATGAGCTTAATCACATCTATTGAAAGTTGCAGCTCTTTGATATCTGTTTTACACAAGTAGTAGTTTTTATAATAATAATAATAATAATTTTTTTAAAAAGATATATTCATCATAAAAACTATGTAGCTATGTGTAAGTGACTACTTGCCTGAAGGCTTTCCTTACCAAACATTCGCACTGATTTGTAAAGTCTCAAGCTCTCAGGAAGTGGGACAGCTTCACCTTCTTCCTCCTGTGGTAAATGCATGGTTGAACAGAACAGACCAGGCCATTGTTGCTCTCTTGCTGGCAGACTGCTCCAGCAAGATGATTAGAAAAATCACAGCAGCTGGTTACAAATGCAGCCAATACAAGGAAAATATCCATGAAATGGGATGCTTCAGAAAAGTAATGGGGGTATGTACCTGCTTAGTTTTTTTTTATTAAAGCATTTTGCTTGAAAGAGGCATTCACCCCACAAAACCAATGTGTTACATCAACACTCAGACCTAAACATACTTTTAAAAAAGGAAATTTCCTATTTTAAAGAATATCCAGCCCAAAAAGTAAGCCTGAATTTCTTCCCTTGCACATAAATAGAGCAGGAGGGGTGAAAAAAAAAAATAGAAATTGCAGTAAGATTGCGCCCCTAAAGAATCTAAAGTAAGTTAAAACAAGCTGTTGAATATTAAATATTCTGGGAAAGGTTAGTGTTTGAGACAATGTAAAGGTAAAAAGAAATGTAACTATAGAGCCATTAAATGTTGTTACAAATACTCAAGATTCTCCACTGATGTTTTAAAGTGTTGATTTCTCAGGTGCACATAAATAATGTCCAGAGACCCTGCACTACTTGCAAAGTTCAACTAACTTTTAATATGAAATATTTTATTTCCCATATTAAAGCTCTTCCTCACAAAAGGATAGAATTGCATTAAGTTATTCTAGAAAAGTTTTATTTTAGAAAAAGAAAATGCATTTTACCTGCTCTTTCAAAGAATTCTTGAAGCAGTTCTTTAGATGAAAAGAAGGTGCACAGAAGTTATAAATAAAAGGCTTGGTTCAGCTGAGAGAGCTGTAAGATGCGTGGCGTTTTCTGAAGAGAAAGTTTATTTGGCTAAACGACTTTGTTGCTGTGGAATTCAGCTCAGTTCTTTGTAGTAAGCATCTCTGGATAGGGTGAGAGTGACATTGCATCTTGTGCACACTCGTAAATGAAGCAGGAATTCCCAGATTTGCCATCATGTGATTTCAGTGAGGAACTAGCACTCGACTTACTCCCAGCACCCGCTACACCCTGCCCAAACACAGTTCTTCCAAAGCCTGAAACAGTTGTTGCAAATGGCAAAGAGAAGAAAAGTACACAGGTCAGGATTAGCTTCATCGAGCAGACAGTCCAGGCATTGCCCTGAGCCTGGGCAGGAAGCAGGAGGAGAACACAGCAAAAGTACAATTGTTAAAATGCCAGAAAAGTTACAAAAGAGCACATTTAACAGTTCTCACTATGAAACACTGGTCAGATTTGAAAAGGGAGGGGGAGGAAAAAATCACTTTTTCTGTCATCAAAGAGTGCTAAAAGATTATCCTGACACTCATTCTTTATATTGGAATTTCAAACATTTATGAATTACATTGCAGTACTCAATGCAATGTTAATTAGGCACCACACCAGTCAAACTCTTTTTGCCTGTAGCAGATAAACTCTGATAAAGGACAATATAATCTACAGTCCCTGTACAGTGCATGCCCACTGGAGAAAGAGATGCTACATTTACATCATAGGTACAAGCAGAGTGACACTAATAAAAATAATCTAAAATCACTTTTTCACAAAGATGCTATTAACATTTTGCTTTGAAGAACTGGATGTTATTAAGCAGTAATGATGGTTTCTGCTATCTAAGCTTTCCCAAAGAAGCAGTTGCTCTTGAAAAATAAAGAAGCATTTTTGACCTTCTAATATTTGAGCCAGAGATTATCACTTCCAGTTCCCTCAGGATTATTCATCAGGTCATCAACAGTTGTACCCAATGTTCTTATTTGATGTACATTGTGAATGTACATCCATGGCCTGTCTCTTGTCTCTTGCTGCTGGAGAGGGGTGCTTACCGCATGAGTCTGGTGAGGAAAAGTGATGAGGTGAATCGTTAATTTTCTATTAAATTGTTCCATTTGTGCTTTTGATGGAAGCACCTAATTGTCCAAAGCTTTTCAAAGCTTTTCTATTTTTCCCCCTAGGATGAAGACCACATGTAATGGATGTTTTCTTCCTCCAAAACAGGTTCCAGTTTAATCAGACTATGAACACCAAGGTGACAATAGCGTAGGCTCTAGGAAGTCACTGCACCCCTGTTTTGTGAGTGCAAATCTATTTATACCTTTCCCCAGTATCACAGAACAGCTACCCCAAGACTGCCCTAATGTGGCAATAGACCCACCAATGTGAGGCAGGTCTTTTTAACCACAGAAAACATAGTTTCCATGAAAGTATTCATTTGCAGGTAGATTATAAGTATTACCTGGGTCACTCCATCCAGTTCTATGCAGATAAATGAATCCACTTCCCCTTTCAGAGTATTCTAATTTAAAAGAAATAAAAGTAGTCTCTTTATTAAGACAAATTATTAACTTCCAATCTTAGAACAATGATGACGTAAAGAGATGCTGTAAAAACACAGAAAAATATAATGTTTTCCCCTATGCAGATGATGCAAAACACAGAAAATAGCAAACAGGATAAGGACCAAGTAAAACATCGTTGATCTTCACAGTAATTGTCATTTTTTTCAAGAGAATACACATCAAAGGGATGCAGACTATTCTGTTTGCCATGAGAGGTCATCAAGCATCTATCACCTCATTTAACCTACATTTAGCATGTGGCATTAATATTTGTGCTACATCATTCAAACAGCCATATTAACCTTGGAAGGCCAGGCAGAAATTCTGAGAAGTCAAAAGAAATGCTTACAGTGAAATTTTAGATGTCATATAAACAGCTTCACACTGTCTAGCAATACTGAAGTCATGGTTTTGTATCTTTCTCCTGTAAACCTTTAACTGCAGACCTAGCCATAAAAGTGAGGGCATTGTCTGGTAAATGCAAAACCAACCTAAAGTCTGCATATAAAATTGTGGTAATTTGGAGGCTGCTCTGCACACAGAAACTATGAGGTCCTGCTGATGCCATGGGCTTGCTGTGCTCTTCCAGGCTTTCTGAATCTACAAACACCACTGTGTTGGAAGGAGCTGCAGCATTTCCCTCCCATGTTATAAAAATCCTGACAGAGTCAATCCCACCTAGATGAGTATACTGAAGAGATTTACTGAAGTGGTTCTCACCAATTTGCAGCAGAAGAAAGTTGCTCAGCATAAAACTGAGAAGCTAAGGCATTCTTAGGGAAAAGAGATGAAAGCAAACTCAGGGCATTCAGGATTCGTGGTATAAAATAAAAATAGGGAGCAGATGAACTATGGTAGAAAAGGGTGTTGGAAATAGGCTAGCTGCAGATATTGTGCAAACAGCAGCTGCACAGACCTGAAGGACTCCCATGGAGTCCCCAGGAGAAGGCAGCAGATAGACTTCAATACCTTGAGTTATGTCTTGAGAAACTGCTGCTGATGTCTAAGAAGGATGAGAAATGGTAGGAAAATGCATTGAAGGTTTAGTATTATTTTCCTGGATTCATTAATCGAGAGCAATAGGAACTTCAGCAAACAGGCACAAAGAGAGAGTTCTCCTTCCAGAGCTGTAGGGCCTTGACCAAAGCTGTGGCAAGAACACAAAGTATGAGAATGCCTTATGGGTGATAGAGGCGCAGGTGTCAACACAGAGACTGGATTAGAAAGGTGGAATTGATACAGTGAGTCCAGTTAGATGTTTAGAAAGTGTGTTCCTACCAAGGCAACCAGAGCATGGCTGAGGGGAAGGGTCAGAGGCGGGGATACAAGTGAACAGCTGGAGCAGACAGGCTGACAAAGTAATATTGAAAAGCAGCAAGTGAGGTGTCAGCAAAAAGATCAGATGAGCACTGAAAAGCTGGAGAAGACGCAGCTGCCAGGAGTGAACTGAAGACCACACTCCAAAACACACATAGACCACTGAGTTGGCAGAAATGCTTCAAATTAAGGGCAGGTTATTGGTCCGTGAAATGCTGTGGCGTTTGCTACACTTGTATGTGGATTTGAGATATTCTCATCCATTCTAGGAATATGCTGAATGTAGGAAGTGTGAGCGTTTGGAATGCAATGTTGCTGGATTTCCTTATATTGTTTCTAAGAATGATTTTGCTTGCCTAATTCCATTAGTAAATTCAAGAAAAACAGCAAAGATAAATGTAGAGAAAATGATGTTTAGCATATATACTCCAAGTCTCTGGAAATAATGCATTCAGCATGCCACTGAGGTACTCCATGCAACAGCTTCTGTTGCCCTTGCAGAAGAATCGGCAAGGGGACAAAAAGATGCACCAAAAAATACTAGTAAATTATGAAATTCCACCTAGAAAACATTGCAAAGAGAAAGGTGTGATGTTGCTCACCTTGAGTTAGGATTTCACATCCATAAATTTGTACAGCAAAATGGAAGCTAAGTGGGATCTGGACTCAAGCTGGCCATTTTTCCAATACTGAGTTCTGAAATCCTTGATTTCCACAGAACTGGTCAGAGCTAAGTGGCAAACCAGGCTGCATTATGGTTTTATTTTCTGTCTTTCAGAGCAGAAACAGTTTTTCTAGCACTCCCAATAAAGGATTTTATGGAGAAAATGTTGGGTTTGAAGTAAAGATAGATAGATAGATAGATAGATAGATAGATAGATAGATAGATAGATAGATAGATAGATAGACAGATAGATAGACAGATAGATAGATAGATAGATAGATAGATAGATAGATAGATAGATAGATAGATAGATAGATAGATAGATAGATAGATGAGATTATGGGCACGTAGTCTAGGTAAGTCTCTGCTGTAGAAGTGGAGGAAAGACTTCTTTCTTAGCAGGGAATAATGTGCCTGCAAACAGGCTGGCCGTTGTGTGAAAGTGGCACAGCTCAGACCAGCAGAGAGGGGCTTTCACATTCCTGACAGACTTTTCAGGCTGGAGAGCCCTGCTTGCCCAACCCCAGGGACCGGGTATGAAGGGAGGTGGCAGGAAAGCCAGCCAACAGCACCTTTCACCCCGTGGAAGGGATGACTCCTCCACTCACCATCTCATCCTTTTCTACTGCATTGCTGTTCCTGTACGAAAGTTGGGTGTCCAGCCTCACCACTCTCCTACACTTCAAATAAAGATACAGATACTCTAATGGACAAATCATCCCAGCCTAAAGCAGGGAGGGGTTTGTGCTAGAAAGTTTTAAGTGCCTAGGTGAAAGCCACAAGTCTCAATTCCCACTCATAGTCCCTGCAGATGAGGAGTCAATACAGAGAGAACAGTCTAAGGAGGAACAGTCCAACCACAGCCATCTGTCCATTGCAGGATGAGATTAAAATCTCTCCAGATCGTATTTATTAAGCCTCTACACCCTGAAATAGTCACTGACTTCACATGTGGACAGCTTCACCTTAGAAATCTAGGATTTAGGAAGGATAAAACCAAAGGTGACACAGTTTAGTAGTCTTCTGGAAGAAGACGGCTATGTCTCCTGCACAATAAATGGGACAAGGGAGATGCCTTTGAAAGGAGTCTTTTGTATCAGGAACAATTTGATCCTGTTAGGGCAGAAGCCTGCATGCATCACCCTGTAGCTGCACTGCTGTTTTACCTTGTTTCCAGAAGCTGCACTGAGTAAATGCACACCAGACTCAGACAAGCCCTAAACCAGCTGTGGCTGGGTTCTTTCCTCCCTTCTGTTCCTTTCTCCTTTTTCTAGTTATATTTTTTTCTATTTACATGCTCCTAGATCTTCTTCTGGTCTCTTACACTTGTAATGGCCTGTCCACATTAGAGTGGAGATCTGGAGGGGAGAAGGATGGTGAGAGGAGTGGGAGCAAAAATCCAGAGGCGGAAATGAGAGACCTAAAGTATTTTCAGAAAGGAAAGCTGAATGGTAGAAGACATGGGGGGGGAGGGAAATCTAGTCCATAGCTTATGTGTGCAAATCATCTAGCTGTAGTGAGTGTGACAACTGGCTGTCTTCCTCTGAAGTTGCTGAGCAGGAACAGTACAGCAACACTGTACACTCAAATGACAAGTTAATAGATGGATGTTGCTTTGCCTTCTTGAACTGACCATCTGAGAAGCATGTGCTGATGTATGTCAGTGCTGAACAAATCAAACTCAATTAACCAGTGACCTTAAATTAAAGATTCACAGGATTAGATGAGAAGAAGGAGCCACTCCAGGCAGGGCTTCAGCAATAAAAACCTAAGGAAATTCATCTCTGACAGCCAACTCCACAAGTTTTTTCTGTCAGAGTGAGGCTAAGACAGTACTGCTGGCCCTGTTACTGAGTTTCTGGAGCTATTAAACAAACCTACCAGATTCTATATGACCATTATTAGAGGTCTCAGAAAATTTCATATCAACTACATGTCAGCCCAGCACAAACCATGCTCTGCCAGCAGCAGGAAGGCCTGCAAGGAAGAGTAAGAGAGACATGAACTTTCAATCCTTGCTCACAGCGTGCTGCTGGCAAGGAGACAGGCATGCATCCCAGCCCAGCTGTCTGTGCCTGGATCCACTGTGAAAGGCTCCATGCACCATGTCATGGGATGCATCTGGGGAGGGATGCAGAAAACAATGATACTCTTTCATCTCTGGACCCTGAAAGGTGGCATTCAATGCCAGCCCCACACTGCTGCCACTGTGAGCCCCTGGCAATCACAGCTACTTCACATGTCAAATACTGCCCACCTTCACACCCCAGAGAGCTCCTATACCTTGCTTCATGGGCACAAGGACAGGAAAGCAGGTTCCAGGAGATACAGGACGGACTACTCGGACCATTACATGACTCCCTGTATAAGAAGTTGAAATTACAGGGGCAAACACTCTTTTATGCATCAGCACACACATCAAACAAGCATGAGACAGTACTTACCACACAAGAGGATCTTCATGGTCAAAAGTCATCCTATATCCTTAGGGTTAATCATAACTCAGCTGAGGAAATCACAAAGATAAGTCTTTAGTGGTGCACGTACCTCACCTACACAGAGAAACAAATACTGAGTGGCATAAAATTCTACATCTTGTACCCACTACTCCTTGTCTTTTCCATATGACTAGTTGTAAAAAGGGAGTCTCCATCTTCCTGGTAGACACCATTTATGTAAGAGTATGTGGTAATAAGGTCTTCTCTAAGCCTTCTCTTCTCAAGGCTGAACAAATCTAGTTCTCTCAGCCTTTCCTCACATGGAGATCATTTTTTCAGCCCTTCTCTGGACGCTTTCCAGCCTGTTCACACCTTTTTTGCTGCTCTTATTCATACCATGCTACTGTCAGATAAAGTGCTGGCTGGGGCAAAATATAATAGGGCTTGAAGGTCAGATTGTAATGTGAGAGGCTTTCTGTTCTGGTTGTTGCTTTTGGGATCCAGGGTTTTTTGGGTGTGGGTGCTTCTCCTCAGGAATGGCAGCGATGCAGGTGGGAGCTGCTTTGCATGCTGGTTTTCTATTTTATGCTGTTTTTTCCTGCACTTCGCTGTGTTTTTTCCACAAGCAGGCTAAGCGAGGGCACTCGTGCGTTACAGTTATACTGTCTTTTTCTGCAAATGCCCACTAGGGTGGGGCAATGACTTCCTTATCTCTGCTAGAAATACCCTTGCTGAGGCAACCCAGCATCCTGTTGGCCTTCTTTGCCTCTGCAACATGTTGTTCACTCATGCTGAGTTTGTTGTCTACCAGGTCGCTTCCCAAAGGGCTGCTCTCCAGCCAGGTGGATCCCAGTCTGAGCTGCTCTCCTGCATTATGCATTCCCATTGAACTTCATAAGGTTCATGCCAGTCTGATCATTCAGCCTGCCCAGGTCTTCCTGGAGGGTAGCTCTCCCTTCTGGAGTATCAATCTCCCCACTCATTTTAGTGTCATCTGCAAACTTTATCAAGGTGCTCTTGATCCCAACCTCCAGGTCATTTATAAAGCTATTAAACAGCACTGGGCCCAACACTGATTCCTGTGAGACTCTACTTGTGACTGGCTGCCAGGCTGAGAAAGAGCTATTTGCTACCACCCTCTGGGTACAGGCTGACAGCCAGTTCCCAACCCACCTCCCAGACCGCTTGTCTAGGCCATTACATGGACTTCATGTGCACATAATTTGTATGCAATTCTGCTAGGTAAGTTATAGTATCATTTCACATTACCTAACATATCCCAGCCTCACCTCACTATCATGCTAGTCCAGTTGAGATGAAACATCTCCACCTCTGTAGGGCTTTGTCCTGGAGTCCTGTACCCCTAAATTCCTCTCCTGCCCGGACTTCGGGGGGAAAGGGGGAAAGCCGCCTGGTTTCCCTCCCCCCTCGCCTGCCCTGCAGCCGTGAAGGGGTGGGGGAACTGCCCCGTGAGTTCCCGCGCTGGAGCCAGGCTGGGACTGGCCGTGCGCTTTCGCGCCTAAAGTGTGGTAACTCTGCCCTTTGTCTAGCGAAGGTTATAAATGTTGGGGGTCTTCCCGCCTTTGGGGTTCCTGCTTTGGAGTCTGCCTGTGCCTGGACATATGTGTCTGCCTGAGCTCACACACTCCCTGTGCCTGGACTGCAGAGACCTTCAGGAATTTGCTTTCCTATTGACACCTTTGTCTGCCTAATGACCCTTAACGACCCTTAACGATTCCTGCAGCCGCTGAAAGGGAGAGGAAGACAGACCGCACGAGCCAGCCTGAGTGAGTTATTTGGCTTAGCTTAATTTAGTAAGAAACCGCTATTAATTAATAGCTGAGGCCTTTTCCAAATTCTGACTTCCAATATAGCCAGATTATTGATGGTATCCGTGTAGATTAATTCTCATGCGACTGAATCTGCTTATTAAACTAAATTAATCTTTGTATATATAGTTGTGGGGGTGGGTTTTTGGGAAAATAAAAAACAACTATTTTTGATAAATTCCCGACTCGGCCACGTATTAATTCCTGCTCTCCGCAATAGGCTTACATCAGTTGTTGCCAAACTGGTGACAAGAATTTTCATTCCAGGCTTTAAACAGTGTTATCTGGCTCCCAGAATCTCAGCTATAACAAAATCTTGCCAAAAATACTCATCTTCACATCAGTTTCAAGTGAAGGAGAGACACATTTCACAGGCACTGTTTCATCTCACTTCATAGTTGTTTCTTACTTTTTACTTGTCAGATCTTCAGACATGGCAGAGATATCTCACATTAATGTGAACAAGGCTGTTAGAAGGTTCAGAAGCAATAATGCCCACTGGCCTTTTTCAGCTTCTCTTTTCTGTCTGTTTGTTTCTTGTGCTGACCACAGACTTTGATAGATCTCAGAGTGACCTGGGCCTCTAAGAGCTCAGTATCCTATAAGAGAAAACTGCAAAATTATAATGACTGATTAACTATTTAGTAGAAATTCTCTTCACTCATGTAACTCCATCAGACCAAAAGCCATACCAAAGGACAGCCATCTCTGCACCATCAACAGGGGCATCCTCAAGGACAATTGTCAACCTTTCATTTCGGAGTTACGTGCAAATATTCAACTGTGACAGGTGGAATTCATTACATAGGTGATGAGAATTACTCAACACTGGTTCAAAGCCTGTGGTGCAACAGTGGTACAACTGTAAATCACTAGATTTGTAACTCACTAAATTTGTAACTCACTAGATTTGTAACTCACTAGATGAAAGAGCTCTATCACGCTAGAGTCCAACTCTCACATGGTATAGTCCCTTCTCAGAGCAATCCATAATCCCCAAGGTGGCTTTTCACACTAGTCGATATCTGACCCAGGGCAATGCCTCTCAATACATAGTTATGGTGTTATTTTTAAGAGCTTCTGTCTTCAGGAAACAGACAAGTTGCTGAAAACTCATAAAATAACCCCAAGATGAGCCATGCCAGTAAATTGCTCAGTAATTGCAGTTTGCCTCTTTCCTAAAATCAGCAGGAAAGCTGTACCTAGGCTCTGATGAGTAGAGGAGGCACTGACAACTTCTGCAAGCACTACTGTCTCAGAATAGACCATAAAGTAAGCTGAATGTCCCAGATGTGCCACGGTACAGTTGTTTCACCATCTCCCATAAGGCCCTGGCAGCAGTTGTCACCAGGCTGTAAGAAATAAGAAGGTGATAAGACAGTTTGTACCACTCCCAAATGGACACAAACAGCTTATACAGCTATGATTCAAATTAGACAGCCTGTAAGTGTGTGCTAGCTAGGGATTTTGTGCTCCCTGCTTCTGCCTTCAAAGCCTTGTATAAATGGATATCCCAAAAGAATTCTCTAAGCATGGGAGGCATTTTTGGCCAGCCACTACAAACAAATACTTGCTCGTTTTTCCATCAGTTATCTCTACATTCTTTAACTCTTATAACTTTGGCAAATAATACCCAAGTCAGAATTGATTTGTTCATTAAGACATAGGGAAAATACTATCTGCTTTACTTGGCCATGGTTATGCTGACCACATCCTTCCTAAGCCAAGTGACACAATCATAGAATCATAGCATCATAGAATCAATCAGGTTGGAAGAGACCTCCAAGATCATCCAGTCCAACCTAGCACCCAGCCCTATCCAGTCAACTAGACCATGGCACTAAGTGCCTCATCCAGGCTTTTCTTCAACACCTCTAGGGATGGTGCCTCCACCACCTCCCTGGGCAGCCCATTCCAATGGGAAATCAATGGGACACAAGTAAGCACAGTCATGTTCTACCTATTCTTTCCTGTTCCCACTCAGTGCTTACCACTTTGAGGCTACTTTCATGGTTACAGCAATGTACATTTTAACAGACCAGCAAGAACTGGTGCTATTTGTCCTTGCTCCCTTTGCAGGATGGCAGACTTTTCTGGGTGGGATGAGCTGGTTATCTGCAGTGCACCACCTGGCAAGAACAAAGCCTTGGCTCCATCAAAGATATCTGTGCAGCACTCCTATCACAGAATGTTAGGGGCTGGAAGGGACTACAAAAGATCATCCAGTCCAACCTTCTGCCAGAGCATGATCTCCTATACCAGATCACACAGGAACACATCCAGGGGTCCTCAATATCTCCAGAGAGGGAGACTCCACAACCCTTTTGGGCAGCCTGTTCCAGTGTTCTGTCACCTTCACAGTGAAAGAAGTTTTCCTCATGTTTATATTACTAATTTCCTATGCCTCAGCTTCTGTTGCAGGCTGCGTTGCCTGCTACCACTGTGTGCTAGTTTGAAGCAAGCTGGAATGTTTTGGTAAAAGAACTAGATAATGGGCAGTGAAATGAAAAACAATTGTGTCTCCTTCTCTCACAGTCACGCTGAGAGTTCTGGGAAGAAGAAGTAAACTTTCTCCATTTTGTTTCTCACTCTTGCTTTTGCCTTAGACCAAGACACATCTCATTAACCTTGCTCCTACTAACCCTGCTCCCTAACCTCTTGGCTGCACCTCTCTTCTTCCTGAGAACTGGGGTAAGGTTGAGAGGGCCGGGGGAGGTGTTGGGGTGGTTTGAGAGCCCCTCCTGGGGACTCAGGTTTCTGGGAGGGGAGTTGTGCTTTTGTATTGTTTATCCTTTGTATATTTCTGTATATAATTGTATATAACTGTATATATTGTAAATAGCTGCTTGTAAATTCTGCTAGCTGTAAATAAATTGCTTCATCTATATTCCCAGGGTCCCTCTGAGTTAGCTGGGGCACATTCAAAAGTGTGGGGGGGCGGGGTAACCCCCAAACCATCACACACTGCTTGCCGGCAGACACCAACGGTAAACACGCCCATAAACCAACGTGGTTCGGGCGAGCCGCTTGAGCTTCAGAAAGATCCAAATGTGAATTCTGCTGAAGCCGTTTATTGATAGTGACAGTCCAAATCTATACACTCAGCCAGTAGAGCACACACCCACACATTAGCATAATCAATCAGGGACGACCCACCACATCTGCATAAGTCCACGCCTTGTTGTCCTCGTTAGTGAGGTCCATTATCTACCCTTTCTGAGATAAGGTGTCCAGCTGCATGTGAGAACCAAGGGCTGTTATTACAAGGATCTGCTCTTCTCTTCACTCTGTTCCCACAGCACTCCTGCACCTGCACCACACAACTCTTCTGCATGCTGCATTCCCACAAGCTCCACACATTGTCCCTTGTCCTGTCATTGGGCATCACCAAGAAGAGTCTGGCTCCATCCTCTTGGCACTCGTGAGAAACATGTAAGCAGTAGGCCTGTTTTTGGGCCTCCAGAGGCTTGTGTTTAGGCCTCTTGGATGGCAGAGGCATTGAGGGGGGGAGGACTGGAGCACTGGGGATTATAGATTTAGTTTTGGGTTGGGGGAAAATTCAAGGGGGTTCTCCATGGATGCTGTATTTGTTTGGTAATGTCTTCTCTGCACCTCTCTCCTAATATAATTCTGTATTTTTTCTCCAATTTCATGTGAGAGCTTCGTTTCTGTCAGCTCTCTGTAAAAAAACCACGACAGTCCTCATAAAAAGCTATCAGGTTGGTCAAATTTGACTTCTCCTTGGTAAAACCATGTTGACTGCTCCTAATGACCCTCTTGTCCTTGATATGCCTAAGGACGGTGCCAAGAACAAGCTTCTCCATTGCCTTTCTGGGGATGGAGGCGAAGCTGAGCAGTCTACAGTTACCTGGGTTCTCCTTTTTACTCTTTATGAAGATTGGAGTGACATTTGCCCTCCTCCAGTCCCCAGGCACCTCTCCTGTCTACCATGACTTACCAAAGACAACAGAGAGTGATCTGGCTATGACCTCCACCACCCCCCTCAGCACCCACAGGTGCATGCCATTAGGACCCATGGATGTCTGGATGTCCAGATTACTTAACTGTTTCCTAAACCAGTCCTCATCAACCAAGGAAAACTTCTCCTTGGTCAAGTCTTCCTCTAGGACTTCAGGGGTCAGGGGCTCCTGAGGGCAATCTCCAGCAGTATAGATGGAGACAAAGAAGGCATTCAGTAACTCTGCTTTCTTTGTACCTTATGTCACCAGGGCACCCACCTCATTCAGCAGTGAGCCTACATTGCCTCTAGTGTTAGCTTCTCCTGCAATGTATTTAAAGAAGCCCTTTCTGTTGTCCTTGACATCCCTTGCAAGTTTGAATTCCAAGGAGGCCTTGGCCTTCCTAGTTACCTCCTTACATCCTCTGACAACAGTCTTATACCCCTCCCAAGCATTCAGCCCCTCCTTCCATGATCTGTAGACTCTCTTCTTCTATTTGAGTTTGTCAGCAGTCCCCTATTTAGCCATGTGGGTCTCCTGGTTTCCTTTCTTGATTTCCTGCTTGTTGGAATGCTCTGATCTTGAGCTTGGAAGAAGCAGTCCTTGAATATTAACCAACAGGATCACTGTAATCAATGCAGCCTATGTGTTGAAAATATCTTCTCTGTACAATACAGGAACTTTGATTTTCCAACTCCTGGTCCTGTGCCTTAACCACAAAGGAAGCTTGAAAGTCTCCCACAGGCTTCTCCTCCCCTACTCATGCCTATCTCAACACCACTGCAAGCTGCTGGGACCAAGCAAGATCACCTTGGAAGAGAGCATCAGAATGATATCAGCATCTTGCAGCATGTAGGCAGTCTCACTTTTTGAAACAAGGACTGAGAGGCAAACCCAGGGGCTGAAGCCAGAGAGGATTCCAACTGGAGCTGAGACTGTCACTCGGAGTCATACTTGCCTGGTTTCATGAAGAATTTGATAGCAAATGCTTTTCCTTCTTCTGGAGGCTTTCCTCCTGTGACACATACAATGTCAGACATTTGTCTTCTGACAGTGAACAAAAATGGTTAAAAAAAGCCACTGTCATTCAAATTTGATGCAATTTTCACAATAAACAGCTGGGATTTGTGCATTACAAACTAGAAAGGCAATTTGCCTGGTCACAGGGTGGCATTTCTGATGAAGTAGGCAAGATCCACAATATAAAATTTGGGTCAGCTTCATGCTGGCACCAGGACAGATGATAAATAAGCTTGCACTGAGCTTGATAGCATCTACTTTCCCAGCACTCTAACCGTTTGGGTGAGTTTGAGTTGGCAAAATGACTTTGCACAACATTTAATTTTTTAATTACCCATGCCATTTTAATTACCCAGGCCATGGGATCATGCCACTTTTTATCTGACAGTAAAAGCTTTGAAGCTGGACTTACAGACCCATGACCTGAAAATGCCAGGCTATCCCAGTGAAGGAACTGACTAGGATGCAAACACTGAGTCTGCAAACCAGAAATAACACTCAGAAAAATAAATGAATTGAAGACAACGAAACAAGGCAGATAAAAAATGTCAGAGCCACCCAAGTGCTTCTGTATTTCAGAGGTTCCCCCAGCACTATGCACTTTATCCAATGGACAAGAGGTATGTATAGACTTCCTACTTCTTAGGGAGCATCAGGAGGACTCAGCTGCTGCAGATGATAGAGGCAGTCTCGCTCCTTACCCTTCCTTGCAAGTAGCCACATGCTCTCACCACTTCCCCCACCAGCCTCCACACACCCTATTCATCAGTAGTTGAAGCAGCAGCTGTTCATGAGGCTGTGCTTTGCCAACATGAGGAATTCTCACAGCTCAGCAGGGCTTCCCTCCCTGCAGCTTTGAACAAAACATGGCCAGCACAGAGTCTCCGAGTGCAGGAGGAGAGCAGGTACTTTGGCAAGTATTTGTAGTGTTGGGAGAGGAGGCCTCATGAGCAGGGCTGGTGTAATGATGTTTGTCCTCCCATCGACATCATACTTGGCCAGTGAAATTGACTGCAAAGAAATGAAATCATGTCACTGTCAAACTGGCACCAACAGCTACAGGCAGGTGATGAGAGAAGAGTCACCTCATCAGTCTAGCGTATGGGTCTTTCCCTACCTTGGGAGAGCAGTCAGGGACAGGGACAGGTGGAGGTGAAAGCCTTCTGCATGGCTTTCACCAGTATTTTAGAGCAGATGCAGTCCTTGAAAAAACAAAATGCCAATGTGGCAGCTTAACTCGCCTGTTGCTTCCAGAGCTTCCTGAAGGACTGTCATTTGCAGGTTCATTGCTTCACCATTTAGTTTCTCCCCCTAAAACAACAAACTTATCCACACTGCTGTATTGAACAGAGCACTGTCAATGGAGGGTCAGCACCCACCTTAATTTAATGTGGTGATGGATACTCATGTTGTAGGGCCATAAACCAGAAACATTGGGATGCTGTGGGCCACAAGGGTCAGAGAGAGCTGTGGCATATCACCAGCAGACACACTGCTCTGGCTGGAGCTGCAGGAAAGCATGAGAGGCCTCTTGCAACTCAGAATGGCAGCCTGCTCTACCCTAAATGATCAGCAATCCCTGATGGGGACAGGTTGAAGTGTATAGGCAGAGGAGTCAGCACCTAGTTAAGGAAGCTGTTATTGAAGCAGAAAAGATTCTGCTAAGTCAATTTAGGTTCACATTGGAAAAGCAAGCAGCTAAAAAACTCCAGTGTCTTCACTTGTAGTAGATTCTAAAGATTTCAAGAATCTTTGTCTAGAGTAAGTTTGGATATCTCAAGGCACCTTGGTTAGAACATGAGGGACAGGGTACCACTGAAAAGTTTATTCTACTTTCTAGAAACTTGCTTTTAAAGAAACTAACAATGAATAGGGCATTGCAGGACCAACAAATAAGATGATAGAACACTGGAAATTGATTTGGGTAGCTGTCTGTATGATGGTAGATCAAGGATCATCAGATCATCACCAAGAGATGTCTAACAAAGCCTCTAAAAAGTCCTATTGACCTAAATTCATGATCTCCCTAGACAGGGCATTCTGGTGCTTAAGTGTCTCTAAAATCAGAAAGTGGGAGGAGAGGGATGTCACATATCTCTGCTCTGAGAACACTATTTTTTCTTGATCTGCTTTGGATAGCTGTGGACAACTCATTGTCTTTTTTTAATCCAGAAGTTTTACATATTGAAAGATTTACTACAGTATTTTTATCTAGTGTTTCTGCATCAGATATTCCCACTCTTTCCTTTCCCTTCCCCTCTGTTTCCTAACACTGCTAGATATGTGCTCCCCATTGTACTTTCTCCAAGGAGCATGCTTGTGTCTGAGGGCCTAGCCAGCAGCACTCTAGACAAGGCTTTTTCTATTATCAGGTTAAAATGGACTTTCTGCCAACAAACACCACTGAAACTTTCCTGAAAGTACACTTGCTCATTCATAACTGCTCATCACTGTTGAATTCTTTGGTCTGTGGTCCTTGCACAGATGGGGCACCAGAGAGCTAACTCCTTAGCTGCACAGCCAACTAATAATAAATCACTTCTGACCATACTGGCAAGGATACACAGGAGGAGAGTTTCACTCTTTTGAGGGTATCTGGTCAAAGAAGGCAAAAACAAGAACAAAACCAAAACTTATGTGCTAGTTTGAAGCAGGCTAGAATGTTTTGATGAGAGGAACTAGATTACAGGCTGTGGAAAGAAAACAATGGTAATGTCTACCTCACTCATAGGCTTGCTGAGATGTATAGGAACAAGAAATAAAAACATTAGATAACCACTCTCGCTGGGGCTGCTGGCTGAGCTGCATCTCTCTAAACTCGCCCTACATTTTGGGCTAATCCACTTTGCTTCCTAACCCCCTGGCTGAACCTCCATTCTTCCTTGGGACTGGGGTAAGGTTGAGAGGGGTAGGGGGAAGGTGAAGGGGTGGTTGAGAGCCCCTCCTTGGGACTCAGGTTTCTGGAAGGGGAGTTGTGTTTCTGTATTACCTTTTACCTTGTATATTTCTGTCTATAACTGTATATACTGTAAATATCTGGTTGTATATTGTGCTAGCTGTAAATATAAGCTTCATTCATATTCCCAGAGCCAGCTGAGTCTAGTCTGGGTGATTTCTAAAGTGGGGGGGGGGGCAGGGAACACCCAAACTACCACATCTTTTATAACCTACTAACAGAGGTAGTAGGGATGACCAAAAATAAGAACAAATCTGGTGAGTTCTGCTAATTGATAAACCTGTATGGTGCATGGGAAAGGTTATTTTATCCATTAGGAGGACAAGGGAATGGAGAGACACAAATACAGAGAGCTCTGAAACCTGAGCAGCTAGCATTACCAAACACACTAACCAAAAGTTAAGTTGGCCAGTCACACTAACTGATGGGCTAGCAAGAACCTGCAGGCAAATGGAGACTTCGCAAGTGGCAGGGATGGAAACTTGGGAATCCAGTGTGTTGGAGAGAGTGGGTGGGACTTTGCCTGCTGATAACTGACATGTAGAGGAAAAGAAGCAGGGAGCAACAGAGAGACAGAGATGAAAGGGTGTAAGAGGGTCTGGTTACATGTAAATGGAGGCAGTCAGCATGCTTGTCCATGTGGGCATGAGCAAAAATTGAATCAGTGGAGGTCTTTAACCCCTAGCCAGTGGAGTGGAGCTGGATGCATCAGCGTCCTTTGTGTGTTCATGTCCACGTGTGTGTCTCTAGGAAGCATGAACAGGTTTGTCATTGGTTGAACCTGTAAAACAGAAAGGCAGCCATGCCATTGTCCCCAAGTCCCTGAGCAAGGCTTTGGGGGCTGGACAGGATTCTGGGACAGGGTGGCTAGCAGTGGTGGTCACACTCTTAACCCTTACTGTAAGAGATTTAAAATATCTCTTTTGTGTCACTCTGCCAGTCACATGCACCCAAGGGGACAAATATCCCAGGTAGCTGGTTTCTAGGCCATACTAGACCATTGTACAGTATATTTTCTTCCTCTAGTACCTGTAGTCTATACACAAGTTTATTCTATTAAGTCATGAGCCGGAAGATGAGCCGACGAGGGAGGCAGCCAGGCTGGATGGGCAGGGATCTGCTGAAGGAATTAAAGATTAGAAAGAGAGTGTATCACCTTTGGAAAAGAGGGGAGGTGTCCCAGGAGAAGTTCAAGGAGGTTGCTAGGTCTTGTAGAGGAAAAATTAGAGAGGCAAAAGCCCACTTGGAGCTCAGGCTGGCCACGGCTGCCAAGGAAAATAAAAAGTGTTTCTTTAAATATATGAATGGCAAGAGAAGGGCCAAGGACAACCTCCAGTCCTTGTTAGATAGAGAGGGGAATAGAGTGACAAAGGATGAGGAAAAGGCAGAGGTGCTTAACACCTTCTTTGCCTCAATCTTCACTAGTGGGACAGGTTGTCTCCAGGACAGCTGGACTCCTGAAGCGGTGGATGGAGTCAGGGACCAGTACAGTCCCCCTCTAATCCATGAGGAAGCAGTAAGGGATCTGCTAAGTCACTTGGATCCTCACAAGTCCATGGGACCGGATGGGATCCACCCTAGGGTGCTGAGAGAGCTGGCAGCTGAGCTGGCCAAGCCACTCTCCATTATTTATCAGCAGTCCTGGCTCACTGGAGAGGTCCCTGAAGACTGGAAGCTGGCCAATGTGATTCCCATACACAAGAAGGGTTGTAAGGAGGAGCCAGAAAACTACAGACCTGTGAGCCTGACCTCAGTGCCAGGCAAGGTCATGGAACAGGTCATCTTGGGTGCCATCACAAAGCACCTACAGGATAGCCAAGGGATCAGGCCCAGCCAGCATGGGTTTAGGAAGGGCAGGTCCTGCCTCACCAACCTGATCTCCTTTTATGATCAGGTTACCCGCCTGGTGAATGTGGGGCAGGCTGTGGATGTAGTCTACTTGGACTTCAGCAAAGCCTTTGACACTGTCTGCCACAAGAAGCTCCTAGCCAAGCTGGCAGCTCATGGTTTGGACAGATTCACTCTGTGCTGGATCAAGAACTGGCTGGATGGCAGAGCCCAGAGAGTGGTGGTGAATGGTGCCACATCCAGTTGGCAGCCAGTCACAAGTGGTGTTCCCCAAGGATCAGTGCTGGGCCCAGTCCTGTTCAATATCTTTATTGATGATCTGGACGAGGGCATTGAGTCCAGCATCAGTAAGTTTGCAGATAACACCAAGCTAGGAGCAGGTGTTGATCTGTTGGAAGGTAGGAGAGCCCTGCAGAGGGACCTGGACAGGCTGGATGGGTGGGCAGAGGCCAATGGGATGAGATTTAACAAGGCCAAGTGCAGGGTTCTGCACTTCGGCCACAACAACCCCAAGCAGAGCTATAGGCTGGGGACTGAGTGGCTGGAGAGCAGCCAGGAGGAAAGGGACCTGGGGGTACTGATAGATAGTAAGCTGAAGATGAGCCAGCAGTGTGCCCAGGTGGCCAAGAGAGCCAATGGCATCCTGGCCTGCATCAGGAACAGTGTGGCCAGTAGGACAAGGGAGGTTATTCTTCCCCTGTACTCAGCACTGGTCAGGCCACACCTTGAGTACTGTGTCCAGTTCTGGGCCCCTCAATTCAAGAAAGATGTTGAGGTGCTGGAACATGTCCAGAGAAGGGCAACAAAGCTGGTGAGGGGCCTGGAACACAAATCCTATGAGGAGAGGTTGAGGGAACTGGGCCTGTTTAGCCTGGAGAAGAGGAGGCTCAGGGGTGATCTTATTACTGTCTACAACTACCTGAAGGGACATTGTAGCCAGGTGGGGGTTGGCCTCTTCTCCCAGGTAACCAGCAATAGAACAAGGGGACACAGTCTCAAGTTGTGCCAAGGTAGGT
Source organism: Pogoniulus pusillus (assembly GCF_015220805.1). Classification (NCBI taxonomy): domain Eukaryota; kingdom Metazoa; phylum Chordata; class Aves; order Piciformes; family Lybiidae; genus Pogoniulus; species Pogoniulus pusillus. The sequence continues at coordinate 22,870,404 of NC_087268.1, read as the reverse complement.
ATAGGCTGGATGTTAGGAAGAAGTTTTTCACAGAGAGAGTGATTTCCCATTGGAATGGGCTGCCCAGGGAGGTGGTGGAGGCACCGTCCCTGGGGGTCTTCAAGAAAAGACTGGATGAGGCACTCAGTGACATGGTCTAGTTGACTGGCTAGGGCTGGGTGATAGGTTGGACTCGATGATCTTGGAGGTCTCTTCCAACCTGGTTGATTCTATGATTCTATGATTCTATGATTCTATGATTCTATGCTTTTGCAGTAACAGAAGCAGTTCCCTAGATACCACCAGCCTAAGTGCCCAATCTTCTTTTTCTGCTATCAGCAACTTACTGTACAGTAGACCCATATGTGCAACTAAAATGGTTTCCTTTGTGTCAGAGTTAAAAATTCCAAAGGCTGCTGGACTCTATGCCACATGGGTAACTCTGATCATGAGTGCAATAGACTGGAGCCAGGGAAATGATTCTGCCAGGAAGCAGCAGCCCCCAGGACCACAGGAAGGAAGACATCAGATTTGTACTTAACACAGGCAATTCTTCTTCTGGTTGTCCATCTGGTTCTCCCCCAGGGATCCCCTGTCCTCTGCAGGAGCATGGCTAAGTGGAACTCACTCAAGCCAGTTCAGCTCCTACTGGGCCTCCCTAGAGAGGTATTTCATGTTCTTGATTTCTTTCTCCCTCTATACACAGCACTTCATAATCTATTGACTTTTGCATTGCTCAGGTCAAACAGAGCTTTTGCTGTCAGCTTTATGTTGGACATGGACACTGATCTCTAGTTAATCTTCAGGGGTGCTTCTAGGTCAATGCAATGAAAGCAATTTAAGTATTTGAGAAGCAGCAGAATCAGGAAGGACACAGGCATGACTCCTACATAAGAAGTTTTTCTAGTTTAGGAGGGACCTTCACACTTTGCTTGAGTTTTACCTCTACCTCATCTCTTGTAAAAGACTGTTATAAGGGAAGGGAGAGCATCAAAAGCCATTAACAAAGCAACCATGCCTCATCTGTTAACCACCAGTCAGAGCACTAGAACGGTTTCATAATTTGTGTTTGGCAAATCACATGTTCCTGCCACAAATGTCAAGCACAAACAAACAAATGTTAGGAAAATTATCACTAGGAAAGTACAGAAAGAACTTCCTCAGATGAGTTTCTGAGGCTAAAGAGCATCTTTTCTTCAAAACAGTGGTGAAATAGTTTATATGAATGTATTAATTATTAAAACCATCTTCTAGGAAAACAACTCACAGCTACATCTACCCAGTCATTCTTTAATCTCTGCCCTTCTGGACCTTTGAAATGGCATATGCTTTGGGAAGAAGCAACAGTTGTCATGTCATGGACACAGCTCCAACTTTTCGTAAGGAGAAAGAAGAGTAGATCCCTATAGATGCAAGCATCCTGATTTAGAGCATTCTGATTTTACACTTAGCCTTTTTTCCTATGAGCTGTTGCTAAACAGGGTAACAAAGCCTGGCTGACCACTGAGACCAAACCGCACTGGCACCTTTTTGCCCCTGAGCGCTGATAGAGCTGTCACAGTGAAGCAGGAAGGTGCACTTTATCTAGGAATGCATTTCTTAGAAGTGCTGCACCTCACCACTGTCAAGACTTATCATCAGTACCTGACTGTATGCAAGTGCCCAAAGAGAACTAAGTGTCTCTTCACTTAACACTGACCCACTTACAAAAAAGCATCATAGAGGAATATGCATTCTATCACATGTGTGACTTCAGGTCCCCCAGACTTCTCAAGATGCTCCTGTGAGCTCTTTTCAGATCATGATGCCAATGTACCACACCCAAACTCATCCTTGCTGTGAGATGATTACACCATCTTACACACTGGCCATCAGATGACCAAATGCAAAACTGAAGAGTGGTGCTTTGCAGACATACTATCAACATTCATATTTGAAACAAACATGTATTAGGAGCATCTGTTAACCAACAGTTTGCATCTTATTCACAGTTGTGCTGCTTTCCTGCAGTTTCACTTAAGAGTAAGGACATGACTCTACAACTTTCCCACCAATCTCACACTCCTGAATTCCAGCTGAATTAAAGAACTGTGTTGACATATTTTAGTTAACATTGTCATTTTTAGACTATAAATGCATGTTGTGGAGGCAGGGAATTAATGGGGCTGAGTCAGGAGTATATATAAAAACAGAATTATTTTCCTGAAATCCTGCCCCCAAAACTATATACAGAGATTAATTTAGTTTAATTAGCAGACTCAGTTTCATTGAGAATATCTTAGAAAAGATACTATAGATAAGTTTGGCTCTTTTAGAAGCTAGGAAATGGAAAAGGCTAAGCTAATAAAAACAGCTTTTCCCAGTATCAACCAGGCTGAGCAGAAAGTTACACTACTCACAGGCAGCCCAGATGCTTGTCAGCTCTCCCTCTTCCAAAAGACATCAGAGGCTCCTTAGCCCTATTAAGCTTACACAAAAAGAGTGCTGGTGGTGGGAAGCCGCCCAAAGCAGGGACGGTCTGGTCCCTCAGGAGCTTGTCCTTCGCAGCACCTGGGGACTCCCTGCAGGAACTATCCAGGCCAGGGAGAGCCCCAAGGGGGAAGCACCCCAATATTTACACCTTCCTAGACGAAGTGCTGAGTTGCTGTTTCTAGGTGCGAAGCACACAGCCAATCACCAGCCTGATTTCAGCGTGGCATCGGCACGGGTCACCCCTCCTGCCCGAAGGACCCTTTGCTCCTGTCCCGCTTCAAGCCTGCAGGGCAGGGGGGGAAAGAGGTTTTTCGAGCCTTTCCTCTTCCATTCAAACCACGGCATGAGAGGACTTTGGAGTATCCAGGACTCCAAGACAATTCATCAGGAGGTTAACCTTGAAAGGTAACACCTACAGGAAAACTACACATACTTGCATTTTCCTTCGTCTAAAGTTTAGATGTTAAAGCTACTGCTTCCCATTTTTGCTACAAGAGTGCTGCATGGTTTAGTTTCAGAATCATGGAATCATTTAGGCTGGAAAAGATCACTGTTATGTAACAGTGCCAAGTCCATAACTAAATTATGACTTAAGTACTTTTTAAAAGGTATCTGCAGCTATGGTGACTCAACCTCCTGGCACAACTCAGCACCATCTCCTTTTGTCCTATCGCTTGTTACGTGGGAGAAGAAACTGACTTCCACCTTGCTACAACCTTAAGAAATGGGCCCCTCTGAGCCTCCTCCAGACTAAACAACCCTAATTCATTCACCTGCTCTAGACCCCTTGCGAGGCTTCACTGTCCATGTTCTTTAGACATGTGCCAGCATGCCCAAAACTCAACATTTGAGGCGCAGACTCATCAGTGCTGCTTCCTTAGTCTTGCTGGCCACACTATGTCTGATACAAGCCAGGATGCTCTTGCCCTGTGCTTCTACATACAGTCTGGCACTAAAGATGCTTGCAGGGAAGGCAAGTACCTACATATGCTGGGTGAAAACTTGACTGTGATCTTAAGGAACACAGATCATGATTATAACTGGTATGTGTCCCCTGAACTCCTTGGTGGGACTAAATGACCTTCTCTCCTTAGGTACAGGCTGTCAGCAGCCACTATGTGGTTTTAGGGACATCAGAAATTTACTCAGGCAACAGAGCAATTTTGAACATGGGAAGGGATTTCTCTCTCTTACATCAGCTTCTTAGTGGTAAAGCTTTTATAATAAATCAGACCATCACCTTGGGTTTTATAGTGAAGTAACAGAAGGAAAAGGAGCACTATGGATACATCCTCACTTGAAAAAGTTGAGCCCTTTTGCACCAAAAAGCCAATAAGGAGCAAATCCTATTTTTTGACCATTTGAAGCAATGTTTTTTTTCATGAATGTCAACTGACTACTCAAATTCTGTAAGCCAGACCATAGGTGACAAGCATCTCACACTGTAAAAGGGCATCTGAGACTCTTCTAAAGAGGACTGGAAAGATAAAGGTTTAAAAAAACCTGATTTTGCTAATTAACAACATAACTGCTTCCTTACATAAAGAATACTTCCTTTTTGCTTTTCTTGGGGAAAAACAAAAAGACTGACACTCTTTTTCTTTCCCAGGAAATTCTGTGTGCTACAGCAGTACATCTGCTCCTGAAACAGAGTCTGAAATCTGAAAATGCCATTTCAACTTGAGCTCAGTCCTTGGACTTGATATTTGGGCATGACTCATCCACCACATCTCCTAAAAAGCTGACTACAGAATCTCTTTGATCAAGGTGGATGCCTACAGGGCTTTGGTGTTACCACAGCGAAGGACAGCAGACAACCACGTGAGTACTTCTGTACTAGATTCTCCAGTCTTTACCCTCGGGGGAAATCTGATTGAAAACGTTGCTTAAGGTTTTTGGGTTTTCTAACTTCCTTAAGACTTAAAGACTCAGCGTTTCTCATCAGCAAAGAGAGAAGATCTGGAGGACAGAGCATCAATCTGACATCTAGAATTTCAATCAAGACAGAGGATGGGGATGGGAGCATTTACTGCATGAGGTCTCCAGCACTAAATAGAGACCTTTAAAGCTAATGAACTTCAAAACTGACATTTTACCAACAAATACATAGTTCCATCACTATTCTGATATTTCAAGTATGTTTTGGGAAAACGTTCATGGTCACATTTAATATTTACACTTACAGAAGCTGGAGTGGAAGTCAAATGCACACACTTAAAACAATACTCTGAACTGTAAAATGTTGATTACACATAAATACCCACCCTAATAGTTAGTGAAGAAACGGTAGGACGTCGTTACCCGTTGGATTTTAAAATAAAACACTAATGCTTTGCCACAACTAAATCTTACCTTCCTACTTTGAAAAACTAGCACATACACTGTAGTAAACCCAATATGCCTGCTCAAATGCCATTTACTTCAGTGAGTTACTTAAAAAGGCTCTCTGAATGCACCACGTTTCATGATCAAGCCTCATAAAATGATCTGATTTTCTCTGAGACAATATTGTTTTGTGAGCACCATCATACTCTTTCACAGTATCACAGTATCATCAGGGTTGGAAGAGACCTCACAGATCATCAAGTCCAACTGCTCAGGGCCTTGAAGACACCTGTCCCTTACACTTCCTCGAAAGGCACTTTTTTCCCCACGTGTCCAAGAACAAATACACATTTACTGGCAACAGTAGCATTAGGAACAGCTACATAAATAAAGCAAACCCTGTTGCAACCATTAATGTGGTTGTGTAGACGTGCTCTGAGTTTACTGTAGCTCATATGTTGTCTATGGTAATGCACCTACGAAAAGTTGGTGTTGCACTGGCAACATCTGGTCTAGAGTTGTAAAATGCAGAAAGGTTTCTTAGCAGAGCCATTGCAATGTTCATCCTATGTGCAAGGTGCAAGGCCACTAAAAGACACAAACTTGGTTTGTTTTTTTTACTGTGGCAGAACTTTTATTTGGAGGGAAATTATAACTTTTGCATTTACATGGCACAAATTATATACAGTACACTTTCCATGATAAGAATTATGATGCTGTTCACAGAAAGGTATCAAATTTGAGATAAGTAATGCATAAGCTAAAATATACAAACCAGGGGTGGAGGTGAAACTATTGGCCATCTTTATTATCTATAGAAGAATTTAAAGGAATAATGTTAATTCAATGTTCCAAAATTTTTAACAAACTTCTAGTAAAGTTAATTGAAATATTTATAATACTATTCAGTTGTTACACGGGATTTCCAATATACAATCAAGATGCACAGAACACAACACTTAATATGAAAAAAAACCCAACCAAACAAAACTATTGCACCCACAATTTAAAAGGTTCCACTGCCTTTTGGATGCTGCACTACCATATTTATATAAACATTTACAACACTTCAGTAAACACAAAGGTTCTAAATGTAGTGCAGCATTATGGGGGGGCACTTTCAGCTCTTAAAATAAATGTTAAATGCCCATATAGTGTGCCATTTATTCTAAGCTGATGGTTTAAGATGTAACCCTTAATTGCTACTCTGAGTAGTAAAACACACTTACCCCACGTTTGGAAGATTACCATCTCTCTGACTATACATACTCTATATTCTGAGCCCTAAACTGTCCTTGGCTTCATTGTCATTTTGGCGTTTCGCCTCAGTGCTTGTCACAACTATCCCTTATATTGTTTTTTTAATGTCCTGTTAAGTAATCCTGTGTAGAATCTGAAGCAAAAGAATCTGCATCTTCATTATCAGAATCATCACTACTGTCATCAGCCGCCGGCTCTCCCGTCAGCGCTATGCGGGCATAATCATCAGTGTCTATGGACTTGCAGAAGTGAATGGCATACTTCAGCTTTTCCTCTAGGACTTGCTTACAGGAATACCTGGGCAGCTTCAGGAGAAAGAAGCAAGTGTACGACTCGGGAAGGAAGTGGTCTGGAGGATTGTATTTATCCAATACCTGTTCAGAGGCAAAAGCACAGCATTTTGATTCACAGCTCGGACCACAAATAATTATCAAAACAGCATTTGAGATTTTTTTTAACAGCATTTAAGATCTGAGATCTAAGTTTACAAAAAGAAGACTGAAAAGATGAAATCCACTTTCTCTATGCTAAGCAAATAAATAAATTCAGGTATCTACGAGCTTCTTGAATTATCAATATGGTTGAAACAATCTAAAAAAGGTCACGTTCCTTCAGCAAACCCAAAAGGATTTGAAGATTGTGGCTTTTAAGTTTAGTTGAAATGATTAATGGAGCTCAATGAAATGCTAGATAAACATCAGCAAGAACAGCTGATGACTGACAGGGGAAAACTCTCAAAATCCAGGGAAGTGGCTAAGAAATGAAACAAACAGCCACTTGCTCAAGTCAAGGGAGAAAAATATTTATATACACTACAGGTCCCCGTAGTAGTGTCAAATCCATAACATAATGCTGCAGAAACAGTTCACTGAAATCACAGAAACATTCAGGTTGGAAAAGACCTTCAGGACTACCAAGTCCAACTGATACCCCTACTTGACAAGGTTCACCCTAAACCATATCCCCAAGCACCCACATCCCAATAACTTTTAAACACTTAACCACCTCCCTGGGCAGTTAATTCCAAAGCCTGACCACTCTTTCTGTGAAAAAATGTTTCCTAACATCCAGTCTAAACCCACCCAGCTGCAGTTCTATCACTAATTACCAGCAGCAGCCTCTCCATAACATCCTTTCAGGCAGTTGCAGACAGCAATGAAGTCTCCCCTCAGCCACCTCTTTTTCAAACTAAACAGTCCTAGCTCCCTCAGTCACTCCTCATAAGATTTATTTTCCGGGCCCTTCCACAGCTTCATTGCCCTTCTGTGCACTTGCTCCAGCACCTCCACATCTCTCCTGTAATGAGTGCCCAAAACTGAACATGGTACTCAAGGTGTGGCCTCACCAGAGCCTAGTACAAGGGGACAGTCACCTCCCTATTCCTGCTGGACACAGCATTTCTAATACAAGCCAGGATGCCATTAGTTTTCTTTGCACCTGGGCACACTGCTTACTGATATTGAGCTGCTTGTCAATTACAACTCCCAGGTCCCTTTCTGCCAGACAGCTTTCCAGCCACATTTCCCCAAGCCTGTAGAGTTGTTTGGGGTTGTCGTGGCCCAAGTGTAGGACCTGGCATTTGGCCTTTTTGAAGCTCATGCCATTGATGGTGGCCCATCAATCCAATCTATCCAAGTCCCTCCACAGAGCTTCCCTACTTTCCTGCAGATCAACACTGCCACCTAACTTGGTTTCATCTGCTAACTTACTGATGACACTCTCTCTGTCTCCATCAAGGTCATCAACAAAGATGTTAAACAGAAGTGGTGCCAACACTGAGCCCTGGGGGACACCATTAGTGACTGGTAGCCAGCTGGATTTAACCCCACTGACCACCACCCTTTGAGTTCTGTCATCCAGCCAGTGCTTTATTCAGCAGAGCTGTGCTCATCCAAGCCAGGAGCAGCCAGTTTGTCCATGACAATTCTGTAGGCAACAGTGTCAAAGGCTTTTCAAAAGACTAGGTAGACAATATCCACAGCCTTTCCCTCATCCAATAGTCAGGTCATCTTGTCACAAAACAAGATTGGGTTTGTCAGCCTGTTGTTTTGTTATGTCACACTACTACTTCTCTGCCAACAGCTTTTTTAAAATAACCCCCCCACACACCTCATCCCATACACATTACCTGAATAACAAAGTCTCTCCCTCTAAAGTCTGCAATAGTCCTGGGCAGCCTTGTTCTGCCCCATACAAAACGCAGGAAGAGAGATCGCTCTGTGTTGGAGAAGGACTGCATCACCTCCCAGAACCACTGTATCAAGGAAGCAGTTGGTTCAATGCCTTTGTAAGTTGCTACAGATTTCAGGAGGTGAAGTGGAATATCCGGGCTTCCACATACCTGAGAAATGAAATGCAGTGACAGGCACGATCAAGTAATCACAGGTAATTTCTGCCCCCCCCCCCATCCCTTCAAGATACTTAATCAACTTTTACTCTGACAAAATGAACGTATCCAGTATCTGAAGTACTGTGCACTGTAGTCTCCTATTACAATAATGTTACACACCTACCTTCCCATCAGGAGACTATAATGAACCTTCTTTTGCATTTCTGAATCATATATTTTACTTGGGATGAATATCTCACAATTCAACTCCTAGGTCCCTGTTCTGTGGTTTGGCTTTTTTATAGTTGTTGGTTTGGTTTGGTTGGGTGGTTGGGGTTGTTTGTTTGATTGATTTTTTTTTAAATTGCTTTTCTCCTTTGTTTCTTTCTTCCAAAAATAATCCATTACATCACCGTTCAACTATATCAAAATAACCTTATTAACATCTAGAGAGAAATTAAACGCTTTTGTGTCTTTTCTTGGACAAGATGTTTGCAATTACAGAATGATCACTGTAAACAGTAATTAATGAGGGGTTTGATTAGTAAGATACAAGTGAAACATCACACTCAAAATTAGTCTGACAGAGGTAGCAAATTAGAGATTGATACCATGGTTTCCAGTTCATATCCCGTAAAGAGCGAAAGCAGAGGAACAGGAACAACACGGGCCATCCCCTCACGAACTGCTGCAACTTGTTCGTCAAATTCATGAAGCCTGCAGAAACACATTTTCAGAGTTGCTGTCAGTGTCACTTGCAGCAATTATTTCTAGCACTTACTGTAATCAACCACTCTCCTCGAGTCTTCAGCTGTATCTCAAGGAATATTAACAAACACTTTACCACGCAAGACACGTGACTTAGAACAGCTTCTACACCAAGTCACTC